>NC_080185.1:4983966-5283966 GCF_950295315.1 Erinaceus europaeus
TGTGGCAGAGCTAGGCATCAGAAGCAGTGGAGCACAAGGTCATGGAGGGCTTTGTGTATCCTGGTCCGGATGGTATTCCCTGCTCGTGAGGTGGATAGATTCCAGACAGACTAGGGCAGGAGGTCTGACTGATACTTCTGCAGGTGTTCTCTGGCTGCAGAGGCTGGGGGGTGGGGTGGGGTAAGAGGCAGCTATGGTGCAGAGCCAAAACTATTTAGTCTCAGAGCCATTGGTCAGGCTTGGTAACTATGCAGACAAGATAAAAAGAGGGATCCAGGCTGCCTCCTAGGTTTGGAGGTCCAACAACCGGTAGAGCAACACATTCCATGCACTGAGGTAAGTAAACACTTAGGGAAGTGGAAGGGTGATTTAGGGGCATTAGGGATGGATACTTCTGTGAACACTGCCATGCCTCTAAAAAAGGAATTAGGCACAGTCCAAGTGGTAGCACAATGGTACAATGGTTAGAGTACTGGACACTCAAGCACGAGGCCCTGAGTTTGATGCCTGGCACTGCATGTAACAGAATGATACTCTGATTCTCTCTCTCTCTCTCTCTTGCTCTCTCTCTCTCTCTCTCTCTCCCTCTCCTCCTCCTCCTTCTTATCTCTCTCTCTATATATATATAATTTAAAAATTATATTATTTATGTATTAGATAAAGACAGAGAAATTAAAAGGGGAGGAGTAGATAGAGAGGAAAAGAGACAAACACCTGCAGCCCTACCTCACCACTTTTGAAGCGTTCCCCCTGCAGGTGGGGACCAGGGGCTTGAACCTGGGTCCTTGAACACTGTAATGTGCTCACTTACCACCTGGCCTCTTCTACCTTCTGTTTCTATCTCATGTTAATAAACATATTTTAACACAGACACATATTTTAATGTGTCTGTATGTACACATACATACTTATTAACTTATTTATTCCTTATATTTATTTATTCCCTTTTGTTGCCCTTGTTGTTTTATTTTTGTGGTTACTGATGTCATTGTTGGATAGGACAGAGAGAAATGGAGAGAGGAAGAGAAGACAGAGAGGGGGAGAGAAAGATAGACACCTGCAGACCTGCTTCACCACTTGTGAAGTGACTCCCCCTGCAGGTAGGGAGCCGGGGGCTCGAACTGGGATCCTTATGCTGGTCCTTGTGCTTTGTGCCACTTGTGCTTAACCCACTGTGCTACCACCCAACTCCCATGTATTTCTTTTAATGAGCTAAATACAGAGAGAAAAATACATACATAGATAGAAGGGGAGAGGTAGAGAGACCAGAGCCCTATGCAGCTCTGTTTTATAGTGGTGCTAGGTATTGAACCTGGGACCATAGAGCCTCAGGCATGAGACTCTTTTGCAGAACCAATATGCTGTCTCCCCAGCTGAAAGAAATCTTTCTTAAGACACTATGTAATCAATGCAGAGGAGGTGGCAATGCGTGGACTACGTCAGAAGAGAGTTCCAGGCAGTTTGGATGAGAGGTCTGGGGAGAGGACCCAGCAGAAGTAACAGTATAAGTGAAGGCACAGAGGGAGAATGGAACACCAAATCTGAGGAGCTGTTAGTTTTCTGAGGAAACTAGAGTGTGGGGTCAGGAGTGCAAGGAAGGAGACTTCCAAAGAACCCTGAATGTGGAGCTCAGAAAGTTGCACTCTTCCTGGAGGTAGGGTAGGGCTTGAACAAGGAAGGCTGTGAATCTTCACATGGGTCTGGCATCTGCCCAGGGGTGCAGGAGAAGGGGAAGGAAGGAAAGCAGTTAAGATCTCATCGTTCCCACATTGTGATAATTTGAGGTGGGTTGTGCTTTGTGGTGACAGAGAGAAGGTGAAGCCTTGAGCAGTTGGAAATGCCGGGTACCTAATCATCACACAGTGATCATTTCTTGCTGAAAATTACTTCATTAAAGGTGAATCCTGAGTGCTCCTTTAAAAAAGACAATATATTTCAATATTTTACTTATATGTATGTATTTTGGATACAGACAGAGAGAATTGAAAGAGAATGGGAAGATAGAGGAAAGAGAGGAAGAGAGAGAGAAAAAGAGAGAGAGAGAGACTTATAGTCCTACTTCATCGCTTGTGAAGTGTCCTATCTACAGGAGGGGATCAGGGGCTTGAACTCATGTCTTTGCACAGTGTAACAGTGTAACTGCCTGGCCTCCCTGCAATTTTTTCTTAGCCTCAGTTTACCCAAAGCAATACAGGTTTGCAAACAGAAGAGTGTGTGTGTGTGTGTGTGTGTGTGGGGGGGTGTCCCGGGGTCCTGTTGTGGAGGTTGGATCTGGCTGCTGTGATCTATGAGTCTGTGTGTATGGCAGCAGGAGGGGAGAGTGTTGGATGTAGAAATACCCCAAAGACTGGTGGTGCCTGTGGCAAACCAGTACAAGGTACCGTTGAACTCAACCCTGTTACCATCCATCACTGCATTGGTGGGATGCATTGGATCGACCTTCTCGTGGTGCATCCTGTGAGTACCCATTCGTTGGGGAAACTGACGATCCTTCCTAGCTGACTGAATCCACATGGATCCCAGTCACTTTCAAAGCCAGCAACAAGCAGCTCCTGATAGCTTTCAACCTGACGCTGTTGACTGGCTACGGAAGAAGGGCAAACGCTAGAAGAAGAACTGCATTGGTGGTTGATGGTCTTCTGCAGGGTTGGGATGGTCTCAGCTGCTCTGATGCCATGACAAGACACAAAGACTTCTTGGGGCCAGTGGGAGAGGTCCTACTGCTCCCCCCTCACTCTTTGGGGGAGGAGATGTGAAAGCTGGTGCCAAGCTCTCAGGGCACCAAGGGGAAATTGCTGCCTGTTGGGCTCCAGTTTGCAGTCCTGGGCTGGCTTCACCAAGGGCTTATGCAAATTCTGCATTAGCTGGGCCGTGCAGGAGAGCTGTGCAGAGCAGCCTCTCCCATTAGGAAAACATGCAGGTAGAAGGCTTTGCCCTGCTTGACTTGGCACGCAGGCTTCCAGGAGCTGGAGGAGGGGTGTTCTGCATTTCGATTTTCAGAGAAGAGGACTCCTTCTCATGATAATGAGCCTGGAAGCCATGTCCTGACCCTGTGGCTGGCTGTGTACTCCCTTCTTTTCTGTCTGTCTGTGTCTGTCTTGGTGTAGCTATAACCCTGGTTGTCACCTACACTATCATCACTGGTGCTGAGGCTCTGTTGTGCTAAGTAAGCCCCTCTGACACTGGATGGAAATTCACACAAGAATCTGAAGGATGAGGTGATTAGCTGATTCACATCTCCTGGGAATCTGTGCCACCTGGCTACAGAACATTCTAGTCCGTGAGGCCTGTCTGGAATGAGGATAGAGCTAATGCAGGAGTGACTTGCTGGAGGGCTGGAAGTCCAACCCCACAGCTGCTGTTCATTTTCTGCAGTCCTGAAGTGGGCAGGGACAGACCTTACTGCCTCACTCCTCCTCGCAACCCAGACATAAGTCCTTCTGATGTCAGTGTCCCCCCGACCTCCCAAATCTTCTCCATTGCACTTGTTAGCCACTTCTGTCACCCAAAGTGCAGTGGCACTTACTGGGGTAGATGTTGGGATCTGCAATACAGAGCCACAAGTGTCCTTGAAGAAATGGATCCAAAAAGCTGGTCTGATGTCTTCAGCATGCAACCTCATCTTAACCCCCCACAAAATCTTCAGGGTTCCCAGTTGCCATTGGACAGAGTCCAAACATCACCTGCAGTCACTGCCCTGAATCCAAGATACTAGGTACCTTTGCCTCAGTGGATCTCTTGAAGCTCTACAAATCCTGTCCTCCATCAGCAAGGCTGTCTGTGACCTCTCATTAGCTGGATTCTAAGAAACCAGCTTGGTGGGGGTGGGGGATGCTCCTCACTGCTCCCACAATGTTTTCTGCCTGCCTATAGTACAGAGACCACAGCACCTCTCCCAAAGGGCACCCAGGACCTCCTCCTCTCCCCTGCTTTGACAGCAGAGCCATGCAGTGCAGTCACTCTCCTTGATATGGCTGGCCATCAGCACTCCCTGAATCCAACCCCTCAGAGCCCATGACTCCCAGCCCCTCCTCATAGATGACACTAACAGTCACTGGGCCACTGTCCCTGTCACCCTTGTTCACTGGCATGGCATTCAAGGCTCTGCTTGACTTTGCCTTACTATGAAGTCTAAGAGCAGAGAGAGAATATGAATGTTGTATGTGTACCAGTCAACAGATATGATGGGTGGGTGTAGGGAGGCGGTGCAGCCTTAATGCACAGGACTTGTATGGGAACGTTTCCAGGTTCCATCCCCACAACCACCAATAGCCAGAGCAGATTAGTGTGCTCTGATCAGAGCAAACAGACAGAAAAGAACCCAAGTGAACAGTGAAACAAGCAAAGATGGTTTGGCACAGATGTGAAATATGGATCACTAACACAAAGGACACTGCAAACACACACACACACACACACACACACACACACACACACACACACACACACACTGATCATCACATCATTTTACCAGGCAATTCTGTGAGAAGTTTGGAGGTTTGGGGTTTTGGGGCACAGGACTTTGGCGGGAGGGGGGTGTAGTAACTGATGCACACCTCCAGTAGGTGTGAAAGTCTGTCCCTGAAATCAAGTCCATGATGGGGGACCTTCAAGTGCTATGAAATGGCCATTGAGAGGAAGGCTTTTCAGGTAGAGGGAAAGCTGCTTTCAAGCTCAGTTGTGAGGTTTTCACTCATATGTGAAGCATGTCCCCCTAGGCCTCTGGAGAGGGCCCTGGGTGGGCTGAATGTCACTAGTGCCCTCAGAGATCCCTAGACTTGTGGATATCATTGGCAAGTCACTTGAAGTGCCTTTAAATCTGCAGACTGCTAGGATTGCCAACACTGTACTTTGCAAAGTGAGCACATTAAACAAAACACTACTATCTGTTCATGAAATAAAGGGACTTTTGTATTCAAAATAAAAAAGGCCTGAATTTCAGCAAAAAGGTCAGTAATGCAGCTCTGTGGGGGAGACTTCCATCAACAACCCCCCTTGTCTTCTTTGGCCTGGGACTAGGAGAAGGCTGCTTCTCAGGGTGGGTTCTGGCACCTCGGGAAGTCTAGGTGAAACCTTGCCTCACTGGCAGCTACCTGTGTGTGCCCAGTCTTTCTGCCCTTCCAAGCATGGGGGGCAGATGGGAGGGGAGAGTGTGGGCTCATTGAAAATTTGCACTGTTTCAGGACCTGATGCCAGGGCCCTGAGTTTCCGTTGCATCTCAGGGCTGACAGAATGACTTCAGCACATTGTGAGTGGAGAAAGGAGGTCTGCAGTGGTGGGCAAGCAGTGCACAACTTGTAGTGAGATTCTACCATGTGTCACTCATGTTGGCAGCTGCCTTCCTCTATTTTACTGGGGGATGTGTGAGATGTCAAATATGTCACCATATGGAAACATCTTAAGGGTCACATAAACATCTTGAGGGTGTACATAATTGAATAGTCTCTCTTCTAGTTTGTAAATCACTCTATATCAGAATTGTTATCTCCAATTCCAGTGATTGTATCAGATTCTGCCTTTACTCTGCAAATCCTGCCCTACCTCAAGAATGTAGGCAAAGTTCAGGGATGTCAGATAAGGCAGGCTTCTTTTCAGCCTGAAGGGCTTGTTGACCACTGTGTTTACCGTGATATGAGTGAAACACCCCTAGAGGCTGGGGACAGAACTAAAGACATAACTGAAGAGTTTCTGACGTGTCTGGTTCCAACACACAGCTGCCGGTAATAGAGAAATAGGTCATTTAAGTGGTCAGGCATTATAAACCACAGAGTCCCCAATATGGGCTCCTTTTATATCTCCCTGGAGTAGGTAGGGTCTCTGGGTGTGCCTATGTGACTGCAGCTGTGTAAACAGACTTTGGAGCTGAAGGGACAAAGAGGGACCGTAGGTAGGGCCCCTGGCCCTATCACCTCACAGATCCCTCTGTACTTTGGTTTCACAGGTCCATGTGTGTGTGTGTGTGTGGGGGGGGCTTTGGGCAGATGCTACTAGGTGGTACTGACTTTAGCCAAGACAACAGAGGCATAGGGTGAGTGGAGGGAGGCATAAATTTTCCAGAATGGAGTTATCAGCACTTGGGACTGAGTGCAGGAGTTCTGCACTCGTGGCAATGACATAACACTAAACCCAGATATTTAGAACACATCAGGGCACCATACAGAATGGGGTGAGGGAGGAAAGGGGCAGAAAATTGTGTTAGCCCTTGGAAGCCCCACAACTTAGCTGGCATCAGCTTCCCACCCCCCACAGCCCCGGCCCTCTGTGCCTCTTCTAATCTGTCCCCTATCCTGGTGGACACCTCCAGGCCTGGCTCAGAGCTGAGGAACACGACCATTGTCAGGCCAGGAGCTATTGGCGATGAATGGTTTCCCACTTGGTGTTGATGCTCAGAATTTGGGAGGTTCAAGAACAGGTGGGAAGAAGCTTGAAGCGGGGATGGGGACAAGGGGGTAGGGTGTGCAGTGGTAGTGTATCTGCAAAGACGATGGATTAAGCATAGAAATGCCAGCATGTAAGTCAAGTTCATGTTCATTTGTGATTGTCAATGGATCAGCTGTGGAGCAGAAGGCTCAGCCAGTTCTGGGCAGGCCCTTAGCCTCCCAGGTACAAAGCCCTCAGAGCATCTACCCTTTGAGACTTAGGCTAACCAGACTCATGAGAGGCTGAGAGAGAAGCCAAGCTGAAGATTGGTGTGAAATAGGATCACTGACCTAGGTAGCGTGTGTGCAGCACAGTAATCAATAATCTTTGTTTTGAATGGTGTCTTTTGGCATGTGGTAAAGTGTCCTTTCCTGTGTCCTGTGTATGTTCCATGTTCCAGAGGAGTGAGCACATGCCCACGACTCCACAGTTGCACCTGACAGTCTGAGTCTTTGCTCAGTCTCTTTCAGTCTGCCTGTCCGGTATGTGGGCTGGAGGCTGGTAAGTGTCGAAGGCTAACACATATTGTTATTTATTTATTTATATTTATTTAATTTATTTGTTTATACCAGAGCCCTGCTCAGTTCTGGCTTAATGGTGATACTGCAGGATGAACCTGGAACCTCAGAGCCTTGGGCATGAAAGTCTGCTGTGCAACCACTGTTCCCTCTCTCTCTCTCTCTCTCTCTCTCTCTCTTTCTCTCCTCTAGTCAATAATTTTAGCTGTGCAGGCTGCAATTCTTCAAGTCTTCTTTGTTGGCAGAGAGAACGTTGTCAGACAACACAAACTTAGGTGGGGGAAGCAGAGCTGTGTTCCCACCAGCTTCTTGGAAACAGTCAGCTGAGTCTCCAGACACCTGTCTCAGGTCACAAAACAATGTGAAACTGATTATTTTTTGACCCTTAAAAATGCAGCAACTTGGGAGTCGGGCGGTAGCGCAGCAGGTTAAGTGCACGTGGCGCAAATCGTTATGGACTGGCGTGTAAGGATCCCAGTTTGAGCCCCCGGCTCCCCACCTGCAGGGGAGTCGCTTCACAAGTGGTGAAGCAGGTCTGCAGATGTCTGTCTTTCTCTCCCCCTCTGTCTTCCCCTCCTCTCTCCATTTCTCTCTGTCCTATCCAACAACGACAACATCAATAACAACAACATTAACTACAACAATAAAACAACAAGGGCAACAAAAGGGAATAAATAGAAATTTAAAATATATTAATTTTTTTAAAATGCAGCAACTTAGGAGGTGGCTCTGTGAGTAGAAGCACAGGACTTGTCTCTGTGAAGCCTTGGAGTTGACCACCCCTCATACTGCATAAGCCAGAGTGCTGTTCTGGTTGTCTTTCTGCAATAAGGAAAGACATCTGAAACTGGAGGCACTGGGTGGTGGTGCACCTGGTTGAGTGCACATGTCACATTGAGCAAGGATTAGGGTTCAAGCCCCCAGTCACCATATGCAGGGGGAAATCTTTGGGAGTGGTGAAACAATGCTGCAGGTGTCTCTCTCTCTCCCTCTCTATATCCCTTTTCCTCTTGATTTCTGGCTGTCTATCAAATAAATAAAGATAATAATTAAGAACATCTGAAACCAATCTTCACTTGAAGACTGCAAAGCCAGGACTGGACCGACACCCACAAGACCTGAGGGGCCCTCAGAACCAAGGTGTCTAGTGTCCTCTTGCTACAGAGAGGAGCACTGTGGCCAGAAAGCAAGCAAATGACCTGGGGTCCCCAGAATTTGGTAAAAGTTTGGTGGGTATCTACAGCCTGGAATAGTCACCAGCATTTCTTTAGCTATTCGACCACCAGCAGGTGAAGTATAGGGGCGCCCCACTTGCCAGCATTTCTTTAGCTATTCGACCACCAGCAGGTGAGGTATAGGGGCGCCCCCACCTTACAATCCTGAGCACAGCCTGGGTGGGGCCTGCCAGGCCTTCCACCCTGGGGAGTTGTACAGCACCTGTAACTAAGTGGGTACCCGATCAGCTTTGACACTGCAGGAATGGTGCTGGCTGACCCCCTATCTTCTTCTTTATTGAGATGAACCTGCAGCTGTCACTAGGAATAGAAAAGAAGAGTTCTGTGGATGTCTGGAATGTGCCACCTATGTCACTGTATGCAAAGACCATGAACTGTTCTGGCTGTTCTCTGGTCAACAACACGTATTGCTTAGCTGTCCCATTTGCAGTTCCAGACCTCAGAGCACACATGGAAGTCACATGGGGAAAATTGGGCTCCGTGACTGTGTCAGGAAGACCATCTCCCTCACCGCGCCCCCTGCGCCCCATTAGGTTCAAGGGCAGTGGGAGTCACGGCGAGATGTGAGGGAGCATGAGCCTGAGGGCATGGGCATTGGGCAGCTGCCAAAGGGACAGTGGGGGCTTGAGGAGTGCGTGGGAGCAGGCTGTGGGCCCTGGGGTCGCGGGGTGGAGGGGATCCTGGTGGAGCAGGATCCACGCGCTTTCTTTGTCCTCCGAAGCCGGTGGCCCTGGAGCCTTTGCGTCTGTGGCATAGGCTGCAGCTGGCTTTTCGCTGGTGGCTGGTCAGGGAGCTTCAGGGTCTGGAAAGCTGCACCGGAAGGACTCCTCCAGGGAGTGCGGGGGGTGGGGTGGGGGGGGATGGGAAGCACTGCGGCGCCTGTTGGCCCAGCGCGCGCGGTCACAGACAAGCCCCTGCGGTTGTGAACTTGAGCCAACAACGCAGCCACCCCGCGCCCCATACCCTCTCGACACTGCCCCTGCGCCCCAGTCCCGGCTCGCCTCCGCGCAGTTGGCGCAACCTGCGCGCCCGAGATCTGCCTTTTCCCCACCCTTGGGATAGGGCTTACGCGGAACCCGCAGGGGTGGGCACGGGGTAGCTTCTGGAAAGCTCGCTGGTCGCCGGCGCCCACTGGAGTGTGAGCGGTGCCACCCTGCCGCCGGAACCGGCCGCTAGAGGTGGCCAGCAGCTAGCACGCTGGGCCGCAGCCAGCGCAACCCATGCACACCACTGCGCGGGCCCCGCCCATGCAGCCTACTGCGCGGGCCCCGCCCCCCGCCGCACGGCCCCGCCTCCGGGACTGCAGACCCGGCTCCGCCCTCCCGTCTGCAGTGATGGCGCCCGGCGCGCCCCCGTCGTCCGTGCTCCGCGCGGGCCGTGGGCGGGGCTTCCGACGGAGCTCGGGGCCCGCCCCTTGTCCCAGTCCCCTCCAGTCCCCGCCCGGCGCCCCCTCTGGCGCTCTCGCGCGAGCTGGCTCCCACCTCCAGGCCCCTCCGCCAGCTCCAGCCATGCCGGCCTGGCGCTCGGCGGTCCTTGTCTACCTCGCTTTCTCCTTGGCCGCCAAAGTCCAGAGAGGTAAGGCGGGCGGCGGTGCGCTGGGCCCCCACCCTAGGGGCGCCCGCCCTCTCCGCGGGGCGCTGCAGCCACCCGATCCCTGCCAGCGGGCCTGCCGGGGCCGGGCCGCGGGTCCAGAGCTGAACCTGCGGCGACCCCGCGGCGGCGGCGGGACCCGGGGGACCCGGCCCTTCCTGCTGTTAGGCCAGAACCGCGGGAGCGACCTCACTGGCAGCCCTGAGCTGGCACCTGTCACCACTGCTGACAGCTGTCCCCAGCTGTGCTTTGGGGAGCACTTGAAGAGAGCACTGGTGTCTGCCGCCACGTGCAGCAGATTCCCGGGGCGGGCGTGGGGGTTGGTTGGGGTGCGGGCATCCTGAGCGCAAGCCTGCTGCCTTTTGTCACCAGTGGGGCTGCGGTGGCGATATGGCAGGTATTGCTTCTTTCTGGTACTCACCCCTTTGGTGATACTTTTCCCAGGACGAGGAAGAGGACGAGGAAGAGGAGAAGGAGGAGGAGGAGGAGGAGGAGGAGGAGGAGGAGGAGGAGGAAGGGAGGGAGGAAGAAAGGGGATTTCCTGCCACACCCAGGGACAAAGTTTCTTAGACCCTGACTGCTCCTTCTGTGGTCCCTGGATTGTGACTTGTGACAGGAGCGCTGAGGCTCAGGTCCCGCCTTGACCTACCAAGTGGGACTCTGCGGGTAGTGTCCTGCACAGTCACCAAGTTTAGGAAGCGTCTTCTCAAAGCAAGTGCAGTCGGTGGCTGAAAATAGGTTCTCTGATGTGTCCCAGAAGAATCAACTTACACTTATTTATATCTGGTGTCCACATCAGGACAGAGGCTGCAGAGAACACTGCAGTTGGCCACAGGAGTATGGTGTGAGCTACCCAGCACCCCTAGTGAGGGACAATGAGTGAGGGACACAGGAGCTCAGAACACCCACCACTCTGTCCTAGCAGAAAAGCCTAGTGGCCTTTATGCCACATGCAACTGCTGGCCAAGACGCTGACAGAAATGCAGTTGTCCCTTGTGCATAGCTCCTGTGCCTCCGACACACATTGGTCTTCCTGCTTGCCCCAAAGGGGGCTTCCCTCTGTCCTGGACACTGAGAACCCAGCAGGGAACACAAGTCACATTTTGTCCTCTAGGGACTGACCTGGGTGTGGGGGCAGCGGAGGAGGGAGGCAAGACTGACAGGAACTGCAGTCTGGATATTAGTGCTACAAAAATGACTAAAGCGTGGTTGTGGAGTTTTCTGTTTCACATTACCCTCTGGGGTTAAGATACCGCTTTCCACTATGAGGCCATTGTTGGAAACAAGTTTCGTTGCTCATTGGATTCATGTAGTCTATGGGTGGGCAACCCTTGAAGGCAGCAGTGCAAAAGCAGATAGAGAGGCAGCACTCCTTCCAGATGTTCCCTGCAGGTGCTCATCTGCAGACTGAGACACTCCATCTGGTCCAGGCACCATCCCTTTCCCACTTTCCCTCCACCCTCACACGTTACCTGCTTGCTGCCACTGGTGGTGCAGCCATTTTGCAGAAGAGAAGGAGGTGGTGCGGACTGAGGCAATAACTTGCCTCCTGTGGTATGACAGGTTGAGTTGGGAACTGGTCCCAAGCCTGGCAGCTTCCCTGAACCTTGTGTAATACCCTTCTGCCTGGCAGCCACCCCCTGTGCTCACAGGCATGTGGCCTTGGGAAAGTCCTCTGAATCTTGTGGCTTCCTCTTCCGCAGTGCCTGGTGGCTCCCTCCCAAAGGTGTCTGCAAGGGGCCAGACATGCTTTCCTGAACGCTGGGTGTCTGCCAGGCACGCTACGCACATTGTATAACCCCTTCCTTCTGGATGCAGAGTTTCATGCACTTTGGAAGAGGGGATCCCGCCCACACAGGGCTGCTACCCACAGAGCTTCTGTTACTCTCATTAAGAATGGCTTCAGTGGTCAGGGGCATAGTATCATGGTGATGCAAAAAGCCTTTCTTGCTTGAAGAACCAAAGGTCCGATATTCAGTCCCCTGCACCACAAGAAGCCGAAGCTGAGCAGGGCTCTGGGGCAAAAAATGGCTTCAGGTTAGGACCCTCGTTTTGGGACTCTCAGTGGCACATTAGAATACTGATGTGGATTGGGTACTGGCGGCCTCTCAGATCAAGGGCTGTAGGTTTCTGGGCTGCCATGCGGAGGTACCTACATGGTGCAGATGCTGGGACCAGCCCACCCTAGCTTTCCTGGAGCCGCTGACGACACCCTGCTTGGAAAGGATGTGCCAGATGGTGGTTTCTGTTTCTTTCTTCTTCTTCTTTTTTTAATTTTATGAGAGGGATATGAGGAGAGAGAGAAAGAACCAGATACCACTCTGGTACATGTGCTGCCAGGGATCAAACTCAAGACCTCATGCTTGAGAGTCCAACACTTTACCTACCAGACCACATGGTTTCTGTTTCTGTGGAAGTAAGTACACTGTGTGATTCCTGTCACAGCAGTGAGGTTGGCCTAGGGTCTCTTGCTTCCTAGTCCCAGTCCTCAATGACCAGGTGCCACCAAGTTGCCCCAGGCTCACCCAGCCCCCAGGATTCTAGTTCTGTATTTTCCAGGTTCTGATAGCTCCTGCGAAGGACTTTCACCTGAGCACATCTGCAGAAATGGCAGCTGGTCTTTGTGATCATAACAGGGTCAGCACTGTCACTCATTTGGTCTCCAGGGTCCACTAGGACCATTCTCCTGCAGTCTTGAAAAAGCAGTGGGTGGCAGCCCATTTCTCAGATGAAAACCATAGGGGACCAATCAGTGGCATACCCAGTTAAGCACACATAGTACTAAGCACAAGGGCCCGCACAAGGATCCGGTTTGAACCCTTGGCTCCTCACCCACAACAGGGACACTTCCCAAGCAGCGAAGCAGGTCTGCAGTGTCTCTCTTTTTCTCTCCCTCTTTATTTCCCTCTCCTCTCTCAATTTCTCTCTGTCCTATCCATTTAAAAAAAAAAAAGGAAAATGGCCATCGAGAGTGGTGGATTCATAGTTCGGACACCGAGCCTCAGAGATAACCCTGGTGGCAATAAAAATACAAAACAACAACAACAAAAACAAACACATAACCCAGTGAGGTGTGGGACTGGTTTACTTGAAAACCCCAAACAGGGAGTTGCAAGCACGGGTGCCTCCAGGGTCCAGGCAAGTGACAGGCCAATAAGAAGCACAATGGGCTGGTGGCAATCTGTCCTTGTGCCCCTACAGGGAGGGGCCAGGCTGCCGGTCCCAGTTCAGGGTGCCATTTGCGGGTCTAGCTTTGCGGGCGGGGGACAGACGACCAGGGACTCATGGCTGAGCTGGGACGCAGTATCTCGTTTATTAATCAGATACATCGCCTTTGATGCATCCCTTCACTGGAAGTGACAAGGGAAAGGAAATGACTACGAGAGGGGGCGGAGCAAAAAAAAAAAAAGCACAAACAGAGCATAGAAAGCTTTCATCTAACCAGTGGGGATTAAACCAATACCCTGCAGGCAGGGCGGGACCCAGGTAAAACAGTGATTATGTAAATAGACCACATTGTAAGTAATACAAGGGAACCTAATGTGATGATCAAAACAGAAGATCTTATAAGCAGAATTTAGAAGCAGACCAACACCAGGCCCAGGCTGGGCCAGACCTAGGCTGGGCTCTTTGTGGGAGCACTCACCTGCACTATACCTTCCCAGCAAGGGGTGATCGGGCAGGGCACAAAACTGGAACCTGTATAGAGATCTGCCAAAGCCAGCCTTTTGTGAATCTGCACTCATGTAGAATGCCTAGAGCTGGCAGACCCACTGACACAGCAGATTTGTGGTTGCCACGGCAGTGGGCAGCAAATGCCAATGGGGACAACTTTCCTTTGGGGACGATAAGAAAAGTTCTGGATCGAAGAGCGCCAGTGCCTGCCTCACAGTACACTTTGAGAGGGTGCATCACATAGTATGTAATTTATGCAGAAAAAAAATGAGAAGCCAGGTGGTGGTGTGCTTAGTTGAGTTCAAGGACCAGGGTTTGAACCCTGACTCCCCTCCTGTAGTGGGGATGCTTCATGAGCAGTGTAGCAAGTCTGCAGGTGTCTCTCTTTCTCCCTTTCTATGTTCCCCATCCTCTCTTAATTTCTCTCTGTTCTATCTAATAAAAAGTAAAGGGGAGATGGGAGGAAAATAGTGACCAGGAGTGATGGATTTGTAGTGCTGGCACTGATCCCCAGCTGTAACCCTGGTGGCAAAATAAATAAATAAATAGACTGCATTGTTCATGCAGAAATGAGGGGCTGACCACTGGTGATGCCTGGGTGGGTCTTTAGAGGCCCTGAGTCTGGCTGGGGCGCTGGGATGCCAGGCTAGGGTGCAGGCCAGAGTCTGTGGTCTGGCTTGGGCTCTGGGGTCTGAGTCAGGTGGGTGAGGAAGCCCCTCCCTCAGGGCTCAGAAGGGTTGGCTCAGTACTGCTGAAACCTGAGTTTGGGAATGGTCTCTGGAAAGGAGAATAGGGATGCTTTGCTGGAGGTGTCGGGGTCACCATTATGTGCACTTCCTTCTGCCGCCCAGCCGCATACACTGTGCTGGATTGATGGGCTCTGGTAACTGGTGGCTTTTGATGTCACCTGCTTGGATTTACCTCCTGTTGCTTCATTGACATCACAGGCCTGTCCCCCCCCCCCCCACATCACTTATAAAATAGGTGTTCCTGGGCAGTGGTGCATCCAGTTAGGCCCGGATGTTACCATTTGTAAGGACTTAGGTTCAGAGCACCACATCCCACCTGCAGGGTGGAATCTTTACAAGCGGTGAAGCAGACCTGTAGGTGTCTCTCTTTCGCCCTCCCTTGCTGTCTCCCCCTCCTCAGTTTCCCTCTGTCCTAATAAAATAGAAAGGACAGAAAGAAAAAAAGAAACAGAAAATTTGGCTGCTGGAAGGGGTGAATTTGTAATACTGGCATTGAGCCCCAGCAGTAACCCTAGTGGCAATAAATAAATAAACAAACAGGACTCTGGCCCAGGGAGGGGCCTCTGGGTGTCCCCATAAGGAAGCTAGTGAGGAGGTCCATGAGGCCCTGTGGGTGTTGGGGATGTGTGGTGGGAGGAGCTGGCCTGGTTCTCAAGAGTTCTAGAAACTCAGAGTTGAGTTGATGACTCTCCTAGCACTGTGCCCCTCCTGTTTGTGTATTCTATCTCCTGTTCCTGCTGGATTGCGGGGGGGGGGGGGGGAGTGGCTGCAGGGTCTCCTAGCTCTCCCTAGACAGACCCAGCCCTCTGACTCTTAGTTATTCTTGGTTGGCATGTGGAAGCTTCCAGTCCTCCCAAATTCGTGAGAAGCTGCACTCAGCCCCACTGAGATGTCCGCATCCTGGTCTCTGGGTGCTGCCCCCTCAAGCTTTGCTGAGAAGGGGACTGAGTAGTAAGGTGGAATTAAGGCTGCTATGTGGCCTGCAGCTCGGATCTCCTGGGACATCTTGCCCCAAATAGAAAGAGAGGGGGCAGCTTTCCAGTGCAGAATGGGGTTGGGGGGTTAGGAACGGCCTGAGAAAGGTTCCATTGCCTCCTGCTGGCTCAGAAGGCAGAGGAGCAGGAGCCAAGACTTTCCAGAAGATCCTCAGGGCTCTTTGGGACAAGCTTTCTGTTTTAGTCCCTGCTGCAGCTGGTGGGGTGATGGAATGGACTCCTATGCCTGCATTTGATGGTGGCCCCCGCCAGCTGGCAGAACTAGGAAGTGGCCAGCTGGTGACTAAAGCACACAGGTAGAAGGTGGCTGGCTGTTCACAGAGTTAGACTCCCTTGAAACACTGCCTTTCTTTCTTGGTGCTGTCTTTCTTGGCATCCTTGACTACATCCAGTTGGGCTCTGGAGGGTTCTATGAGAACTCGAGCTGATCTTCTATAACCACGCCCCCACAACCCCCTGCCCTGAATCACTGAGCTGGCCTTGTGTCCCTTTGGTGACCCTCAGAGTTCTGGGCCCTCTTACCGCAGTGATCTTTCCTTCCCACCTTTCCTCCCTTCCTTTCCTTTTTGCCATCAGGGTTACTGCTAGGGCTCAATGACTCCATAACAAATCGGACGCTCCCAGCAGCCACCCTCCCTCTGATTTTCTTTTATTTGATAGGACAGAAAAAAATTGAGGTGGGAAAAGGAGAGAGAGATACCCGCAGAACTGCTTAGCTCCCAACCTTGAGCTCAATTATATGTGTAATCAGCCAGGTGTGCCACCACTCGCCCCCTCAGTTTTTTTTTAATTTTATGAGAGTGAGGAGGGCCAGAGCACCCATATAGGCAGTGCCAAGGATGAAGCCCTCAGTTCTACCACCAAGACACCTTCATAGCTGTCCTTGTTTCCATAAACATCTAATTAGTATTTATTTACTTTTTACTAAGTAAATGTTTTGCTGGAGAGTTATCTCAGGGGTATAGTTGCACATCTCCCTGAAATACAGCACACCTCACCCACCACCAAAGTACCCTCTCTCTTCACAGTGGTGCACTGCCCCCCCACAACTCCTTTGAACTCCCTCCCTTCCTTGCTTGCTGGTATCCTCAGATCTGCCAATCTAGATAAGGGTTTACTAATGTTTTTTTTTTTTCATTCATACGTTCCCCTTTGCTTCGTTTCTTAAGTTGCACCTATGAGTGAGATGAGCTGAGTCCTAGTCTGTTGTGTATATAAACTATACCTTACCCCCTTAAACACACTCCCTTTTTTCCAGACCCCTGCTCAGCTCTAGCTTATGGTGATGCTGGAAATTGAAACAGGAACTTCTTTTGCAGAACCTTTATAGAGTCTCCCCAGCCCATAGACTATATCTTTCTTATTCACTCATCTATCTTTGGGCATTTGAGTTGTTTGCAAATCCTGGCTACTGTATATAGTGCTGCAATGAATCTGGGTGGGCAATGACCTCTTTGGTTTTGTATTTTGATATGTGTGTATGTGTGTTGGAGAGGTTGCCAGATTCTACAGAAAGTTTATTTTTAGGATTTTGAAAGATCTGAATAATGTTTTCCATCACAGTCCCACCAACAGTGTAAAAGGGTTCTTTTTTCCCACACCTTCTCTACCACTTGTTATTTCTGTCCTTGTTGATGTATTACATTCTCACAGGTATAAGGTGGTATTTCATTGCTGTCTTGATTTTCATTTCTCTGATGAGTGATGGTGGGCATTTTTTTTACGGATATCTGCATATCTTCTTTAGTGAACTTTCCATTCAGAGCTTCTCATTTTTAATGGGTTTGTTTATTTTTGTTGTTGTTGCTGAGTCTTGTGACTTCAGTATGTGTTTTGATCACTAGCCCATTGTCTGATGTTTGGCATGTAAATATCTCCTCCCATTCAGTAGGGGTCTTTTTGTTTTAGTGATGATTTCTTTCGCTGTGCAGAAGCTTTTGAGTTTTGTTTTTGTTTTTCTTGATTTTAGACTCCCAATCTCCAAAGACATCCCTAAAGTCATATCATGACATGCTCTGCCAATATTTTATTCTGGATATTTTTCCTTCTTTTTATTCATTTTTATTTTATTAGTGATTTAGTAGTAATCAACAAGATTGTGGGATAAGAGGGGTACAATTCCATACAATTCCCACCATACCAGAGTTCTGTATCCCTTCCCCTTCACTGGAAGCTTTCCTATTCTTTATCCCTCTGGGAATATGGACCAAATATCCTTATGGGTTGCAGAAGGTGGGAGGTCTGGCTTCTGTAATTGCTTTTCCACTGGACATGGGTGTTGACAGGTTGATCCATACCCCCAGCCTGTTCCTGTCTTTCCTTAGTGGGGCAGGGCTCTGGGGAGGTGGGGTTCCAGGACACATTGGTGAGGTCGTCAGCCCAGGGAAGTCAAGTTGGTGTCATGGCAGCATCTGCAACATGGTGGCTGAAAAGCATGAAGACATAAAACAGAACAACTTGTTTAATAATCAGGAACCTAGAGGTAAGACTATAGCAGATGCGACTTAGAGTCTTCATGTTGGAAGATGCTAGAAGTCTATTTTAGGTATATTCCCATAGGCCCATAACTTTACTGATTTCTCCCTGGGCCAGACAGCTAATGTGCAGGTTGGCACAGAGTATTGTCTGGGAGCATTGTGTCATAGTTGGGAATAGGACCAGAAAGCTGGATAAGGGCAGAGAGTAGCTCCCAAATATGGGGAAAGTATATAAATACCATTAACTGTAAACCCCATCAGTCTGACCCAGGGCCTATGTCTATTTGTATTTATCACAGGAGTCAGTGTAACCTCTGTATCCCTGTCAGTATGAGCTCACATTCCATGGTCATAGCTAGGAACATTCTAAAATACACTCATTTCAGGATCAGTCTTCCTCAAATGGCAGAATATGTTGACCCAGCCTCCCTTCAGAGAGTGGGGCGATGTCTACCACTGTTATTCTACATTGAGGACGATGTAGAATAACAGTGCAGAGGCCCACAAGAGAGTTTATGATGTTATTCCTCATGGAGATGACCAGTGATGGTGCACAGAAGGGTCTGCTAGAGATCTAGGCCCATCATGTCTGTGTGGGAATCCCAGGATTCCCTGGCTAAGACCTCGGATGATGGGGTAGCCTGGTAGTGTCCAAAAAAAGGCCATCATTAGAGTGTGCTGGTCTCTTGACCTTATCCAGCTTTGTAGCCCTTACTTTATCTGACAGGGCTAAGCTTAGAGTGATTGAGGGAGGTGCAGTAAGAAGTAAGTGAGGAGGCTATCTAGGTCTAAGTAGAAACTATTTGATTAAGTACCTTATGGTGTCTTTTTTTTTTTTTTAGGCCTTTCTACTTGCTTGCTGCACTTACTGAGTCACTGCAGACTATTGCACACTTTTACTTTAAGGTGTATATTTCCCCCTAACTTATGGATACATGTGCACATGTGCCCTTTCCCATGGGCCCTGGTCTGTATCTAGATTCTATAACTTTGTTAGGTGGTGTGTCACACAAAATGGAACTTTATCCTGGATATTTTATGGTTTCTGGGATAACACCCAAGTCTTTATTTTGAGTCCGATTTTGTATATGGTGTAAGATAGTGGTCTAATTTCATTCTTCAGCAGGTGGTTGTGTGGTTTTCTGAAGGCCATTTATCAAAAATTCTCTTCTGTCTCCATTTTATTCTCTGGGCCTCTTTGTCATAAATTGACTCCCTATCTGTGAGGGTTTTATTTCTGGGATCTCAGTTCTAGTCCATTGATCTCTGTGTCTATTTTTATTCCAGTGCCATGCAGTTTTGATTACTATCAGCTGCCCTTTCTCTCTCTCTCTCTCTCTCTTTTAAGATCATTCATTCATTTGACTCCACTCTAGCTCAAAAAAATCTAATTATCTAAAATAGCACCTCCAAAGAACCAAAGACTATATTTTAATCTTTATGTGTCGCATACAACACGCCACTTGGACTTGTAGTCTGGGGGTTCTGGTTAATTACCTTCTGACTGCTGTGTGTCGGGGGTAGAGTCCCTGCTGCTTTCTGTGTTGCTCTCCCTCCTTCTGGAAGCCAGACTATAAGGATGTTCATCCCATAGTGTTCTCCATTACACTTCTCACCCACCTCAGGGCTTGTGGGGTATCTCTGTTTGAGTCTTCCGAGGTGTCTTCAGTCTTCACAGGTATCTTCACCAGCCTCCTGGCTTTAAATAAATTCCCACTCACATGCTTGTGACTCCCCCACCCCCCTCCCAAGGCTTGATTTCTCTCCTCAGCACTGATGTCTCCCTCCTCCAACTCTAATGTTTCTGTATCCACCCTGCTTGTTCTTGGCTTCTTAACCTCTACATGATACAGCTGTGTGTGGTCCACCTCCTGACTGTGTTTTGGGCCTCTGCTAATAACACGACTGTACCTGTATCTCTAATTAATGCATGTTCCTATCACTCAGTTTAGGGTCCAAAAAGGTAGGATGTTTGTTGGTGTTCTGCATTGTGGATACCTAGCATCCAGGACAATACCTGGCCCAGTAGCCACATCTGGCAGGAAAGGGGTGGTACGTTCAGTGTTGTAATTGAATTACTTACCAAAAGACTATTTACAGAGACTGGGATTCCACTGTGGGATAGTGGTTACTGCTCATAGGCTCCCAGGGTGAAGGGCTCTTAGAATCCAGAACAGTTAGGGCTGGGGCTGAGGGAAAGAGAGAGCCAGATGCCTGGAGAGGGGGAACCAGGAGAAACAGCCCCAGAAGCACCTCCTCCTTCCAGCCTTTTGCTTCTGCCTCCCGGTAGTGAGACCCTTGACCCCATATGGACTTCCAGGAACAGTACAGTGGCCTAGTACCAGGACAATGCGGTGACACTGTTAGACATCACATGAGCTGCTACTCTTATGTTGGCTGCAACTGCCTCATCAGCACCACTGTCCCTTAGGTAGTGGGGTGCTGAGGAGAAGCCACCAGAACTTTAGGGTGGCTTACATGCTGAGCACGGTGGAGGATCAGAAGGAGAGGGAAGCCATAGCTGTGGCCGTGTTGACCTCAACTGTGTCTTTGCTACTGCTTCTGATTTGATGGCCGTAGCAGATCCAGTGCTCAGGACATCTCTGCTCGTATGGGAGTGAGTAGAGTGGGTGGTCGTGGAGAGTGCAACTGATACAGACATGATCTTCCCATGCGAGCCTTACATAATAAAGCTTCTTTTTCTTGATTTAAGTATTTATTATTATTATTATTATTATTATTATTACCACCATGGCTATCTCTGGGACTTGATGTTGGCACTAGGACTCCGTTGCTCCAGGCAGCCACTTTTTCTTTCTATTTTATTGGATAGACAGAGAGAAATTGAGAGGGGGGGAATAGAGAGGGAGAGAGAAAGAGAGACACCTGAAACACTGAAGGTGGGAAGTGGAGGCTCAAACCTGGGTCCTTGGCAGAAGAATAAAAAGAGCCTTGTTTGAGTGGAATCTCTCCTATGCCTCCTATCTCATCACATGCCTGGCACCATGGACACTGCAGAAAATGCACTGAGGAGGGAAAGGGGGCATAACGGGGCTTATTTAATCATTCCTCCATACTGGGTTACTATTCATGAGCCGAGTCCATAAACTCGATGTACAGTTCAGGGTCGGGCTGCTGTTCTTCCCAGAGTTAGCCTGCTTTCTCAAGATTGCGTTCTTTTGTGTTTGCCTGTATGTCTTTCTACTTTGCCACTTCTTTTGGCTTATGCTTGGATTCTTGTGACCAAATAAAGAACTCACTGAGCCAGCCATCAGCAGAAGGGGAAAGCATGCACCTCAATGAGCTTGAAATGAAGACTGTGAACTTTGCAAGAAGATGCTATAGACTCAGGTTTTCTATTTATTTAACATTGCGTCTGGGCAGGTGGGCTGGGGGTAAAGCACGTCTCCACTGATCTTTGTGGATTAGCCCCAACTCGCACTCTGGGCTGCTGGAGAGCAGGGAGCTCCACCTCGTCACATCCAACTGTTATCAGTGTCTGCAGGTGGATAGCTTCTGCACAGTTTTCCAGATGGTTTCCCCCATCTGATCGGTGTCAGTCCCTGTTAGCTTCTATTTCAGATGGGGTCCTGGTCTTCTTTCAGTATGTTTCACGGTCTGAGAACCAGTGCAAAGGAATCACACACACACACAAAAATGAGCCCAAACATTGACCAGGCAAGGCGGTTCATAAAAGAAGAAATCAAATTGGACAACGAACATATGAAAAGATGCTCAACCTCACTAGTGATCAGAGAGATGCAAATTAGGTTGTAACAAGATAGCATTACATGCCCTCTAATAGGCCAAAACTTATAATAAACTCTAAAATATCAGGTGTTTACCGTGGTTACAAGAGAAATCTGGGCAACAGATTTCTCAGGCCAGCATTGCTTGGAGCTAGAGAGAGCTCAACCACTCCTAGATAATTCCACCTTACACCATGGCTCAGGGAAAGATGCTGGAAGGTGGCACAGGCCAGCCTCAAGGTGACTGCAGACTCAAAAGAAGGGTGTGGCTTTCTTTTTTATTATTTATTCATTTATTTATAAAATGGAAACATTGACAAGACCATAGGATAAGATGGGTACTTTTCCACACATCACCTACCCTCAGAGCTCCATATCCAACCACCTCCCTTGATAGCTTTCTTAATCTTTATCCCTCTGACAGTATGGACACAGGATCATTGTGGGGTGCAGAAGGTGGAAGGTCTGGCTTCTGTAATTGCTTCTTTGGCAGAACATGGGCATTTTGAAAGCATTTGTTCTACCCCCTGAGCCATCTCCTCAGCCACTGGGGATCATGGTATCTTTTTTTTTCCTATTTTAATATCAGTTTATGGAGAAAATGTTGGGGGTTTTGTTGTCACAAGGGTACATTTCCCCAAGGTAGGTGTAAGTACATTTCATCTTCCACCAAACAATCATCTTATCTACCTCAGGGATTTGGGTCCCCTGCCTCCCCTTAGTAATCCTCCCTTCCCATTTCTGAGTGGGCATAATTTTTTCATGTCTTTAATCATTTAATTGGGGGGGTGGAAGTTAATGGCGCGTATAGTATACGTGTTGACACATGGGTACAATTTCTTATCTCCCCCGTGATAGGTGTCTGCAAGACACCTTCACTCCCAACTTAGGTCCCTGTCTACCATCATGCACCAGAACCCCAAGATATCCCTCCCCAACTCTCTCCTTGCCCTTCTTCCCCAGAGTTTTTTTTGCTTTGGTGCAGTATACCACACCATACCCATCTTGGATGGAGCTTGAAGGAATCATGTTAAGTGAAATAAGCCAAAAAAGAAGGATGAATACAGTATAATCTCACTCATATGTGGGACTTATGAAAGAAAAGCAGAAAAGAAAAACAGAAAGTGAAACTTTGGAGTTTGTTTTTAGGAACCTAAACTGAAGGAGCAAGTCAGCTGTTAAAGAAAAAAAAAGTCATGCTCACTTCATCCTTTTTCCTGACAGATTTTTCCATACAAGATGATGTAGCTTTGAGGAGGAAACTATGTAATTCATCTTGTAATTTTATTTAATTTTTTATAAAAGATGTATGAGAGAGAGAGGGAGACCAGTGCACTGCTCCAGCCCCTGCAGTGTCAGGAGTCTACCCTTGAAGCCATTTCCTTGGCTATCCAAGTTAGTGTTTTGACAAAGAGGTGACACAGGGACACTCGGAGAATTTTAAGGCTTCCTGTAGACAAATGTAGTGACACTGGCCTCTGATGGTTGGCTGGGTAAACTCACCATAGTCAGCTACTGCACGGACTATAAGCCAGCTACGAAAAGGAGCAAACTGTTAGTGTACACAGCCACCAGGATGGATCACAGATTCATCACACTGCATTAGAGAAGGCAATCTCAGGATATACTGCAGCTGGCCCTTGAGCAAACAGCATGGGGCTGGAAAATCCACATGTAACTTTTGTTCCACTCCTCTCCCCAATGGCCTACCTATAGCCTCTGTTGACTGGAAGGCCTACAATTCAGGCACATAGTGTATGTTCTTTGTCTTTTTGTGTGATTTTTGAAATTCAATTGATTTATTTATTAATAGAGATTTATTTATTAAGTGAGAGGGATGGGGGAGACAGAGAGGTAGAAAGACAGAGTGATACCTGCGGCACTGTAGGTGGGGACCAAGGGTTTGAACCTGCATTCTTGTGCATGATGTGACTTGTACACTCAACCCGGTGTTCCATCATCCAACCCCGTGTTCTGTGTCATATAGAGTGTGTTCTTACAATCCAGGAAGCTAGAGAAAAGCCAATATTAGGACAATCTTAAGGAAAAGAAAAATGTATCAAACCCATATGTGGAAATCCAGTAAGTGAGTGACATTGCTTTATAAGAAACCACTGAAGAGTCTACTGTATGTGATTCTCTATCTACAACATTCATGAGCAAGCATTGCTACAAACACAGAATGCATCATAGGTGTCCTTAGGGGTTAGGAGCAGGTGAGGGGAAGAGGGAAGTGGACAGTGAGGTGGGCATGGCCACAACAGTGCTCCACGTGACTGATGGCTGCCATCAAAGCTGTGCCCACATCTGATGGAATTGTACATTGCTACCAAACATTATCATAAGTGTAAGTAAAAAAAAAGGGGGGAGGAGTTGGAGCAAACTGGTGGGCTGGCCCAGTGTCACTAGCCTGTCTGAGATAACACATTCTCAATTTATGCAGCATGCCCTTTGGGGTATACTGGACAGCATTCAGGGGGCTCTTTCATTCTTCCTTACCACTGTGTGTCATTCTGGAATGAGCACAGTTAAAATTGCAATAGGCATATAATGTTTCCTGAGTGACAGGTCACTCAGGAATGCCCCTGGAGATAGGCACTAACAGAAAACAGCCAAGAGGTGAATAGGAGAGAAAGAGCCAGCAGTGAACTCAGGCCCTTAGACAGAGCAGGGCTGACCCAGCAGGTTGAGCGAGATCACTGGCAGGAAACCCAAGGCCTGGGGTTTTCGGCACTGGGAACCTGCTGGTTTAGATCTGGGGGTGAGGTAGGCTCATCCCAGGAAAGTGGGAAAATCCGAAAGATACTCCCTGGAGGACATCAGAATTGTAGGTATGGATAGAGCAGGGTTAGCAAAAGAAAATGGGAGGTGGAAACCACACGAGTTAGTGGAAGCACTTGATAATGGTTGACGTTAGGCATCCATTAGGAATTCATACAGCTCAGCAAAAGCAAAAAGGTCCTCCTTGATACTCTTTAGAAGAAATATTGTCTACAGTTGGCAAAGAGATGTGCTGGCCAAGTATATATCTATCAACTAAAGGACAATTATTGTCCTTATGACAACCTCTATTAGAATCATCAAACAAATGAAGTGCAGTAAAACTTTAAGGTTAATTTAGATCCCACTAAAAGCCTAGGTCTATTCCCTCCCCAACTTGAGACCAGATCCCATAAACCCAAAACCTGTTTGGATACAACAAATGATACTCAATGACTAACAACTGGGTGAGCTGGATAAGGGTGAGACTGGCTCACTTTGATGATTTGCCTTTTTTTTTTTTTTGTTAATAGCCAGGCCACCCCCACCATCTGGGGCTCTAGTCAGGGAATCTTTGGATTCCTACATAGATATGGTGGACCTAGGCATCTAATAGATGCATCTCTCCACCATCACTGGTCACTTCCATCAGGAACATCATAAACCGTCCTGTGGGCCTCTCCAAAGGAGGGTTGGGTCAACTTACTCTGCCACTGGAGGAAGACTGGTCCTAAAATGAGTGTAGCCTAGAATGTTCCCAGCTGTGATCATGGACTATAAGCTCAGACTAATAGGGACTGGGAGGTTACACATTCTCCTGTGCTAAATATGAATAGATATGGACCCTAGATCAGATCGATGGGACAAACAGTTAATAGTGTTTACATATTTGGGAGCTAGCTAATCTTTGCTCTAACCCAGCTTTCTAGCCTTATTCTCAACTCTGACACCATCTTCCCAGATAATATTTATAGTTCACCTGCATGTTAGTTATCAGGCTCAGTCAAAAATTACTAAAGTTATGGGCCCCTTGGAACATACCTAAAATAGACTTCCCAGCTTCTTCCTACCTGAAAACCCCAAATTTTATCACTTCGATTCCTACCTTTGGTTTATGGTTTATTAAACAATTTGCCCTGCTTTATATCTTACCGCCTTTTAGCCACTAAGTTTCAGACACTACTATGATTCCATCCTGACTTCCTTGGGAATACGACCTTACCAGTGTGTTCCAAAGTGTCACCTCTCCAGAGCCCTACCCCACTAGGGAAAGATAGAAATAGGCTATGGGTATGGATTGACCTGCTGATACCCATATCCAGTGGAGAAGCAATTACAGATACCAGAGCTTCCACTTCTGCATCCCATAAAGAATTTTGTTCCATACTCTCAGAAGGATAAAGGGAAATTTCCAGTGAAGAGGATGGGGGACAGAACTCTGGGGACAGGGAACTGTATGGAATTATACCCCTGTAATCTTATAGTCTTGTTAATCATTATTATATCACTAATAAAAATTTCAAAACTGCAATAAAAAATAAAGAAAAATTATGATATATATACAATGGAATACTACTGATCTATAGGGAATGATTAAATTTTCTTTGCCATATCTTGGATGGAATTTGAAGGGTGTCAAGTAAGATAAGCCAGAAGAAGGAGGATGAATAGTAAATTATCTCACTTTAGATGGAATTTAAGAAATAAGGGACCCAAGTTCAAGCTCCTGGTCCCCACCTGTAAGGAAGAAGCTTCACAAGTGGCAGAGCAGTAATGTAGGTCTCTCTTCTCTCCCCCCCCCTTCATCCACTTTCCCTCTCAGTTTCTCTCTGTAATCAAAATAAATAAGTAAATAAATAAAGTTAAATAAAAGGAGAGAAAACTTTGGGGGCCAGGTGGTGGCCCTTCTCGTTAAGCACACATATTGCCAAGCACAAGGGCCCAGGTTCAAGCCCTCCACTCCCCACCTGTAGGATGAACTTGCCTAGGTGTGGTCTGTGGAAGCACCTAGTCAAGGACTCTGGGATGAGATGCGGAGAAGGAGTTAAGAGGGCACTGGGGGCCCATTGTGCAAGGTGGAGGAGGATTTAAGTTGGTGGTGGGAATGGTGTTCAGATACCTACCATGGGGTGATAATAAGTTGTATTTATGGGATGAACATGCATAACACAATAAAAAAGTGGACAAAGAAACTGAATAGACAGTTTTCTAAGGAAAAGACACACATGACCCACAGACATATGAATAAATGATCTACTTATCATTAGAGAAATACAAATTAAAACTACAGAGATTTCATCTCACATGTTTGAGAATGGCCTACGTCAACCAGCCAAGGAATGTTGGAGAGATTGTGGAGAAGAGAGAACTCACTCCACTGCTGGTGGGAATGCAAACTGGGGCATCCCTTTGGAAAACTGTATGGAGTGTCCTTAAACAAATAAAAATGGAAGTACCTTATGGTCCAGCAATACTACTGTTAGGCATTTGTCCAAAGGACATGCACACACCAATTGAAGGGTGGTGAGTGTAGTGTGCAATATACCCCTATTATCTTCTAATATTTTAAATCACTAATGAGTTTTTTAAAATATTTTATTTGTTGGATAGAGGCAGAGAGAAATAAAGAGGGTGGGAGAGAGAGAGAGAGAGAGAGAGAACTGCAGTGTTGTTTCACCACTAAATTTCCTTTTACAGGTGGGGGCCAGGAACTTGAACCCAGGTCCTTGAGTACTATAATGCATATGCTCTACTAGGTTCACCACCACCTGGACCATATATATATGTAATTTTTTTAAAGGAAAGGTGGCCCTACCCCACTAGGGAAAGATAGAAACAGGCTGGGGGTATGGATCGACCTGTCAACATCCATGTCCTGCAGAGAAGCAATTACAAAAGCCAAAACTCCCACTTTCTGCACCCCTAAAAGAATTTTGGTCTATACTCCCAGAGGTTAACTGATAGGGCAAGATGACCAGAGGGCTCTGAACTCCAATTCCACCATGACACGAAGCATCTATCACCAGGAATCTTTGTTTTTATGTCATCACGGAAAAGGAAGAGAATCTGGAAAACACCAGAGAGAGACAGGCACAGTTTCTCTTATCTGAGAGAGGAGAGGAAAAAAAAAGAAGGGCATTCAGAAGTAGTAACAGGTATAGGGGTGACTCAGAAAGGAAGTGAAGGCAGGACTGCTGAGAACAAAATGGGCAAATAAAATTATATATAAATGTAGATAGATAATTATAAAATCAGCCCATATCTGTGACCTTGGGAGAACTACTGCAGTAGTTCTCCATGGAGAGGATGAGGACAGAGAGCCCTGGTGGTGGGAATGGTGTGGAACTGTACCCCTATTAGCTTATAATTCTGTAAATGATTAATAAAAATATTTCAAAATAATAAAACTGGCTAGTGGTTAGCAGGTGCACTGAGCATATCTGCATAATGGATATGCTTCTCTCTGAGTGATGCCAGTGTCTTAGTACTAGGCGTAGCTGAGGGTTGCACAACTTCACAAATGTTGCATGGGCTACTGAGTCAGACACTTTGATTTTCCCAATGATGCTGAGAATGAACTCAGCACCTCATGCCTGGGTGAAACCCCTGAGCAACTAACTCCAGCACCTGATTTTTTAACTGTATGTTGAGAGAGAAGACCATCTCCACTGTCCATGGAGCCCCTTAGTGCTGTTTTTGGTGCTCCCAAATGGTATTCCTGGGGGTGGGCCGGCAGGCACCCTGGAGCATCCTGTGCATGGTGAGTTGTGTGCTTTGCCTGCTGAACCGTCTCCCAGGGCCCTGGAATGTATACACTTTAAAGGGGCGAGGTCTCCTTTTTTTTTTTTTTAAGCCATAAGAAAAAAAAGGCAGTGCATGTGACAGCGATGTGGACACAGGAGCACCAGAGTCAAAGCTATTCTACCCAGGGGTTGGGGCACCTCGGCTCTGACAACTGGCCACATATGTTGTGGGGACAGCTGCCCACATATGGTGTGGGAGGTGGGGGATAGGAGGGGGGCTAGAAATCAGACCAATGAAGGATGGAGTTTCTGATGGGTCTGCTGCCAGACATCTCCTGAGAAGGTCTTAGAGGTGCAGAAGTGAGCCAACCCCAGAGCAGGGCGGGGGGCTCCCTGGAGGAGGAGGAGGAGAGTGAGGGCTGAAACAGAGAATGCTGCAGAGGAGGGCCTGCAAAAAGGAGGAAGGCGGCTAGCTAAAGGAAAGAACAGTGAGGGAGCCGGGCGGTAGCGCAGTGAGTTAAGCACATGTGGCACGAAGCGCAAGGACCGGCGTAAGGATCCCGGTTTGAGCCCCGGGCTCCTCACTTCACAGGCCAGGGGAGTCGCTTCACAGGAGGTGAAGCAGGTGTGCAGGTGTCTGTCTTTCTCTCCCCCTCTCTGTCTTCCCCTCCTCTCTCCATTTCTCTCTGTTCTGTCTAACAACGACGACATCAATAATGACAACAATAATAACTGCAACAACAAATGAAAAACAAGGCCAACAAAAGGGAAAATAAATAAGTAAATGAAAAGAAAAAAAAAAGGAAAGAACAGTGGGGCAGTTAAGATGACCTCCAGGTGTCCCTTGGCATAGAGCCAGCCTGATTTGTGTATATTAATTGTGTATCCTACCACTTTACTGAATTTACTGTTGGTTTGAGAGGTTCTCTAGGCATTTTAGCATGTCATCTGCAAGTAATGATACATTAGCTTCATCCTTTCCAGTTTGAATTCCTTTGATACCTCTTTCTTGCCCGACTGCAGTGGTCAGGACCTCAAGGACTATGCTGAACAGGAGTGGTGTGAGTGGACATCCTTGTCTAGTTCCAAATCTTAGAGGAAAAACTAAGCGTTTAGTATAGTGCTACTTGTAGGCTTATCATCGTTATCATTTATTATGTTGAGGAATTTGCCTTCTACTCCCAATGACTTAAGGCTCTTTCTCATAAATGGCTGTGGGATCTTGTCAAACACTTTTTCAGCATCAATTAATATGACCATGTTGTTTTTATCTTTCTTTTTGTTGATGTGGTGGATTACATCTATTGCTTTGTGGGTGTTGGACTGCTTCTCATTCCTGTTTCTCAGGAATGAACCCCATATGGTCTGTTGGATATTGCCTTTTTATGTTGTTGGATTTCATTCAGCAAGATTTTGTTGAGGATCTTTGCATCAATGTTCATCAGGGATATTTGTCTCTAGTATTCTTTGGTGGAGTCTTTTCCTGCTTTGGGGATCAGAGTGATATTAACCTCATAGAAAGTGTTTGAGAGTATTCCATCTTGTTAAATTTTCTGAGAGAGTTTATGAAGAATGGATGTGATAGGCTCCGCTCTGCACCATAGGCTCTGCTCGATGTGGGGGAACCTGGGAAGAGGTGGAGAACAATATGGCGGATGGCGAGGAGCCGGAGAAGAAAAGAAGGAGAATAGAGGAGCTGCTGGCTGAGAAAATGGCTGTTGATGGTGGGTGTGGGGACACTGGAAACTGGGACAGTCGCTGGAACCATGTAAAGAAGTGCCTCGAGCGATCTGGACCCTTCACACACCCTGATTTCGAACCCAGCACTGAATCTCTCCAGTTTTGGTTAGATACTTATAAAGTTCTAGTCATTGGAGCAGGCGGCTTAGGATGTGAGCTCCTGAAAAATCTGGCATTATCTGGTTTTAGACGGATTCATGTTATAGACATGGACACTATAGATGTTTCCAATTTAAATAGGCAGTTTTTATTTAGGCCCAAAGATGTTGGAAGACCTAAAGCAGAAGTTGCTGCAGAATTTCTGAATGATAGAATTTCTAATTGCAATGTAGTTCCACATTTCAACAAGATTCAGGATTTTAATGATACTTTCTATCGACAATTCCTTATAATTGTATGTGCGCTGGACTCTATCATAGCCAGAAGGTGGATAAATGGCATGTTGATATCTCTTCTAAATTACGAGGATGGTGTATTAGACCCAAGTTCCACTGTCCCTTTGATAGATGGGGGGGGGGGGAACAGAAGGTTTTGAAGGGAATGCCTGAGTGAGTCTGCCTGGAATGACTGCTTGCATTGAATGCACACTGGAACTATATCCGCCACAGATTAATTTTCCCATGTGCACCACTGCATCTATGCCCAGACTACCAAAACATTGTATTGAATATGTAAGGATACTGCAGTGGCCTAAGGAGCAGTCTTTTGGAGAAGGGATGGATATGATCCTGATCATATTCAGTGGATTTTTCAAAAATCACTAGAAAAAGCATCACAATATAACATTAGAGGTGTTACATAGAGACTCACTCAGGATGTAGTAAAACGAATCATACCTGCAGTAGCTTCCACAAATGCTGTTATTGCAGCTGTCTGTGCTACTGAGGTTTTTAAAATAGCCACAAGTGCATATATTCCCCTTAATAATTACTTGGTATTTAATGATGTAGATGGACTATACACATACACATTTGAAACAGAGAGAAAGGAGAACTGCCCAGCCTGTAGCCAGCTTCCTCAAAATATTCAGTTTTCTACATCAGCTAAACAGCAGGAAGTTTTGGATTACTTAACCAATAGTGCTTCTCTGCAGATGGAATCTCCAGCCATCACAGCCACATTAGAATGGAAGAATAGGGCGCTAGAACAAGACCCGATCTCTCCAAGACATTGAAAGAATTGGGACTGGTCTGCGGGCAAGAATTGGCCTTTGCTGATGTCACCACACCACAGACTATACTATTCAAACTTCATTTTGCTTCTTAAGGAAAATAAATCTGCATATCATTGAGAACTCACAGAAATATGCTTTATGTGTACTGAGAAATTTACTTGATGTCATTAGTGTTGCTGAAATCTGACTTTTAAAAAACAATAGCCACTCTTTTTAAAAATATAACTTTCCCTTGAAGAAAGACTTTTGGACTTTGAGCTTGCTTGCATTTTCATTAATAACAAAGGAAGTGATTGATGCCTGGAAAGAAGAATTATGAGCAAAAGCATTGTCTCATTGAGAGGATGAGTCAACCCCCTTCTTTTCTGTTAATTTTGTTACTAGTGTCAAAGGACACATTCCTCAGTTTTCACTTAAGCGTTCATATGTTCAAAGATGTCCCATTAAAGAAAACTAAATTCTAAATAGCATTAAACATTTCAGCCTGACATCTGGAGCATATTGAGCATAGTCTACTTCTTGCTTGACTCCATAGTCATTTAAATGTGGCTGTCCAAGTGAGTATAACTATGGTATTCAGTACAGGCAAAGAAGAACTCAGATATTAAGATCTTCAGTCTGAAATGTGTAAGCATTTTGTACACTTCTGGTGAGGTTCTAAAGTGTTGCATTGAGGTAGAGTCAGCACATAATAAAACACCCCTTCTATTCAGTCTCCGTTTGCATCACACTGCCTCCTGAGCAGCCACTGGCCTGTGTTGTTAAAATTCGGAAGCTCTTGCCGGCCTGGCTTGCTTCACGGCGGGTAACAGAGACGCGGAGACAACGGCTGGGCAGGGCAGCTGTATTTCTTTATTCAGGAACAACGATTCACAAACTAAGACAAACTAATCACCAAACAGAACTCGGCTGTCTCTTTGCGGCGGCACAAGCACTCTCTCTCTTTGACTCTCGAACTCTCGAACTCCCGAACTCTGGAACTCAGGAACCCTCTCCCTTACTCTCGAACTCAGGAACTCTCGAACTCTCGTACTCGGGAACCCTCTGAAACTCTGGCACACTGGAACTCTCTCTTACTCTGTAACCCTGAAACTCTCGAACTCAGGAACTCAGGAACTCTGTCACTCTTGAACTCAGGAACCCTCTCCCGGGGTTCCCTGGGGCGGGGCCAAGCAGGCCCGCAAAATTAATAGGACTGATTCAATTCTCTTGGCGGGGGAGGGCTAGAACAAGCCAATGTAAAGCATACGACAGGCCTGACCAGGTGAAGTTGTGGTGCTCTTCGGATTGCTTAGAAACCGTATTGTGCCTGTTATCCTCCATCTGGCCTTTGCAATTCTGCTTACTGTTTTCAAGGTGTTGGAAGACATCTTAGCACTTCCTTTTTTCTTTCTAATTCCAGTGCCATCACACCAAAGATATACCTCACTTCATGTCACTACCCCTCCGATACTGTCTGATAGTTTGCTTTCATAGGGTCTGTGATTCAGTTTGGTAATTACTTTTGCAAGTTTGTTCTATATACATTCCACACATGAGTAAAGCCATCTGGTACTTGTCTTTCATCTGCTATATTACTTTTACTTTTATAGTATTTTTATTTATTATTGGATAGAGACAGAGAAACTGAGAGGGGAGAGCTAGAGAGGGAGAGAGACAGAGATAACTGCAGCCCTACTTCACCACTCGTGAAGCTTTCCCCCTACAGGTGGGGACCGGGGCCTTGGACCTGGGTCCTTGTGCACTGTAATGTGTGCACTCAATCAGATGCACCACCATCTGCCCTCTCCCCCCTTTTACTTTTTTTTTTTTTTTACCAGAGTACTGTTGAGCTCTGGCTCATGGTAGTGCTGGGGATTGAACCTGGGACCTTTGTTGCCTCAGGCCTGAAAATATTTGTTGCTGTCTCCTCAGCCCTTATAGTTATTTTATCTAGCATTGTCACCCCGAATGCAATCCATTTTGTCTGCAATGATACAGTATTGTCTTTGTTGCTGGCAGAGTAATATTCCCTTGATTCTGTACCCCACAACTTCTTGATCCAGCCATCTGTCTGTGGGCATTAGGGTGGATTCCATACTTAGACTCTTGTAAATAGGCAACACTCTGGGTAGCTGAGCAGTTCCCCACTCAATGCCAAGAGACTATCCGGTTTGTTTTTCTATCTCCATCTTTGTGGGCTCTGGGATTGTTTACATTTTCCCAACACCACCTAGCGGACCGCTAGCCACACTTGTGTACAGGCTCTTTTTGCAGGCAGCTTCTTTTGGGTTTGTGTTTTCATCTCAGGTGAAGGCCTCCAAGTAGAATACCTGGCTCACAGGGCAGGAATATGTCTACATTTCAAAGATACTGCTAGAGCTTTCCACAGCAGCTTTTGTACTTTCCACTTTCCCCAGCACCTTCTCAGTGGTTAGTGCTGTCTGGCTTTTCTCGCTTTGGAACCTCACCTTCCTGAAACTCTGGCTTTGTGAATGCTCACTTCCCCAGCCCACCTGCCCCCTGGCCCTGTGGAATGCACTCACTATATAGCTCCCATGTAGCTCCATGGCACCAAGAAATTGGGGGTAAGTGCACCCACACCACCATGGGTATCAAGAAAGACAGTGAGGGCAGCTTTCTTCCAGTCAGAGAAGCCTCTTGTTGACCTTACTACTTTTGATTTTGCCTCTAGGATTTTCCCTGCAGCTTGGTGCCTACATGACTCCACCACTGTTTTCCTATTAACCATATTATTTTTTTAATAGAATAAGAGACAGATTATTTACTGTGAGAGGCATCTGCAGCCCTGCTTTACCACTCCTGAAGCTTCCCCGATGCAGGTGGGGACCAGGGGTTTGAACCTGTTCCTAACTCATGGAAAATGTGCGCTCTAACAAGGTGAGCTGCCACCTCACCCCTGGATTTAGATTTTTATTTTTTCTCTTTCTTTCTCTCTCTTTTCTTTTCCATTCTTTCTTTTTTTTTTCATCTTTAGGGTTACTACTGGGTCTCAATGCCTGCACTATGAATCCATTATTCCTGAATGTTGGTATGCTTCTAAAAACCCTTCTGTTTCATTTGGTTTAAATCCCCCCTGATTAACACTGCATTCTATTTACATAACCACTGCATTCTATTTACATAACCTCTGTTAACAAGCACCACCCTCCCTCCAGGGCATCGGTTCAATCCCTACTGGTTCATGATATGTTTTTGCTCCGCCCCCTCTCCTTGTCACACTCTGATTTTCACCAGTCACTTTTCTCTCCACCCTCTTTGCTTCGCATCCTGTTCCCACCCTACTGGGCTAGTATATTTATAAAGACAAGATTGTTTGTAGTTAGTTTTAGTTTAGTCTAGCTTGGTATAGATTGCGTTGCGTCCTGCATGAATAAAGAGATACTGCGTACAGCTCAACCATGAGTCCCTGGTCGTCTGTCTCCCGTCAGTGAAGCTCAGCCCGACATATGGCACCTGAACAGGGACTGAAATAAGCCCTGAAATGAAACATGGACCGGCATCAACATGGGACCTAACCCACCCATCGCCCAGATAAGTAAACTTGGCTACCCATCCACCATGGGTTGCCTTTCTACTTATGAAGAGGTTTGCCAAAGCCTCTACTGTTTCATTATGAGACAGTTTCTCTGTCTCTGGAACATTTTACTCTGGGCCACACTTCGGTTCCCTGACCGGGAACTTTGGTTTCTTATGACCGGGATCATAGAGCTTGGGAGATGCACGGAGATTTCTCCTTGCACTTTCTGGATTCCCTCTCTCATGTTTCCCGAGGAAAAGGACTACATTTTGCTCCAGGCCACAATTTGGTTCTTTATGACCGTGATCATAGACCTTGGGATATGCACGGAGATTTCCACTGGGACTTTCTGGACTTCTTCTTGAATGTTTCCCGCTGAGAAGGACTACTCTAATTTGAGGAGTGTTCTCAAGTACCCTGGCAGTCCCCAAGAATGGAGACATGTGGTTAATTCTACTCTCCTGATTGGATTCTTTCTTCAATGGGAAGACACTTTTAAAAATGGTGCCTGAAGCAATCCAGCAGGAACAGTCAGAAGCACCCTAAATGGAATTTCGAGGAGCTTTTTGGACTAGGACGCCCTCCAGGGACTCATGATACTACATGTCTTCACATGAAAAAGCATCTACTCAAATGGAATTCCTGGAAATCCATTTGGACCCCTGTTCTCTGACATCGCCCACAAGATGGAATGACTACAACACACCCCCGGAAACCAATGATGTGACCTGGCAAGACCTGAAGAAACAGATTCACAGACTCCAAAGCTCACTCTCTACAGAAAAGCAGAATTCTGGTGGCCGACATTCCCCATCGAGACAGACGTGCAGCGTTTCATCCTCTGGCATTTTCTTCCATGGCCATCTACATTGGACTGACACTTCCATCGGACATAGTGGTACACGCTGCTGTGTTTCTCAAAGACTAACTTCAGCCAATTGCCTTGAGACTTTATAGATCATGTCCCCTCACCTGCAGGCTCTGTTCACAGAGGCAGAAAACTCCCCCTCCTTATTAGGTTATGCCCACAGAGACAGGAAACGCCCTTTGAGGCAAGAGTTGCCCCCAGAGGCATGAAGCGCTCCCAGAGGCAAGAAATGTCCTTTTGCCTGCTAGGCCTTGCCCTTTGAGGCAAGAAACGTTCCCCTTGGCATCACACTGGTTATTGCTGTTCGCCTATTTTGTTTTCCATGTCTTATGCCAGTTCTTTTGAAAACGCCTGTACGATATAGGTTTCTGTTCACCCCACAATCCTGATACTATGACCATTAGTTAAAAAGAAAGGGGGAATTGTTGGTATGCTTCTAAAAACCCCTTCTGTTTCATTTGGTTTAAATCCCCCCTGCTTAACACTGCATTCTATTTACATAACCACTTCATTCTATTTACATAACCTCTGTTAACAAGCACCACCCTCCCTCCTGGGCATTGGTTCAATCCCCACTGGTTCATGATATGTTTTTGCTCCGCCCCCTCTCCTTGTCACACTCTGATTTTCACCAGTCACTTTTCTCTCCACCCTCTCTGCGTCGCATCCTGTTCCCACCCTACTGGGCTAGTATATTTATAAAGACAAGATTGTTTGTAGTTAGTTGTTAGTTTAGCTTAGCTTGGTATAGATTGCGCTGCGTCCTGCATGAATAAAGAGATACTGCGTACAGCTCAACCATGAGTCCCTGGTCGTCTGTCTCCTGTCAGTGAAGCTCAGCCCGACACCTGAAAGCCATTTTTTCAACTTTTTTCTTTTGATAAGACAGAAATTGAGAATCGAGGGAGAGAGACAGACACCTGCAGACCTGCTTCACTACTTGTGAAACAACCCTGTAGGTGGGGAGCTAGGGGCTCAAACCGGGGTCCTTGCGTGTGCTGAACCTGGTGCTCCACTGCCCAGCTCCCAATTTATTTTTTTTCTAAAAGATTTATTTATAGGGGCCGGGTGATGACATACCTGATTGAACACACATGTTACAATGTGCAAGGACCCAGGTCCAAGCCTACAGTCCCCACCTGCAGGAGGAAAGCTTCACAAGTGGTGAAGTAGTGCTGCAGGTGTCTCTCTGTCCCTCTCACTCTCTATCCCCCCTCTACTCAATTTCTGTCTTTATCCAATAAATAAAAAAAAGATAATTTAAAAAATTGTTTATTAAGGGCTGACGAGACAGCATAATGGTTCTGCAAAAGACTCTGATGCCTGAGGTTCTGAGCTCCCAAGTTTAGCTCTTGACACCGTCATATGCCAGAGATGAGCAGTGTTCCAGGTTTTTTGGATAAGACAGAAAGAAATGGAGAGAGGAGGGGAAGACAGAGAGGGGGAGAGAAAGACGCCTGCAGACCTGCTTCACCACTTGTGAAGTGACTTCCCTGCAGGTGGGGAGCCGGGGGGGGGGGGGGGCTCGAACTGGGATCCTTATGCTGGTCCTTGCGCTTTACGCCACATGCGCTTAACCTGCTGTGCTACTGCTGACTCCCAAGTGTTACAGGTTTAAAAAAGAGAATCATTCATTTATTAGCAACAGAGGGAGAAAACTGGAGTATCAGTCTGGCATATGCAGTGATGGGGATTGAACTTGGTCCCTCATGTAAGTCCAGTGTTCCATCCCCAGGACTGCAGACCTCATGCCTTGAGATATATATATGGGCAAGGACCTAGAGATGTCTTAACCCAACCCCCTTCTTCCTTTTTCACATGTTTTCAAAGCATCAAAGAACAAAAGCACTGACTTCTGTTTCCGCTGAGCCTTCTACTAAAGGTATATTAACCTTTCAGCCTAGACTTTACTACACTTCCAAGAATAACTTAAGAGGAAATGGGACTGTTGACATTTTACACCATTTTAAATGTTAAAGATATTCTCTTGTGTGGGATTGAATGGGAAAATACTATGCGAGCCGATGGGAGGAGGGCACAGGCAAGACTGTTACAAGGACCCCAGCACTCAGCCCCAGCCACAGTACTGCGTGTGGGAGTGATCCCTTCAATTTTTGTCAGGAATGTGTGTGTGTGTGTGTGTGTGTGTGTGTGTGTGTACTCTCCTGCTTGTCACAGCTCTGCAGTGACCTGTCTGGTGGCCTTCTCTCCTCTCCCAAAACAGTACAGTCTCTCCCTAGGAGAATAGGACCCTCAGGGTGTTAGAAGGTTGAACTGGTGGCTCTGGTTGCCACAGCCCTTGTTAGAATGACCTGGAAGTAAGCTCTTCATGGTGGTAGCAGTTCCCAGGCGGGGGGAGAGGGGGCAGGAGAATTCCATGACAAGACATCCACTGTGACCAGGCATGAAAACACGTTTTGTAAACAAAGCCTGTCTTTTGGGGATGGTGCACTGCCTAGTTTGTTTCTTCAGGAATGCGGGGGCCAGGAAAGAGGCTCAATAAACTGTGCACCTGCCTTCCATGCCTCAGGCCCTGGGTCTACTCCCTCCCCCAAAATGTGAGTATGTGAGTACCGTGCACAGATGAGTGGAGCTCCAGGGGTGGTGGAGCCTTGCTCCTCTCACCCATTCTACCTGTCTGGGAAGGAATAGAGTGTCGAGAGACTTTTGCATAACAGGAGTACACCTGTGTACAGTGCTCACATTAGGAGCACCTACATAAGATGGAAAGTGTTGCCACATTTCTGCTGTGCATCTTTTTTTTTTTTTTTCTCCTCCTCCAGGGTTATTGCTGGGCTCAGTGCCTGCACCATGAATCCACCGCTCCTGGAGGCCATTTTTCCCCCCTTTTGTTGCCCTTGTTGTAGCTTCATTGTGGTTATTATTATTGCCCTTGTTGACGCAATTCGTTGTTGGATAGGACAGAGAGAAATGGAGAGAGGAGGGGAAGACAGAGAAAGGGAGAGAAAGATAGACACCTGCAGACCTGCTTCACCGCCTGTGAAGCGATTCCCCTGCAGGTGGGGAGCTGGGGGCTCGAACCGGGATCCTTACGCCGGTTCCTGCGCTTTGCGCCACATGCGCTTAACCCACTGCGCCACCGCCCGACCCCCGCTGTGCATCTTTTTAATATTTTCTATATTTATTTTAACAAGAGATATACAGAGAGAAACACACACACACACACACACACACATATATATATATATATATATATATATATGCACACACATATACGTACATTTATTTATTTATTTATTTATTTATTTATGAGAGAGAGAGAAAAAAAGAGGGGGGATCCCAAAGCTCTGCTCTGGTGGATGGTGACGCAGGGGAGTGTATCTGGGACCTCAGGGTCTCAGACAGCAAAGTCTTTTGCAGAACCATTCTACTGTTTCCCCAGTCCTCTGCTGTGCATCTTAAAGGAGGACTCAATGCCTCTGGACTCTGGGACTGTATGCCTGTCTCTGGTCATCTGTTAGTCCAGCCAGGATTTCTTGTGGAAGCATGAGTGTGTGCTCAGAAAAGAAAATTCCATCTCACAAGGGAAGCAGAGGGCTTGAGCCACCTTTCAATGCCTTTTCTCAGAGCCATAGAAGCTGCCCATGGGGGTTGGGATAGTGGGAAAGAAACCTAATTATGCAAATTTTGATCTTAAAGCTTTATTCATATGTTTCCTGGCAGGCTGTTCTTTAATCTCAAGTGCAAGATTGCTCAGAATTACCATATATTCCAGTTAATTGCATTAAAATTATAGCAAAGGTTGTTTTTGCTATAATCAAGAGTGATTTTGATTAATACTTATGAAATCAAATGCTTCAGTCAGCAGCAGTGGGAGAACAGCCTGTTCAGCCAGCCAGCTCACCCCTAACCACCCACCCCTGCCCCCAGACCAGAGATCAGTATCTCTGAAAGGCTTTGCTGGTTTGAAGCTATTTGCTCATCTGGATCATCATTTTCAGAGAAAATTGGTTAAGGCAGGGAGTCTGATGATTTTCTTCTGCCTTCAATGCAAAGGTTACAGACTAGGTCTTGATTGAGGAAGGCAGAGAGCGCAAACAGAGGGCTAGGATGGCGACAGTGGCAGGGACCCAGACCATCTCCAGATTGGCCATATGGGTGGTGGCAGGCGCTGTGACACTGAGGGGCTCCTCCTGCTGAACCAGGACAGTGCCCTGGGGAGCTCCAGCGGAGTCCTCAGGGGGAGACATTCAGATTACACACAGATAGGAAAGAAAAGCATGATGGGAAAGAACTCTAGAGTGAGTACGTACAAGGAGCTTGCCGGGGGCGGGGGGGTAAGGGTTGGGGATGGACCTGGATGGTGGCAGTGGGGCTGGTCTCCCTCACAGGTAGGCTAAACTTGAGTGGTGAGCCAAAAGAGGAGTCAAGGTCACACATCACCCTGACTTTCAGCCAATGCTTCTTGACCACTGGAGTGGCAGTGACTTACCAGATGGTGATGATCTGGGGCAAGCTGGCCTGAGGAGAGAGAGGTTTTGCTGTGGCCAGAGCCCCATTACTCGCCAGTGAGGACTGGCTTGAGATCTCCACGAAAGCATTCTCAGATGTGGCAGGTGGACACGGACCTCATACCTCTCAGGCACATTTGACAACCATGCCAGGATGTCACCTGTCCTCCCTGTGGCTTCATGAAGGTCTGGAATGGACCCGGAGAAGGAGGAAACAGGTCAGGGGATGGTAGGAAAGCTGTTTAGTTTCACACAGGAGGTGAGAGGCCCAATGCACTTGGCCCCCGACAGGCCGTCCTTGAGCAGGTTGCCAGCAGGCCTGTGGTCCGGGCTCCACATCCTGGCTTCCTGCAGCAGGAGGGTGCTGCTGAGTCCTGCTCTCCATATGCCATACCCTCCCCAAAGTGTGTGTGTTTGTGTGTGTGCATGGCAGAGAGACTTCATGGCTGGTCTCTGGGGTTGTGTGCTCCTGGTTGGAGGTGAAATGGTGGTGAGTCCCTGGCTGCATTGGGGCACAGTTCAGCCCCACAGGTGGATCCCCAGAGGTGCCTCTGCCTCTTCTGCTGCCCACACAGCCCAAGGCCCAAAGCTAGGCACTCATCAGGTTCACTGGCAGTGAGCTGAAGCGCACAGGATGTTCCCTAGAAACCAGTGGGACACTTTATGGGGCTCTCTGTATGCCGGAAACTTTCCCCTTCCCCTCACTGTTGTCCCTGTCTGTGGATACCTCGGGCTGTGCCTCATAAATGTGTCACTACCTCTGTACCCTGAATTTCAGTGTTCAGGTCCCCCCGTGCCACCATTCCACTCATCTTTGGTCATGACTCACTGATAGTCCAGTTGGCCCATCAGTATGCATTTCAGATGCTTCCCAAAGTACGTGACACCATTATGCCTGCTCATTCCACATCATTTTCTCACTCCCAAACAAAACTTGTGTCCACAAAACAGTCCCTCCCTCCCCTGGCCCCCGACATCTGCCTCTTCTGCATACTTCCTGTCCATGGAAGTGTGTAACACTTGGGAGCCTATTTTCAGGACCCACCCATGGTGTAGCGTTCACCCACACCTTGGCACAGGTGAATGGGTCTTGTGAAATGCTGAACACATGCCACCACATAGCATTGCTGTAACACTCACTACATCCAGAGGGTCTGTTCATGTAGGAGCCCATCATTCAGGGACCACAAGGGCTCTGAGTAACACATCTGACATAGGTGTTTCAACAGGGATTGTCACCTGAGCTGAGTCCAGAGCTAGTCCCACAAGTCACAGGTTTTCTTCGGTACTGCTAGTGGGACCCTTGCTGTACAGCAGTGGGTTTAGACCCAGTCGCACGGGTCTCCCTGAAGCTCATGGAACCCTTTCCTGGCTGATTCTCCCCGGAGTGGAGTCTCCTAGTGTGGGGCAGGAGCTCTGTCGCTGAGCCACCCCAGAGCTGCTGGTGGTAGGAGCCGAGCTGGAGGCCAGAACAGGGTTCCAGGCGCCTCATCTGCTTAGTGAAAGCAAAGCCACAGTAATGTCACAGTGCAGTGAAATGTCATCTATAAATAAGTTCTGGGGCTGGATGTCATCAGATGACTGGCTAAAGACATTATGGGGTACATACTCCATGGAATACTACTCTGTAATCAAAAATGATATTGTGTCCTACGAGCATACTGGATTTATGCAAGCCCACAAGGGATTGTAGGTGCATTGGAATTGATTTAAGTGCTTGTATTCCAGAAATACCCTCTCTGTTCCTGCTTGCTCTCTCTTTAATTACTATAGGGGCAAAATGGGAGGGAACTGGAGGTGATGGTGTTTAGGGAAGTAAGTACAGAGATGAAAGACAACTACCAGATGGTTTCACTCATATGTGGAATCTAGAGAACTGAAACACATGAACTTAAAAAAGGGGGGGTTGCCACAACAAGGGCAACAAAAATGGGGAAAATGGCCTCCAGGAGAAGTGGATTCATGGTGCAGGCATTGAGCCCCAGCAATAACCCTGGAGGCAAAAAAGGGAGGGGAGTTGGGCACTAGAACACTGGGTTAAGCACACAGGGTGCAAAGTGCAAGGAGCAGTGTAAGGATCCTGGTTTGAGCCTGCGGCTCCCCACCTGCAGGGGACTTGCTTCGCAGTGAAGCAAGTCTGCAGGTATCTATCTTTCTTTCCCTCTCTCTGTCTTCCTCTCCTCTCTCCATTTCTCTCTGTCCTATCCAACAACAATAATAGTAATGATAACAATGATAATAACAACAACAAGGGCAACAAAATGGACAAAATGGCCTCCAAGAGCAGTGCATTTGTAGTGCAGGCACCGAGCCTCAGCAATAACCCTGGAGGCAAAAAGAAGAAGAAGAAGAGGAGGAGGAGGAGGAGGAGAAGATGAGGAAGAGGAATAAGAGGAAGAAGAAGAAGAAGAATAGGAAGAAGAGGAAGACAGAGAAGGAGAAGAAGAGGATGAGGAGAAGGAGAAGAAGAAGGAGAAGAAGAAAAAAAAGCAAACAGACTCTAAGCCTTTGTCCAAAGTATGGTGGTCCATATCTTTGGGAGGTGGGAGGGTGAGGACACAGAACTATGGCGGTGGGTGTGGTGTGGAACTATGGAATCCAGCAATCTTGTAGCCCACTGTTAATAACAAATACAAAAGAAAAATCAGTTATAAGATGTTACCACCCCAATGACAATTCCTGCGCCTGTCCTCTTTTTCATACCTGGTGGATGTGGAGGCGTTGAAGGTGACTCAGTGACTAAGTGTGTTGGTGGAGGAGTCTCTCCCTGCAGGGGATGATGGTGAGTGGCCCTCCTACACCTCAGCCATGGTGACAGATCGTGTTGGTCTGTGTTTCAGCCTAAGTGTGGAGGATGGAGGTCACATAGATCCTCAAGGCCTGGCCCACTGTCACCGGCCTCCCAAGGTCCCCTCTGGTGCTATTCTTTATTACTTCCTCTCATGCTCACTGCCTGCTCTTGTCGTTGGGAGGTGGCTTTTAATTTGTGCCATTCAAGACACACATATCTGCGTGCATCCGTCTCTGTGCCGTCTCTGTGCCGTCATTCTGTCTCTCCAGCCTGCAGTCAGTATCCACTGCAAAGTCTCCAGCTTGCTCTACTGGCTTTGTGCTTCCAGGGGGTGTAGGTCCCCTGAGGTGATGGCTCCTCTCTCTGTCCTCATGTGGTCCCACCTTGCTCTGCCTGTCACATGTCCAAGCTGGCTCTGCCCCTACCCCCTTGGCCTCTGTGCCAAGCAGTGGAGCTGAGGGTACAAGGAACACATATGTCATCTACCTGAGGCTGTACTCTTTTTCTGTGTTTGTCTGTGTCCCGAGTCCTTTCAGATCTCAGCCTCAGCCCCAGATGGAAATGGGCTTGTCACCTCACCAAACAGGTGCAGGACAGGTGCCAGCTCTGTGAAACCATGCACAACCCCACACATATCTCTGTGTGTGGGGGGACAGGGGTCTTTTTCTCCTGGCCTGGAGTGCAGTCTGGACTCTAGTCAAATGACACCACGTGTCTCCTGTCCTTCTCTGAGTTTCAGAAGTTTCCCTCAGCTCCCTGATCCCAGGCAGCCTCTCTGGAGCAACTCTGCCTTCTCTACTCTTTGCTCTGGATTCTTCCCAAACACAGAAGTGATACGTGCTGGTATTGCTCTCTGATGCCTCCTGTTACCAAGCACCACTAACGAATGGGAGCACTTAACATGACAAAGCACAGATCCTCACACTTTTGAGAGCTATAAGATCACAAGCCACACCCCTTGCTTCCCCTGAGCCTCTGGGAGGGCCCTTGCCTCTTCTGCTGCCCTGCAGTCCTTACTGTCCACACTCTGTGGGGAACCGGTCGAATGATCACGTGACTGCCCCTTGTGGACCTGCTGCTCATCACCAGGTAGAAAGCACACAGGTGCAGGGCGGAGTAGATAGCATAATGGTTATGCAAAAGATACTCTCATGCCTGAGGCTATGAAGTCCCAGGTTCAATCCCTGCACCACCATGAGCTAGAGCTGAGCAGTGTGCTGGCCTCTCTCTCTCCAAAAAAGAATAAATAAATAAAATAGTTTTTTTTAAAAAAGAAAGCACTCAGGTACACAGTGATGTTCCCTTTTTGCCTTCATGCCTTAGGTGGCTCCGTGTTTGGGGATTTTGTATTTTAGTCACTTATTTTTAATAAAGAGAGGAAGATACAGAAAGACAGAGCCCTGCTCAGCTCTGACTTATGGTGGTGCTGGGAATGGAACCTGGGAGCTTGGAGCCTCAGGCATGAATGTCTTTTTGCAGAACCACGATAACTGCCTCCCACCCTGGCTCTGTATTTTGACTTCCTACCAGAAGAACGGTGGCCCATAAGTCCCTAGATCAGTAAGCCAAATTCCTAGGGAAGAGAGTGGGTCCCCACCAGAAGCTCCTCCCCTTTTGGGGGCAAAAGTGACCTAACCAGAAACCGCTTGAAATGGATAAATCAGGAGCACCAGTGTTTGTCGCTTCCCCTTATGGGGATGGCCTGTGGGTGCAGTAATTGGCGAGAGCTGTGCAAATGACAGAACAGTGGTGTAAGGTTCACAAGTGCCAGCGTGTAGCCGAGGCCTAATGACGCACTAGGTGTGAATCACAGGCCATAATTAAGGCCTTTGTCAGTCACATTACCCAATTAGAAGATACATAACTAGAAGGGGACTCAGAGTTATTTCATATAAGAATAATTGCTTTCTGCAAATGTGACATTATGGGTCTAGCAGAAAGGAGCTGGAAAGGGTTTCAGTGATGCTTAGCCCAGCTCAGAGTTGGGTGGGGCACCTGGCCTCATGCACGCCGTGCGGGGCCCGGATGACGTCTGCTCGGAGTAGACACTTGGTGAAGGTTTGGTAACAGAGCAGATAACAAGGATGGAGGAGGAAGGTGGGGGCATCGGTCCTATGTCTTCTGAGACCCACAGCCACACATGCAGAGGCTTAAGATGACACAAACAAGCTCGTCCACCTGGAGGTAGGAAGGCCAAGGCTCCCACTGAGCTAAGTCCAGTATCCCAGGGCTAAGTTCCTTGCAAGGCTTCAGGGAACACACATCTCACATCTCCTCCCCTCTCGCGTGTGTTCTTGTACTAGTGACTGTCCCTCCCACCACTGATGGCGACTCATAGGGACAGTGAAGCTTAGCTTAGGCCCAGCCTCATATTCCAGGGAAACTCCATTTCAGTCTCTGAGCCTGATCACATTTTTGCCACCAGAGACAACAGAGCCACAAGTCCAGCAGTTAAATATGTGTGCTATTTTAAAAATATTTTATTTATTTTTTAATGAGGGGGGGTACAGAAAGAAAGACACAGATAGGAAGACCAGAGCCCTGCTCAGCACTGACTGGTGGTGATGGTGAGGATTGAACTTGGGACCTCAGAGCCTCAGGCAAGAGAGCCTTTTGCAGAATCACCGTGCTGACTCCTCAGCTCCACTCCAGCTTTCTGAGGACAGCCAAGTGGAGAGTGGGGCATGGGAACAGACCCACTAATGCTCATGATTGATGCGCTCACCACTCTTCCTCCCCAGGGGTATGTGTGTGCTTGTGTCTTTAGCAGCTTTGTTGAGGTGGAGGGGGCATAGACTGAGCTGGAGCACCATGACAGTGTTACATGTGGCCAGTTCTGGCATCTGCACACTCCGGAAACCATCACTACCACTAGGATGCCAACATCCTCTTTCCCCCCCAGCCACCAGCCTCCACCGGTGATTTCTCTCTCTTGCTCCCTATCCCTGAGCTACCTGCTTTCTGTCACTTTCAATAAGTGACAGTACCTGACATTTTCTAGAAACAAGTTCTCCTGCCATGCTTCTCCCTTTAGGCCTGGCTTCAGCCTGAGCATCCTGAGAAGCAGCCAGGTTGCATGTGCCCATCAATGATCCCTTTTCCTCCTTTGCAGAGGGCTGTAATGATACTGAGAGTGCTACGCTAATGTGCTGCATGCCTCAGGCCTGGCCATGTCCTGTCTCCTTCCTGTGCCTGGGAACAAACAGAGGCCTGACCTCCTGGACTTTCCCAAGTGAACAAGACAAGAATCCCACTTCCCAGATGTGTATGTCTGGTGGACAAAGGTGGGAAAACCATATGGAAGCATGCCCATGGGGCCATGCAGTGGCACACCTAGCTAAGAGTACAAATTACAGTGCATAAGGACCTGGGTTCAAGCCCCTGAGTGCTGAAGCAGGGCTGCAGGTGTCTCTCTGTCTCTTTTCCTCTCTTCCTTCCCCACCCATCTCAATTTATCTCTGTCTCTATCCAATAATAAATAAATACATATATTTTTAAAAAGAAAACTATAAAAAATAAGAAGCGCTCTTGCATCACCACCCATGCCCCTGTGCATGCGTGTGTGGATGTGGGGGACAGATACGTTTCTTGTAGTAGGGCCCATGTCAGATGTAATTGGGGAGGAGGGCTCCCTCCTTTTTTCTTCATTTTGGGGGGGGTTGCACACCCAGATTTGAGCTCAGGCCCTCATGCATATACCATCGCACCACCTAGCAGCCTTCCTAGGGCCTACTCCTTCACACTTTAGAAAGAGAAAAAAAGAGAAGAGAGACCCAACAGCCTTTCCCCACCATCCATGGGACTCCCTGGGTACTACCCATGGTGCCAAGAGAGGAGAGACCCCCCACACTCATACACACACAGCCCTGCCCACCATGTATGGAGCTCTCTGAGTGCTATGCATGGTACTGAGAGGAGAGACCACAAAACCCTGCCCCTCCATCCACGAGACTCTCTGGGTCCTCTCCACGGTGTTGCCGTGTGGTGCTGGGGATCAAACCCAGAATTTCTCCGCTAGATGAGCCATGTCCCAGCCCCTAAATTGCTGAGCTTAATGGCAGATATGGCCGTGGATTCATGCCTGTGCTCCGGCTCATGCTTCATGTTTAAGAGACAAAGTTGGGCTGGACAGAAGCCTGGGCAGGAGATGAGTTGGCTTCTGCACCACCAGGCACACCGAGCATCCTAGGGAGCTCCCCTATTCCTCCGGAGTGAGCAGCAACATTTGACGTGCCAACTTTCAGGATTCCTGTCATTTCTGGAGGATCTGTCTGGTATCCTCTAAACATAGATGCAAGTGCAGAGTGACGGTGGGAAGGGGTGAGGCCCTCAGAAGGGCTGATGGTATTGTGAGCATGTTAAGTAGCTTGTTGGATTGCTGGTTCCCCAGAGAGTTGGATGATTAGGGAGTAGTTAGTCAAATCAAGCAGACTTGAGCCTGGATACTGTTCTCGAAACTGCTACATAGTCTGAGACACTGGTCTCTTCTTTGCCACAGACACAGAAACTTAGCAATGTGTTTTATATTTTCATGTTACTAGTTAGCATCCTTTCATATCAGCTTTAAGAACTCCTTTCAGTGCTTTTTATAAGGCAGTTCTAATGGTGATAAATTTCTTGAATATATCATCTAATTCTCTAAGCATACAAGGCTTTTTTTTTCTCCTTTTCTTCGTAATAAATCCAGGGATAAGCTTTCTGGAGACTTCCTTGAGTGTGTGAATTTTTTATCCCCTCTCTTGTTGCTTTAAAAAATCTGTCTTTCATGACCTCACCAATGTGTCCTGGAACCCCACCTCCCCAGAGCTCTACACCCCATGAGGGAAAGGTAGAGACAGGCTGGGAGTATGGGTCCACCTGCCAATGCCCATGTCCAGCAGAGAAACAATAACAGAAGCCGGACCTCTGACCTTCTGCGTCCTTTAGAGATCTTTGGTCCATGCTCCCAGAGGGAACCTCCCAATGGAGGGGATGGCATAATGGCATGCTGGTTGTGGGAGTTGTGTGAATTGTACCCCTCATATCTCATAATCTTGTTGATCATTATTAAATCACCAATAATAAATAAACGACGCTGAAAAATAAGAAAACAAGCAGAACTTGGACTGGGTTTGGTGTATTGCACCAAAGTAAAGGACTTTGGGATGAGGGTGAGGGTGGGGGCTTCAGGTCCTGGAACATGATGGCAGAGGACCTAGAGGGGGTTGAATTGTTATGTGGAAAACAGAAATGTTACACATGTACAAACCACTATATTTTATTTTTATTACTGTATTTTATTGTTGTCTATAAACCATTAATCTCCCTCCATTTTTGAAAAAAATATGTCTTTGACAATTTGTTGTAATGTGTCTTTTTCAAAATTTTTAATTATCTTTATTTATTTATTGTATAGAGACAGTAAAAAATCAAGTGGAAAGGAGAGACAGGGAAAGAGACAGAAAGACACACCTGCAATCCTGCTTTACCACTCGCAAAGCTTTCCCCATGCAGGTGGGGACCGGGGGCTTGAACCTGGGTCCTTGTGCATTGCAACACGAGCGCTCAACCAGTACCAGGCGTGCCACCACCCGGTCCCGTAATGTGTCTTAAGATCATTGGGGGGGGGTGTTCTATGAGCCCTATGAATTAAGATATTCAAGTCTCTCCTCGGATTTCAGAAGTTCTTGGCTCCTGTTTCTTTTTTTAAATTATTTTTAAATTGTCTTTATTGGATAGAGACAGCCAGAAATCAGGAGAGAAGGTGGTGACAGAGAGGGAGAGAGACAGAGAGACACCTGCAGTCCTGCTTCACCACTTGCAAAGCCTTCCTCCTGCAGGTGGGGCCCCGGGGCTAAAACCCTGGTCTTTGCACATTGTACATGTGTGCTCAACCAGATGCACCACCACCTGGCCCCCCACCTGTTTCTTTAATTATTTTTTTTCTCCTCCCTCTCTCTTGTTTCTGGGACTCCAATAATGTGTCAGTTACTTTTACATGGCATCACTCTAAGTCAGGTAGTCTTTCTTCATGATTTTACATTTTCTTCTGATAATATAACTTAAAAAATTTATTAGCTTTTTATTTTTGTTTATTGGATAGAGATAGCCCTAAATTGAGAGGGAATGAGGGAACATGATGATAGAGAGGGAAAGAGAGACAGAGACACCTGCAACACTGCTTCACCACTCGAAAAGACTTCCCCCTGCAGGTGGGCGCTGGGGTTTGAACCTGGGTCTTTGCACATTGTGCACTCAACCAGGTGTGCCACCACCCGGACCCTTCTGATAATATAACTTCAAATGACCTGTCTTCCAGCTCTTTCTTCCACCTGATTGAATCTGTTGTTCAGTCTCACTCTTGATTATTATTTTTTTCAATTTCTTCAACCCTGGGGTTTCTGTTTGGTTAAAAAAATAATTCCATTTCTTTACTAAATGTCTCCTTTTGTTGATATATTGTTTTCTTAAGCTTGTTTAGCTCTCTGTTTTATACTTTCTCTCTAAGAGTATCAGCTTGATTTTTTTGTCATTTCTTATTACTTATTCTTATTCGGAACTTTACTAGTTAATTCAGTGGGCTATTGTTCATGATCCTTGCACCTTGATGTGTGTACATTTAAGATATAGTGTAAATTACAAGAAAACACAGACACTACTTTTACTCTTTATGGACTGGCTTTGTCAGGGAAAGACCTCCACAAGTTACCCTGTTCTGCTATTCTGGATGCAGTTTGGTGATGACCTTGGCAGGTCTAGTTCCTGGGTCAGTTGATAGGCTGGCCTGGTGCCTGGGTCCAAAGGGGTCAGCCTGGAACATAGTCTCGCTGGGGCAAGGCTGGTTGTGGACCTGGGACCTAAGTCTACATGGGTGGATTTATATCCTAGATCTTCAGGAGTACCCAGCTGTTGGGTCACTGGAGTGTGACCCTTTTTTAGTCAAGATTTTGTTGATAAAGTCATGAGCATTCTTTGTATTTTGTATTTGAAAACGTCATATATATAATCAATGTACCTTTTGGAATATTTTTTCTCAGTTTATGGCTTTTCCTTTCATTCTTGTGACACTGTCTTTTGGAGAAGATCAATTTCTATTTTTAATGAAATCTAGTTTGTAAATTCTTTCTTTCATTTATTGTGTGTTTCATTTGTATCAAACATTGTCATCAAACAACCCAAAGCATCTAGAATTTCATTATTTGGTGCTTTACTTGTAAGACATGCTGGGTTAATGTTTATAAAGAATACAAGGTCTGTCAAAAACAATTTTTTTGCACATGACTGTCCCAGCAGTTCCAGCATCTTTTCTTGAAAATACGTTTTCCTTCATTATATTACCTTTGCGCCTTTGTCAAAGGTGATTTTACTATTAATGTCTGTCCATGTATGAGCTCTATGTTCTATTCTGTTGACCTGTTTATCTCTTCTTTTGCCAGTGTCACACTCTTGATCATTGTAACTTTATAGTAAGTGCTAAAGTATTTCTGTGTAACAAGTACCTAGAAATACAATTGCTGAGTTGGTAAAGAGGCATATTGAAATAATTTTAGTTTTTAACATGTTGAAACTATTACAAATTATCAGGAAACTTGGCAGCAAAAGGAGCTTCTTTTCTTTCCCTAAACCACTTGGGAATTACTTAGCCAATACCACCCCCCATTCTCTTTTTAGCTATTTGCAGTGTAACCATCTGAATTGGGAAATTAACCTTGATGCACTACCACTTCATAATCTTCAGGCCCCATTCAAGTTTTTCCAGCTGTCCCAGTGATGTCTAATAAACAAAATTTTCATAGACTATTCATTTCGATTTCTCAGTTTTACATTTACTCCAAATTCTTTTTGTCTGAGTCATTTCAGAACTGGTTGTAAGCATTACCTCTTGATCCTTCTTCGTTTCCTAAAAATAATTCTTTAAAAACAAATCAGGCTATCCTCCTGAATGGCCACAGTGCTCTCATCAAAACCATGGAATTGGCAGTGCTCCAGTATTACCATCTGGTCCACTGGTCTCATTCAAAGCTCACTGATGGTTATAGTTTCAGGACTCATTCCATGAATACCTGTTGGATTTAACAGTCACAGTTACTTGGATTTGGGGGAATTACAGGCTCTCCCTGCTTGTTGTCAATTACTGAAAGCTGTTACCTCATCTGCTTTGTCTAGTGTTTGGATGTTGGTGATGGGAGGGCTAGTGTGATACCAGCTACTCCACTGCAGCAACTAACAAAAGTCTATTTTAGAACTTTTTTCTTTTTATTTATAAAAAAGGAAACACTGACAAAAACCATAGGATAAGAGGGGTACAACTCCGCACAATTCCCACCACCAAAACTCTATATCCCATCCCCTCCCCTGATAGCTTTCCTATTCTTTATCCCTCTGGGAGTATGGACCCAAGGTCATTGCGGGGTGCAGAAGGTGGAGGGTCTGGCTTTTGTAATTGCTTCCCTGCTGAGCATGGGCATTGGCAGGTCAATCCATACTCCCAGCCTGTCTCTCTCTTTCCCTAGTAGGGCAGGGTTCTGGGGATGCGGGGTTCCAGGGCACATTGGTGGGGTTGTCTGTCCAGGGAAGTCTGTTCGGCATCATGCTAGCATCTGGAACCTGGTGGCTGAAAAGAGAGTTAACATATAAAGCCAAACAAATTGTTGCCTAATCATGAACTTAAAGGCTGGAATAGTGCAGATGATAAATTGATGGGTCTCCGTTTTATTGATAGTTAGTAGGCCTATTTTAGTTATATTCCAAAGGGCCCATGACTATACTAGTTTTTTAAAATATTTATTTCCTTTTGTTGCCCTTGTTGTTTTATAGTTTTAGTTATTGTTGATGTTATTGATGTTATTGTTGTTGGATAGGACAGAGAAAAATGGAGAGAGGAGGAGAAGACAGAGAGGGGGGGGAAGACAGACACCTGCAGACCTGCTTTACCACCTGTGAAACGACTGCCCTGCAGGTGGGGAGCTGGGGGTTCAAACCGGGATCCTTACACAGGTCCTTGCACTTTGCACCACGTGTGCTTAACCCACTGTGCTACCGACTGACTCCCTCCCCTTTTTTTTTCTGAGCCTGACATCTGATATGCAGGTGGATCCAAGTTATTGTCTGGGGAGATGATGTCATGGCTGGAAAAAGGACCAGAAAGCTGAATCAGGGAAGAGAGTAGCTCCCAAATAGGGGAAAGAGGTACAAATATTGTTGACTGTAAACCCCATCGATCTGATGTGACCTGGGACCCATATTCAGCTTAGGAGCCTATGTGACCTCTGCATCCCTGTAGATATGAGCTCACATTTTGTGGTCATGAGTAGGAATGTTCCAAGCTGCCTCAATTTCAGGACTCATCTTCCTCAGGTGGAATATAGAGTATGTTGACTAGCCTCCCTTCAGAGGATGGAACATTCTCTGCTGTTGTTGATCCACATTGAGGACAAGGTGCTATGGGGGCCTACAAATGTGTGTATTGTGTTGTTCCTGATAGATATGACCAGTAACAATGGAGAGAGGGGATTGGTCGAGGTCTAGGCCTATCATGTCTCTTTGGGAATCTCAGGACTCCCCAGCTGATGTTCCACTCTGTTCTCCACTCTGTGTTCCTCTTTTTACTGTCCAGTGTCAGTGGTTGTGTGGAAGTCTGCTTGAGAATGAACAGTATGTACACTCCCACAGGAAGCTGCACCCCTATCCTCCCTGGGTGAAGAAAGGAAGAACTGTTCAAGTTCAATTGCAGGCAGGGTTGACCACATGGGTCCTCTTGAGAAGACAGATTCTCCTATGGACATCATTTCCCCAGAGCCATTTCAATTCTGTGCATTTTAAGAAAGATTTCTTGGCAGCTGGGCAGTGGAGCACCCAGTTGAGTGCACATGTTACAGTGTGCAAGGACCCGGGTTAGAGCCCCCACTCTCTACCTGCAAGGGGGAAGCTTTGCAAAGAGTGAAGCAGGTACACAGGTGTCTCCCTTTCTCCCTCCCTCTTTATCTTCCTTCCCTTCTCAATTACTCTTTAAAAAAAGTAAGGGGGAAGGGAAATGGCTGCTGGGAGCAGTGGATTCATAGTTCAGGCACTGAGCCCCAGTGGCAACCCTGCTGGCAAATAAATAAATAAATAAATAAAATTTCTTAGGCAGGGAAGACAGTATAGTGGCTTTGCCATGAGACTTTTATGTTTGAGGCTTCAAGGTCTCAGGTCCAATCCCCTGCACCACAACAGCCCAGAGCTGAGCAGAGTTCTGAGTAAAAAATAATGATAATAAAAATAAATTTTAAAATAAATAATAAATAAAAGAAAAAAGAAATATCTCTCATTTTATGGAAGGAGAAAGACTAATCAGTACCACTCAGATCTGCAGTGCTGGGGATCAACCCTAGGACCTCACACATACTGGTCCCTGCTAAGTCCCCTCCCCTAGCCACTTCTGAGCAGCTAGTCCACCTGGTGCCACCAGTGTCCCACGGAAAGGGCTCTGGAGTGACAAATGCAGAACCACCTCTATAAGACTTGGGTTGGGGGAAGAGATCCCCACTCCCAACAGTGGAGCTTGGCCTCTGATACTCCTTGTAAAAGTCATACAGTAAATGAGATGGGATTTGTATGATTATTCTTCAGGTTCCATGTCACTAAGCCTTTGCCCTACTGGCTACTGGGTGCTGGGGCTTGTGTGGGAGATAAATTGCTTGTGGAAGTGTATATAGGATAGTTTCAGCTGCTTTCCTTTTGTGACCTCATCTTCATGACATTGTCTGAAGGGAAGTGGCCACCCCAGGAAAGTATTTTGGCATTATTGATTTGTGCAAAGGTAGCTAAATCTAAACATCTTTTTGTTGTTGTTGTTTGTTTGTTTGTTTGTAGCATCTGGAGACGATGACTGGAAGCTGGAGGATGCAGTCGAGAAAACTTCAGTAAAGCGTGAGTAGGAAGTTGAATGAAACTATTAAAAGCAGTCAATATACACCACTCACTGAGAATACATTGCCCAGGACAATTATAAGTGGGCTGAACTTCACTTGATCAAATAAAATATGGTTACCAGAAATTGCATTACTTAACTGGAAATCTGACTATCTAAAATCCACTGTTTCATTTGTGCAGAATGCCAAGCCACATATCATAACAGAAATGCCAGCTGTGACCTGTGAGAAAAAGGAACCTTGAAGTGAACCAAGAAGCTATTTCTCCATTTATATATTTGGCTATAATGTCTTTTTAATGGTGTATGTGTGTATTTTTTTTCAAATGCTGGGTTTTATTATTAATTTCTCTTGAAAATTAGAAGAGCCTGAAGCCAATTCTTTTGCAAACTGCATGCAAGCTTATAAAGTAAAACTAATGGGTCCCATGTCTCCTACCCATATTACTAATATCCCACCTCATCCCAAGACTGGGCTGTGTTTCTAGTAGAGTATGACAAACATGGAGGCTTCCCACCATAGAAACGGCTTCTCTCATACTTCCCGAGTCAAGGTGTGACAGAACCACTTGCCTTCTGAAGGATCTTAGGGATAAGGCTTCTTCACCTCACCTCACTTTTGGTGGCTCCGAGATGCTTCATGGCTTGCAGGTGCACCACTCCTGTTTCCTATTCCACTGTTGTTCCTCTGTTTATGCCTTCTGCTCTTTTATCTCATCTATGGAATTTTTCTTAGCTGTAGGACCCATTGGGTAATCAAGAATGACCATGTTGTAAGATCCTTGACTTAAGTATAGCTGCAAATAAGGGCATATTCTTGGATCCTGGAATTGGGATTTGGATATGTACCTAGGGGGGATCCCTCGTCAGCATATTTATGCCTGTATATCAGAGACAAGCTAGTGCTTCATGGAGCTGGGATTCCAGTGATTTGACTTTAATCATGGCCAGTGCTGCTATTTCCTTACTAGTCAGATGTATTTTTCTCTTTTGTGTGTCCTTGTGCTTTGTGTCCAAGTAAAGCATAAGTACTAGGCCAACTCAGGTACATTTTTCGAATTTCAATAGAAAATTGCCTTTTCCCCCCCAAAATGAGTATGACATCAGATATCCTACCAGCACTGTTGTAAGAGCACCTCTTTTTCTGTACCCACCAGAAGTCACCAGTCAAAGTATTTTTACTACTATAGTGGGTAAAACAATTACCTGCTACAAATTATATATTTGTCTCAGTATCATAAGCATCATCTCACATTCCTTGACTTGCCATGGGGGGGGTATGCTCACATAAACTCATTATAAGTTGCAAGTATTGGAAAGTAAAACAAAGATAAATAAATTAAAAGGAATGTAATGCACCTAGCCAAGTAAACATTATAGCTTAGCCTAGCCAACCTTACACATGCTCAAACACTTTACACTAAGCTATAGTTGGACTAAGTCATCTGACACTTGTACTCTTTGTGACAAAGTGTTGACTGACTCATGTGATTGATTGAATACTGTGGAGTATTGATAATTCTTCCTTGTCATGATTTGACTGCCTGGGAACTACAGCTCACTGCCCTGCATCACCAGAGAGTACTCCAGCCTATCAATAGCCTGAGAAAAGATCAAATTCCAAAAGCAAAGTATAATTGCTTCTGAATGTGTGTTGCTCTTGCACCATCATAAAGTCAAAATTGTAAGTCTGACCATTGTAAATGGGGACTCATCTGTATTTACCAGCTGTTTTATTTATTTATTTATTACTAGATAGAGACAGAGAGAAATTGAAAGGGGAGAAGGAGAGATAGAGAGGGAGAGAGACAGAGAGACACTTGCAGCCCTGCTTCACCACTTGTAAACTTTTCTGCCTGCAAGTAGGGAGGAGGGGCTTCAACCTGGATCCTTGTGCACTGTAATGTGTGTGCTTAACCAGGGGTACCACCCCTGGCCCCTGAATTTTACCCTTTGGTAAATTGTACATATCCTTTGCATCTTTCTGCTGACTTGCTTGCCTTCTTTTATGGGGTTGTGAGTTCTCTTTGTATATTCTGGATTGAGAATGGTAGGAGCATGAGAGTCAGACTTCCTGTATCAGAACTCTGCCTCTGCTACTTATAAACTGTCATCTTGGGAATCATCTGAAAGTTCCTCTCAGTTGTCACAGGAGAGCACTAGTAAGCCTGACTGTCTAGGATGGTAGTGAGGATTAGATGAGATAACCTGTGTGAAGCACTCGGCAGAGAACTTAGTACAAGGCAGACTCAGCCAGAGTCAGCCATGGTTGATATTATTTGGTTTGAATGGAATTACTGACTATAGTGGGTCTCTGGTGGAGGTAGGCAAATGTGATGAATGTATATCTACTCAACCCAATAGACGTAACATAATTCCTATTAAAACCCAGCTAGAATTTTTTTTCAGAGATAGGCTTATTCTGATATTTGCACAGAAGTTCAAGGACCTCAGGAACTGTTTTCTGCATAAATTTTAAAGATATTTTCAATGAAACGAATCCAATTACAAGGAAGACTAAGGCAAGTATAAATCTATGGGACTACATCAAATTAAAAAGCTTCTTCACAGCAAAAGAAACCAGTACCCAAACCAAGAGACCCCTCACAGAATGGGAGAAGATCTTTACATGCCATACATCAGATAAAAGTTTAATAACCAACATATACAAAGAGCTTGCCAGACTCAACAACAAGACAACAAATGTTGTTTTCGATGGGTTATGTTGTTTTCGCCGGGCTGGTTTCATGGGCGGGTAACAGATGACCAGGGACTCATGGTTGAGCTGTAGGCAGTATCTCTTTATTCATGCAGGACGCAGCAAAATCTAAGACGAGCTAAGCTAAACTCAAGTACAGTACTGTAAAACTCACAATGCTGTCTTTATATATACTTGCCAAGTAAGGTGGAAACAGGATGTGACATAGAGAGGGTGGAGAGAAAACTGACTGGTGAAAATCAGAGTGTGACAAAGAGGGGGCAGAGCAGGCGAGAATCCTATCACTGAACCACCAATGCCCTGGAGGGAGGGTGGAACTTGTTAACAGTGGTTATGTAAATAGAATGAAGTGGTTATGTAAATAGAATAGTGTTAAGCAGGGGGGATTTAAACCAAATGAAACAGAAGGGGTCTCATGCATACCAACAAACAAATAACCCCATCCAAAAATGGGGGGGAGGACTTGGACAGAATATTCACCACAGAAGAGATCCAAAAGGCCGAGAAACACATGAAAAAATGCTCCAAGTCTCTGATTGTCAGAGAAATGCAAATCAAGACAACAATGAGATATCACTTCACTCCTGTGAGAATGTCATACATCAGAAAAGGTAACAGCAGCAAATGCTGGAGAGGGTGTGGGCTCAAAGGAACCCTCCTGCACTGCTGGTGGGAATGTCAATTGGTCCAAACTCTGTGGAGAACAGTCTGGAGAACTCTCAGAAGGCTAGAAATGGACCTACCCTATGACCCTGCAATTCCCCTCCTGGGGATATATCCTAAGGAACCCAACACATCCATCCAAAAAGATATGTGTACACATATGTTCTTGGCAGCACAATTTGTCATAGCCAAAACCTGGCAGCAACCCAGGTGTCCAACAACAGATGAGTGGCTGAGCAAGTTGTGGTCTAGATACACAGTGGAATACTACTCAGCTGTAAAAAATGGTGACTTCACCGTTTTCAGCCGATCTTGGATGGACCTTGAAAAAATCATGTTGAGTGAAATAAGTCAGAAACAGAAGGATGAATATGGGATGATCTCACTCTCAGCCCGAAGTTGAAAAACAAGATTAGAAAAGAAAACACAGATCGAACCTGAAATGGAATTGGAGTATTACACCAAAGTACAAGACTCTGGAGTGGGTGGGTGGGTGGGGAGAATACAGGTCCATGAAAGATGATGAATGACATAGTGGGGGTTGTATTGTTAAATGGGAATCTGGGGAATGTTATGCATGTACAAACTATTGTATTTACTGTTGAATGTAAAACATTAATTCCCCAATAAAGAAATAAATTATTTAAAAAAATTGTAGGAAGGTAAACTCAATGAACTCTTCTAGAAAGCAAAAACATGTTGAAAAGAAGAAAATGAACCAATTTCAGAACTCCCTACAATCTGACAGTAATCAAGATGGTATATTACTAGTGTCATTGAATTGAATAAAGATGCTAGAAGGCAACCCTTACATTTGTGGTCAGTTGACTTTCCACAAAAGTGCCAAGATCCATATACATTTAATGGGGAAAACAATAGTCTCTTTAACAAGTGGCTTTGGGAACTGGAGATCCATATACAAAAGAATGAAGTTGATTACCTACTTCACACCATATATGAAAGTCAACTGAAACTGAATGATGTGCTCAAGTCTAGGCATCTCTTAGAATTCATTTTTGTGTCAGGTGAGACCTTAGGATACTTTCAGTAATAGTCTATAATATTTCTGGAGTATGTTCATGAGTTTTTACATGTAGGTATCCTTTGAAATTCCCAAGAAAATGCATACATTTATTTTTTATTAGTGATTTAATAATGATCAACCAGGTTGTAGTATGAGAGGTACAATTCCATATAATTCCCACAACCAGAATTCCATATAACCCCCCCCCCCTCTAGTAGAAGGCTCCCTATTCTTTATTCCTCTGGGAGTATGGACCAACGATTTTTGTGGGGTGTAGAAAGTGGGAGGTCTGGCTTCTGTAATTGCTTCTTCACTGGACCTACACACTATTTGATACTGCATCTGCTCATCTCAACCAAATCAAGGCAACCAGTTTCACCTTGACATTTTTCACTTCAGACTATATCCAGAGACACCAGGTCTGGTATGTCGACCTTCCAGCTTCAACATTTTTTTTATATTTATGTATTTATTCCCTTTTGTTGTCCTTGTTGCTTTATTGTTGTAGTTATTGTTGTTGTTATTGATATCGTTGTTAGGACAGAGAGAAATGGAAAGAGGAAGGGAAGACAGAGAGGGGGAGAGAAGGATAGACACTTGCAGACCTGCTTCACCGCCTGTGAAGCGACTCCCCTGCAGGTGGGGATCCAGGGGCTCGAACCAGGATTCTTACTCCGGTCCTTGCGCTTCGCGCCACCTGCGCTTAAACCACTGTGCCACCGCCAGACTCTCTACCGTGGTGGTTTTAAGAATGTCATTTAACATCTCCTAAAGCAGTCCTGGCCAGAAAAAAAAACAAAAAAAAAAACCAGAAGTCGAAACCAAAGCAAAAACGACAAGCATAAACAGACCCTTAGCTAATGACTGTGCTAACATCCCAATGGGAACTTTTAATATTTGCACCACTCTTATTAATTATGCTCTTGTCTATCTGATCTTCCTCAACACCCATCATCCTGTGTGTCCAGGACCCATGGGAGCACCAGAACATGACACCAATGGGTAAATGGAATTTCTGTAGGCTACATCAACCAGCCATCCTTTCTTTCCATTTTAACTTAGGCTTCATGTAACTGAGATTTCCAAGAGGTCTCTCTCTCTCTCTCTCTCTCTCTCCCTCTCCCTCTCCCTCTCCCTCTCCCTCTCCCTCTCCCTCCCCTCCCCCTCCCCCTCCCCCACTCCCACTCCCACTCCCACTCTCTCCCTCTCTCCCTCTCTCTCATTCCTTGGAATTTTGTATGTAAGGGCACAGATTAAGTCACATCAAATAAGATATCACTGAGTTCCCTGGACTGAGAGCAGCAGGGTGATCGAACAGGAAGAACTCAAAGAGGGGTAAAGGGTGGCTGCTTGAAGGCCAAGTGGGAATGGCCTCTCTGGGGACAGGGTGATATTCAAGGAGCAGGGCAAGAGCTCCTGATCCCCAGAACTCTGTTATAAGAGCTCTGGGAAAGGACAGGGCTGGGGTTGCTCTGGAGTGTGGAGAATGTGGGAGGAAAGGCATGTTTCCAGGAGGTGGCTCAGCAGGCACTGTGAGCACTGACATTTTGCCGTAGCAGCACATAAGCACCGCTTTGTTTAGGTAACATTGACATCTATGGGTTTCTCCCTTTAATAGTGTGCTGCTCAGTGGTTTGAGGTCTGTTTGAAAGGTGTTGGGGGGGAATGGGACCGGGTGGTGGTGCACCTGGTTGAGCATACATATTACAGTGTTCAAGGGCCAAGGTTCAAGCCCCCAGTCCCCACCTGCAGGGGTAAAGCTTTGCGAATGGTGAAGCAGTACTGCAGGTATCTCTCTTTATCTCTCCCTCTATCTCCCCCTACCCTCTAGGTTTCTGACAGTCTATCCAATAAATAAAATAATTACTTTAAAAAAAGGTGTTGGGGAGCTGCCATGAGAGTTCACTGGAGACTGTTTCCACCACCTCTGAAACCCCCTAGAACCCTTGCTTTCTTGACTTGTCACAGCCTCAGCCCCTGTCAACCACTGCTAGTCTTGTCTCTGGATTTCCTAATTGCAGACCTTTCCTATTAGTGTAGTTGAACATCCTGTAAGCTTTGACTTTTTTTCATGTTATATGGTGCTTTTTTTAGGCTTTTTTTTTCCATTTTCTATTTGTGATAAAGAGTGGGTTACAAGATTGCAGAGTCTAATTCCACACCACACCCACTACCTAAGTTCTGTGTACCCCATCCTCCCACCTCCCAAAGATGACCACCAGAGTTCTCAGAAAGTCTTACGGTTTTCTTGTTTCTGGTTTTTTTCTATTTTTTTATTCACTCTTTATTTTATTTTATTTTTTGCAAGTTTGTGTATTTCAGGTCTCTAGATTCTACAACTGAGTGAAACCATCTGGTAGTTATCTTTCATCTCTTCTTATTTTGCTAAGCATGATCACCTCTAGTTCCATTCATTGTGTCCCAGAGGGACACAATCTCCAATCTTTTTGATTGGAGAGTAGTGTTCCATGGAGTATATATCCCAAAACTTCTTTAGCCAGTCATCTGTTGATGGGCACTTAGGCTGTTTCTACTCTGGTTATTGTGAATAATGGAGCTATGAACATATGGGTGTCTATGTCTCTTCTAATTAGTGTTTGAGTATCCACTGGATAAATGCCTAAGACTGGTATTGTCGGATCACAAGATACTTCCATTTTTATTTGTTGAAGGACTCTTCATACAGTCCTCCAAGGGCCTGTACCAGTTTGTTTTCCAACCAACAATATAGCAGAGTTCCTTTTTTTCCACAACCTCACCAACACCTATTGAGAAAGGCTTCACAGAAACAGGTCGGTGGCTGCCCCACTGCGGCACACTCTGTGTAGAATCACTGCTGGCAGGGGTATGGTGCTGGCCTGGCGGCACCAGCATCTGTGTTTGTCCTTTTGAGAAAGACTTCACAGAAACAGATTCCTGTATTTTAGAAGCTCTTTTTTTTCCCTTGTGTTGCCCTTGTTTTTATTGTTGTTGTTACTGATGTCATTGTTGTTGGATAGGACAGAGAGAAATGGAGAGAGGAGGGGAAGACAGAGGGGGAGAGAAAGACAAACACCTGCAGACCTGCTTCACCACCTGTGAAGCGACTCCCCTGCAGGTGGGGAGCCGGGGGCTCGAACCAGGGTCCTTACACTGGTCCTTGCACTTTGCGCCACCTGCACTTAACCTGCTGTGCTACCACCTGACCGCCTTTTAGAAGCTTTTTGTTTGGGTAACGTTGACTTACAGTTCTGATTCCTTCATGTGAAGCTATATTTCTTCTCATTTCAATTAGCGAGAATGACAAATCCTACTTAGAGGCACATGACAAGAAAATCTGTAGCTAGTGGCATCTTGAAAAGTGCACACATCCAAATTCCTGTTCGACATCACCATAGGCTCAAGCTCTGGAAGGAACAAACCCTCTCAATGAAAATTAAAAGCACACTGAGATTCCACCTCACCATCAATAAAAGAAGAAAAATTATGGAGAGGATGTGGAGAGAGAGGAGCTCTGCTACTCTGCTGGTGGGAATGCAAACTGGTGCAGCCATTATGGAGAACAGGATGGAGACCCCTTAAACAAATACAAATGGAAATGTCATATGACCCAGCAATTCCACTTCAAGGCATTTACCCAAAGGATGCAATGACACTGATTTGAAGGGATATATGCAACCCCATGTTCATAGCAGCTTTACTCACAATAGCAAAAAACATGGAAACAATCAAAATGCCTTCGACAGATGACTGGATAAAAAAGTTATGGGATAGGGGAGTTGGGTGGTAGTGCAGCGTTTTAAGCGCAGGTGGCGCGAAGCATAAGGACTGGGTAAGGATCCCGGTTTGAGTCCCCGGCTCCTCACCTGCAGGGGAGTCGCTTCACAGGCGGTGAAGCATGTCTGCAGTTGTCTGTCTTTCTCTCCCCCTCTCTGTCTTCCCCTCCTCTCTCCATTTCTCTCTATCCTATCCAACAATGACGACAAGAAGAATAAATGCAACAATAAAACAACAAAGGGCAACAAAAGGGAATAAATAAATATTTTTTAAAAAATTATGGGACACATACTCAACGGAATATTACTCAGCAATAAAAAAGATTTCATTGTGTCCTTTGGGATAAAATGAATGGACTTGAGAAAATTATGTTTAGTGAGGCACGTAAGGAGGTGAAGGACAACTACAGAATTGTTTCACTCATGTGGAATGTAGAGAATTGAGCATATGAATGTGAAAAAAAAATGTGAGCCTCTATCTAAGACTTTGGGAGGACTGTAGTGGTTATCTATGAGAGTGGGGTTGGGGACGCAGACCACTGGTGACAGGAGTGGTGAGAAGAAGAAAAAAAGACTGTACTCTAAACCATTAACCTCTCAATATAAATTATAGATATTAATAAATTTTATATATATATATATATATATATATATATATAGAGAGAGAGAGAGAGAGAGAGAGAGAGAGAGAAGGGAACAATCTCTCTCAAAATGACACCCTCATTCTCCAAAGCAGGCAGACAGACCTATCTGGAAAGTGCATAGCAGGCTCAACTCCATGAAGCTTTGGTGAACCAGACTGCATGGTCTGGCCCCAGGATCAGCATGCAGATTAGTGGCCTGAATGAGAGTCTGGAAGTGTAGATCTTTACACTCACATCTATGGTCAGTTGGTATTTTTAAAACTGGATCAAGTAAATATTCTTTTCTTTTTCCACCAGGAGTTGCTGGGGGCTCAGTGCTTGCACAACAAGTTCACTACTACTGGTGTCTTGTTATCTTTTCCTTTCTTTTCATTTGATAGAACAGAGATAAATTGAGATGGGAAGGGGAATAAAGAGGGACAGAGATAGAGAGACACCTGCAGACCTTCTTCACCACTTGTGAAGCTTTCCCTCTGCGAGTGCTCTGGGAGTGGGGGCTTGAACCTCGATCCTCACACATGGTAATGTATGTACTTGACCAGGTATGCCAACTACCCAGCCCCCAAATATGTATTCTTATACATACAAACTATTGGGGCCATGCACATGTCAAGCTAATATTCTAGTGGCAACTGACTTTTTTTATGGTTGCTTAATGGTTTCAGCAATACCATTTTTTTCTTACCTACACATATCATCCATTTGGAGATGATTTTGTGCCTATAATTTCCATTTGGCGTTCTGCCTGTGAAACCATGCAGGCTCCTGGCATAGGTCCAGATCAGGGTGACGTGTCAGGATAACGCTTATTTACTGGCTTTTGTGGCATCACTTTTGGTATCCTATCCAAGAAATTATATTCTTGTCAACTTTTCCCCTGTGTTTTCTTCTAAGAGCATTGTGGTTAAGATTTTTATGGCTACGTTTTTATTTCCCTCTTTTCATTGCCATCCAAGCAGGTGTGAAGTAGGACCTTACTGTAGTACTCAGAGTGTTTTCTTAACACTCAGTGATTTCAGTAAACTCAGAAGTCTGGTCTATTTCCAATAGGTGGCTTATAAACTCTTCTGCCCATTTGATAGGCTGTCTTTCCACTTCCCTGATAGATTCGTAGATGCTCAAAGCTTTTTAAGTTTGATGAAGTCTAAGCTGATATCTTCTGTTGTTCATGCTGTAGGTTCCATCTATTAAGGTCACGTTGCCAAACTAGATGTCATGTTATCTAAGTATTTTTGTTTGTTTTCTTTCTTTCTCTTTTCTTTCTTTCTTTTTTTTTTTTTTTTTAGCTTTAGCTTTTATGCCTGTGATCTATTTTAGGTGATTTCTATATATGGTGGAAAGTAGGGGTGACCTTCTTTCTTTATTGTGTGCATGTTTTGATTGTCCCAGCATTTCTTGTTAAAAAGACAATTTTTCTTTCATTGAATGTTCTTGGGACCGTGTTGAAAATCTGCCAGACATATGAGGGTTTCTTTCTGGACTTTCTGTAATGTTGATCCACATGTCTCTTCTGATACATATTTCACACCCTTTTGATTACTGTAGGTTGACAGCAAGTTTTGAACTTGGTGAGTGTGACTCCTTTAATTGTGATGGTACTATTTAAGAGTAGTTTGGGGGAGTCGGGCAGTAGCACAGCGGGTTAAGCACACATGGCACAAAGCGCTAGGGCCTGCATAAGGATTCCAGTTCAAGCCCCCGGCTCTCCACCTGCTGGGAAGTCACTTCACAGGCGGTGAAGCAGGTCTGCAGGTGTCTATCTTTCTCTCCCCCTCTCTGTCTTCCCCTCCTCTCTCCATTTCTCTCTGTCCTATCCAACAACAACGACATCAATAACAACAACAATAATAACTACAACAATAAAATAACAAGGGAAACAAAAAGGAATAAATAAATAAATATTTAAATTTTTTTAAAAAAAGAGTACTTTGGTCTTTTAAGGCCCTATGAAATTCCATCTGAATTTTAGGATCATCTTATTCATTGTGCAGAAAGAAGCAGTTAGAATGTTGGTGATGATTACATAGAATATGCACTTTTATTAGGGTAATATTGTCATCTTAATGCTGAGTCTATGAATCTATGAACATGGGATGTTTTATTTATTTATTTATTTATTTATTATTTCTCTCACTTTAATGTCTTTCAACAGTGTTTTCTAGTTTTTAGTGTACAGGTCTTTAAACTTCATGGGTTAAATTTATTCCTAAGAATTCTATTCTTTTTGTACTGCTTTAAAGTGTGTTTTTCCTTTTCAGATTGATCATTACTAACATACAGGTATACAACTGACTTTTGTACACTGATGTCATATCATGCAACTTTATCAAACTTATTGGTTCTGATAGAGGGATGGATTCTTTAGTGTGTATGCGTTTAATGAGATTGTTTCATCTTGGACAAGGGATAGTTTCACTTCTGTTTTCTCCAACTACATGATCTTTTTTCTTCTTAAATTGCCCTAGTAGGACTTCCACTGTAGTTGAAGAAAAGTGGTGAAAGTGACAGCATTATCTTCTTGCTGATCTTAGGAGACAGACTTGTAGTCTTTCCATCTCTAGGTCTAATGTCTGCAGTGGATTTGTTGTAGATGTTCTTCATTAGGTTGAGAAAACACCTTTCCAGCCCTAGTTTCTTACATAGTCTTACCATAATGTGTTGTTGTGCTGTGCCATCCTCCCCGTTATTACAGGATGCGGTTGATCTATATTTCTTTTTTTTAAATTTTTTTTAATTTGTCATTGGATAGAGACAGAGAGAAATTGAGAGAGAAGGGGGAGATAGAGAGGAAGAGAGACAGAAAGACACCTGCAGACCTGCTTCACCGCCTTTGAAGGGACTCCCCTGCAAGTGAGGAGCCGGGGACTCGAACCGGGATCCTAACCGGTCCTTGTGCTTTGCGCCACATGCGCTTAACCCACTGTGCTACCGCCCAACTCCCTAATTTATATTTCTTATTGATGTTCTATCTTGGCATTCCTGCCATTGATCCCACTTGCTTGTGGTCAATCATCTTAATATGCTGCTAGATTTTGAGGTGTCTACATCCAAATTCACAAGGATTATAGATCTATAGTTAACTTGTGCTAGATTAGCTTGTCTTAGGTAACAAGAGTACTAATGACCCTGTAGAACGAGTGTGAACAATGAAATCTCATTAGCGCTAGAGACGACCCGAACTGCCCCTGCGGCTCCAGACAGACTATGACCCACATAGTCAACGACTGCCACCTCTCCAGATTCAAAGGAGGTCTCGAAACTTTACATCAGGCTCAACCTGACGCTGTTGACTGGCTACGGAAGAAGGGCAAACGCTAGAAGAAGAAGGAAGCGCTGATCTCTGGCTAATGCTGTTGCTGGGACCTCAGAGTCTCAGTCATGGAAGACTTTTTGCAGAACCATTTTGCTGTCTCCCCAGCCCTCTGGTTTGATTTATGAGTGGCTCATAGTTATTGAATGACGTGTGTGTGAGTCTCTGTTTCTCTCTCTCTCTCTGTTTCTCTGTGTGTGTGTGTGTGTCTGTGTGTGTGCGTGTGTGTGCGTGTGTGTAAGGAGTGGGGAGAGAGAGAGAGAGCAAGCATTAAGCCTGTCTGATCTCTGCCTTTACCTTACTGAAAACTGTGTTCCTTCTATGACTCTAGATAGTAGAAGTGGCCACTACAGAGTCTTCCTGCTTAAGAAAAGAGAAGGCTGGAAAATCTGTGCACAGCATCTTATTGTGTAACCACTGTGAAGGAAAGCCTGTGATTTTATGGAGTCAAAGAAGGAATGCTTAGGGGAGTCACCACACCAAAACGGTGTGTGTGTCTGCTGTTCAGTGCTGGGTTCAGGAGACACTCCCACACTGTGCTGGGAATGCAGTCATGGTCCATGTGGTCAGAGTTATCTGTGATGTGCCATGCTGGCTGGTGGAAACCAGGCCTGGCACTCTCCCAGGTCACACTCTGGAGCTGCCCAGACCCTGTGCCTCCAATATATCTAGACTCAGCCACAGCCCCCTTCACCAGTTCCCACTGAGGACGGCACCACTGACAAGAAGGGAGCAGAACCCATTTGTCGCACCTACACCTTGTATCTCACTGTCACCCAGAATGCTTCCGGAGAGCCCTTAGTGGGTCTCAGAACCAAGATGGCATTCGCTACTTGAGAAACCACTTCCCTGAGTCCTAAAGTGGCATTTGCACTTTGTTACTTAGTGTGTTCCCCTCACATCTCCCTTTTTTCAGCAAGATGGGACCGCACCACTACAACCAAGAGACCCACAACAACCAGAGCTCCACTCAAGCCTCCAGGTACCCTGGCCGCCCCCACACAGCTCCCCCTGGGGTCGTGTCCAAAGCCACTACCTGTGTGTACTAATTTCCCTGCACTTTCAGGAAAGGATTTTGACTTGGCCGATGCCTTGGATGACCGCAACGATCCAGACAAAGGTCATAGGAAACCCAACCCTGCTGGTGGAGGTATGGCCAGACTGTTGATGTGCCAGGCCACTTGAGCTCCTGGTCTGGATGTTTCCTGGCAGGGCTGGGGACATGGCAGGGCACAGAGCCCTGAAACAGAGGTTCTCAAACTGTTTGATCTCAGACCCCCTGCCCCCAACTAGTGAAGAGTGCAAACAAAGGCTTTTGTTTCTCGGGTAGCCATGTTGGAATCAAAGCTGGAAAACATCTAAGAAGTTTGTCAGTTCACTGTAAATGAACTATCATTTACCCATACATGTTCACACAAAGTATTTTATGAGCAATAAGCACACCTGGCAGGACCAAGACATATGGAAGTAGGATTTGGGGGTACACATTTCTAGCCTGTCTAGCTCAGAGGGAAAGGTGGACATCTAAACTCAACTCTTGTGACCCTATGCTCTGTGGACAGAAATGAAGAAGACGGGCTGGCCGAATAGCTCACTTAGATAGTATGTTGCTTTGCCAGGTGTGTAACCCTGGTTCAAGCCTGGTCCCCACTGCATTGAAGGAAGCTGTGTTGCTGTGATCTCTTTTGCGCCTCTTTCTCTCTACATATATATATCTGTCTCTCTCACTCTCTATAAAAATATATGGGGGCAAGGAGGTGGCAAACCCAGTTAAGTGCAGTCATTACAGTGGTCAAGGACATAAGTTCAAGCCCCTGGTCCCCACCGCAGGGGGCAAGCTTCATGAGTGCTGAAGCAGGGCTGCAGGTATCTCTCTCTCTCTCCCTGTCTATCTCCACTCCCTTCTCAATTTCTCTCTTCCTCTATCCAATAATAAATTAATTAAAATATTTCTAAAAAATCAACAATATGAAAAGTTGTAGCCTTACATAGACATGCAAGTGGGAAGGGCAGGCAGTATTGTAGACTTCTCTTTTCCTGATACACTAAGAATATGACCGGTTCAGTGCAGGTTCTTCCAAGGTCATGTGGAGGGTGGAACACAAAGCAACACTAGTGCCTTATCCCTGCTTGGTGCCAGTCAGCCCTCAGGGGACTCTCCTGAGCTTGAAAGGACTCATTTGCCCACTGGAGGTTTGGTCATGTCACTCTCTGTCCATCTGGACAAGGCCACTGCCCAGAGCCTATCAGCACTCCCACATAATGACAAGTTTCCCTCTGCTGTGCCCCAGCTTCACATGTGTTTGCCATGAACATCTTGTCAGGGAAGGCTTTTTGTCCTGGGAAGTGGCTAAGCTGATGGCAGTGAATGTTGACTTCCAGAATGCTCGTTTTTTTCTTGAAATCTCATCATTGGTACCACAATCCAGCACTGGTTACCTTGGCAGTGACAGCCATTTGTGGCTTGTTTTCAGAAACATGTCCATCACATCCTCCTGTACCCATGGTTTGCCCAGTGTTGCTCTGTCATCTAAACTTCCGGGACCCAACACAGTAATGACAGCCCTGCGCCGAGAGGAGCACATGTGCTTCATGAAATCATTCTGGGACCTGGGAACTAGAGGCTGGCGAGGAGTGGACGAGGGTTTCTGAGTGCTTTCCAAGTAATGATATGGCCCTCAAAATTCTGTGTCTGCAGCCACTGGCCGTGAGCCCTGTTGTCTTTCGTTGGTTGGGATGGGGGTGGGGGAGAGGACACCACCCATCTCTGCTGTCACATCTCCTTGTGGCGAGTAGTTCTAGAACAGCTGAGTTAGTTGAGGGTGCCACCCAGATCTCAGGGGTCATTCATCTGGCATTAGGCCCTGTCCATGCTCATGTCACTGTGGACAGACTGCTTCTTGAAGGCCAATAGGACATGATCTAGAGTTTGTTGAAAAGGTATTATTTTCCCAGGAGGGTACCAGCAGCATAATCACATTTGCTAAATGCCAAGTCAGACAGGTGTGGTGCCTTCATCACATCTGCAAAGTCCCTGTACCTTTGCCGCGTCTGACCACTGAGTTGCAGTGATGCAGCTGTTCTGAACCCTTCACCCTAGGAGATGTGAGAGGCAAAGATGGGTGCTGTCTTGGGTCCTTTGCAGACTGCCTGCCACAGTCATTGAGGGCATCCTCTTTCCCTTTAGTGCCAGAGCTCGAACCCAGCGCCTGCAACATACAAGACGCACACTCTACCCCCTCTTGCCTGGGATCCAGGCCTGACAAGCCAGGGGTGCCTTCAAGGCATCTTTCTTAGGGATAAGGGTTGTGTGACATGAACTCGCCCAGGCTTTACAAGTGAGAAAGGCTGTTTGACTTTGCAACGTGAGTGTGCTTTTCCTAGGCTTCTCCGACAAGGATCTGGAAGACATCGTAGGTGGTGACTACAAGCCGGACAAGGGCAAAGGTAGCCAGCCCCCCTTCACCCAGGACCCCCTTATCCTCCTTCCTGACCATTCCTGTTCTCACCAGGCTGTCAGAGCCTGTTTAGATCACTGGGAGAGGAGACGTAGCTCACAACGGTCCTGTGTACAAATTGGGGCTCATCTGGAATGGGAGGGGTGTGCAGTTCAAGGGGGGAATTAATTAACCAGGTTGGGGGACTGGGTGGTGATGCATCTGGTCGAGCGCACACATTGCAGAGTATAAGAACCTGGGTTCAAGCTTCCCACCTGCAGACACCTGTGTGTCTTCTCAAGTGGTAAAGCAGTGTTTCAGGTCTCTCTCTCTCTCTCTCTTTCCACCCCCTCTCAATTTCTTAGTCTCTATTCAGAAATCAATCAATCAATCAACAAATAAATCAAATAGGCCTTCTTGGAAAAGTCACACCTTTCCCCAGGCTGTGCCTCCAACCCTGGTGCCACATGGGTTAAGGCCCCCACCCTTGCAGAAGCACCACTGACAGCCACTGGGGGACACTCAGTCTGTGGAATCTGTCCCCCCCCAGCCCTGAGTGGGAAGAGCAATACCGTAGAATGATACCCATAGAAAGTCAGACTGTTTCTAAAGCAGCCCTTTCAGTTTCCCATAGTTGAAATGTGGCAGAGATCTCTGCAGATTAGTCTGCAGAAATTACTGCACCCCGTTGTCCTTCAAGGCTGCCACCTCACCATAGCCCATTGGACATCGACCCCACTGAGAAAACCAGGGCACTCTCATGGAACTGATAGGAACTTGTTTTCATTTCAGCATACTTGGCCTGCACTCATGTGTGTGTGTCTGTGTGTCTCTGTGTTTGTGTGAGTGTCTATGTGTGTTTGTGCGTGTGTTTATGTGTACGCACATGCATGTGTGCATGTGCACAAGTGTACTCTATGGAATGTTATTGGGTATTGGTGTGAGAACCCCTGACTTCAGTCAGAATGGTCTCCTGCCCCCCAGACCAGATGTGTGTTTCCTCCCAAAGCCCCAAAGATTCCAGCGTTTTAGCTTCTCCATGTCCAGTTCTGACCCGAGTATAGCAGCTGTGCTCAGAGACAGTGCTCTCGGACTTGACAGGGCTGAGCAGGTTTGCAGGATCCTATGCCATCGTCACTGTTGCAGTGTGACAGGGAGCTGTCACTTGGCGCTGGTGGGTGGCCGTGTTTGTGCGTGTGGTGGCTCTGTGTGTCTGCTTGGCACGTTGCCACCCCCATGTGGGTCAGCTAGGGCTCTGGCATTTGTAGTTTTTGCGTGGAGCAGTGCTCTGTCCTGATGAAAGGAGACTGGAGCTGCTCTGTCCTTCCAACACCTTTGCAGACAGCGGCTGCAAAGAGCGGACTCAGACAGATTGTAAGTGGTGTGCAGGTGTCAGAAGAACATGGAGTGCTTAAAGGGCAAAGCCAGCAAATGAGCCAATTACTCCTGGGTGACAAATGGTATTTGCAGCAGGCTGCTGGGGCAGGCAGCACGTGTGAGCATGTTCAGATGCGAATCTGAGTGACACGTCCGGGGAACTGGGAAGAGACCCCTTATTAAGACGATGTGTTTAAGCAAAGAAGAAGTGTTAGGAGTGCCTTTAATTGGGCTCCTATTTGAACTGCTTTTGTAAGGGAGAATCAATTGGTGGCTGAAGTTAGCCCCTCTGTTCCTTTTGGTGTTGAGGAAGGAGACATGCTCCTCCTTGCACACATGCCCACGCCACGGGCAGAGGGAACGTCCTAGTTCCAGAAGAGACAGCCTGCTGAGGAAAGGGGACCCTCGAGGTAGCACTGCCAGCCTGAGCCACTGTCACTCTTTCTAGATGAAATGTCACCACAACTCTCATTTGAGAGGACGTGGCTATAGTGTCTTCTCTGTCGGATATCTCTTTTCTCACACAGACACTCCACTGGTCCCAGAGGAGCCCATACTTTGTGGATGACAGTGACAGTCTCTCATGGACAAGCTTCTGCCACTGTCCCATCCAGCTCTTCGTCCCATGCACTAGGCATTACTCTTCAGCCTCAATTACTTCTTAGTGGTCCTGTGTGGCCTCTGCTGCTTATGCCTTTGGTCACCTGTTCTTTCTCATTCTTTCCCCAAGGCCTGGGACTCTCTTGCTCTTGGGAATCTTGGTCTCTGTATTTCTGCTCTGCTGTCACCTTCTGGGTCTGCTGCCCAGGCTGTGGAGCTGGAGGAGACTGGTGTGCGAGTCCCAAGCCAGTGACAAGTGCCCATGGCAAAATGCAGTGCTGTCTCTGCCCGCAGGTCCTTCCCTGACTCCCTCAGGTAGGGTGTATCCTTGGAGACCAACACACTGTGCCCATTTCCTTATGACCCCTAAGGACCCCATGACTGTGTGCCTTCTGTGGGCCACTCCCTTTATCCAATCTCCAGCCAGGGGAACTCAGAGTTGCTTCCACTGGGTGCTAGAGGACTGGGGAAATGTCCCATACCAGGGCCCCAGGGTTGGCCCACTGTCCTCTTAGGCCCAGCATGCATGTGGCGACAGAGAAAGGAGTAGAACGCCCAGAACAGAAGACATGACATTGTGCCCATGACTCTGGAAGCAAGTGGCACATATACACCATATACTGGGATCTGACTTTGCTTCAGGCTTGTGCCACCTGGAACACCTCCAGAATGTCCTATATTGTTCTTTCTCCGTAGATTTCCTACACACATGACATGTAAGCATTGACTCCACATGATTGGGCGGTGTTTTTTGTTTGATTGTTTGTTTGTTTGTTTTTGGAGGGGGATAACACATTTTGGTCATTTTCTTAGGATTGTGCTTCCTTACAAGCACAGAGGTCAGGAGTTCCTGAAGATAAAAGTATTGAGCTTTTGAGATCAACATTGGGGGTGTCAACCCCCCGCCATGTACCTCTGGAGGGAGAGAGGGCAGGGCCGTACTGATTACCTTCTGTGTCCCTCAGTTGTGCAGGGTGTGAGATTCAAGTATTAATGGGGAGGGGCAGGTGGTGGCGCACCTGGTTAAGTGCACACATTACAGTGTGCAAGGATCCAGGTTCAAGCCCCTGGTCCCCACCTGCAGGGGGAAAGCTTCATGAGTGGTGAAGCAGGGCTGCAGGTGTCTCTCAGTCTCTCTCCCTCTCTATATCCCCCCTCCCTTCTCAATTTCTCTCTGTCTCTATCCAACAACAAATAAATAAATTAATTAATTAATTCAAAGAAAGCAAGGAAAGAGAGACCCACCTCGAGTAATGGAACCACCCTGTCCTCGCCTGTGTGATCTTTTTTTAAAAAATTTTTTATATTTATTTTCCCTTTTGTTGCCTTTGCTGTTTTTCATTGTTGTTGTAGTTGTTGTTTTTGATGTCGTCATTGTTAGATAGGACAGAGGGAAATGGAGAGAGGAGGGGAAGACAGAGAGGGGGAGAGAAAGATAGACACCTGCAGACCTGCTTCACCACCTGTGAAGCAACTCCCCTGCAGGTGGGGAGCCGGGGGCTCGAACTGAGATCCTTAGCTGGTCCTTGCGCTTTGCGCCACGTGCGCTTAACCCGCTGCGCTACCGCCCAACTCCCGCCAGTTTGATCTTAGTGTAGGTGTGTTGATGTGCAGGGTGACTATCCCCTTCTGTTCTGTCCTCCACCCCCTCCCTGCAGAAGCTGTGTCTCTACTTCTTTATAAAGACTCATTCTCCATTGCTCCCTGCCAGGGCTCTCTAACCTGACTTAGGGACTCCAGTCAGGTGAAAACACACCAGCTTTCATTCACTCTCCTTCCAAGTTTTTTTTTCTTTTTTTGTCACCAGGCTTATCACTGGAGCTCAGTGCCTGTTTAACAAACCCACTGCTCCCAGAAACCATTTCTGCCTCTGCCTCTCCCTCTCCCTCTCCCTCTCTCCCCTTCTCTCTCTTTGATAGGACAGAGAGAAATTGAGAGGGGAGGAAGAGACAGGATGAAAGACAGAGATACCTGTAGTACTTGCTTCACTGCCCGTGAAGCTTCCCCCTGCAGATGCAGCACAGAGGCTCAAACCCAGTCCCTTGTGCATGGTAACATATTTGCTCAACCAGAGCCACTGCCCAGTCCTCTAGACTGCTTCTTTCTTTAAAAAATATAATATGGGGGTTGGGCGGTAGCGCAGCGGGTTAAGCGCATGTGGAGCAAATCGCAAAGACCAGCGTAAGGATCCGGGTTCGAGCCCCCGGCTCCCCACCTGTAGGGGAGTGGCTTCACAGGCGGTGAAGCAGGTCTGCAGGTGTCTGTCTCTCTCTCCCCCTCTCTGTCTTCCCCTCCTCTCTCCATTTCTCTCTGCCCTATCCAACAACAATGACATCAATCACAACAACAATAATTACTACAACAATAAAAAAAAGGGCAACAAAGGGGGGGGAATGGCCTCCAGGAGCGGTGGATTCATGGTGCAGGCACTGAGCCCAGCAATAACCCTGGAGGAAAAAAAAAAAAATATATATATATATATAATATGGTGACCCAGAAGGTGACATGGTGAAGACAACATTAAACTATCAAGCATGAGGTCCTGAAATTGATTGTTGGCATCATACTCCATAATCAGTCTTGTGTGTGTACGTGTGTGTACATGAGATTGCACTACATGAAGGCCCTTGGGGCCACCACCACCATGCAGGTCAACAACATTCCCTGACAGGGTCTGAGCAGTGGCACACCTGGTTTAGCACACTATGTTAAGCACACTACATGAGGACCTGCACAAGAACCCTGCTTTGAGCCCCATGCTCCCCACCTGCAGGGGGCCAGCTTCATAAAGCATGAAGCAGGTCTGCCAATGTCTGTCTTTCCCGCTCTCCCTGTCTCCCCCTCCCCTCTCAATTTCTCTTTGTCCTATCAAATAAAATATAAAGGAAAAAAGGGGGGCTGTGGGCTCCCCATCTCTGCAATATTGCACTCAAAAGCTCTGCCAGCTAGCTCAGGGGGTATCACCTGACTGCAAATCCTGAGTTGGCCACTTGCTGGGACAGTGTGCAGCACACCACTCAGCAACCAGAGCAGAAAGCTCTGGATGTGATGAGACAGGAAGCACACAGAGCCTCAGGCAGAGGTGACAAGTGTCCCGAGGCAGCTGCTAGAGACTCTGATGAGTAGAGGCCAGGCCCAGTGCTGCTTTTCAAGACTTGGGGTGGTGAGTTCTGGGCCCACCGAAGTACCTGCTGATGAGCCTCAGCCTAGGAAGGGGGAGCAGAGTGCGCCTCTGGATTGGAAAAGAGCTATGTGTAATGGGAGGGGGGCATTTTGGGGCACAAGGACTTGATTTTAAAATCAAGAGGCTCGTCTGGACATAGTGGGTGGAGGGGTGGGGTTTGTGACCTCGGGGAGGGACCTCCCTCCCTTGCTTCTGCCCCACAGACGCTAAGAGCTTCATGCTCTCCACAGGTGACGGCAGGTTTGGCAGCAACAGCAACGATGACACTGGATCTGGTGCGTTTCCTGTCGGACAGCCTGTGTGACAGAGCACTGAGGCAGCTGTTGGGCTTTCCCTGAGATTTTCTGAGGGAGTCCCCAAAGGCATGGAAGGGACTGAGTGAGAAATCCCACACCCAGGGGGGTGGCCCAAGTAACCTTCCCAGTCTGGGATCAAAGGGCCTTGGAAGCTGAGCAGCACTTGGGGCAAACCCGAGGCAGGCTTCTGAGCTCTGTGCTCAGTGCCATAGCCTCTGCTGCCGTGGGGGTCTCAGGCATGAGCATGAGCTGAGCAGAGCCCCCCAAGTGGGGAGCATGTGACCTCCTCCCGGACCCTCCCCAATTTCCAGGAATGTCAGCAGAGACAGGCACCATTGCTGGTGTGGCCAGTGCCCTTGCCATGGCCTTGCTCGGCGCCATCTCCAGCTACATCTCCTACCAGCAGAAGAAGTTCTGCTTCAGCATCCAGCGTAAGTGTCTCCACCACCCATCCCCAGTCCCACAGGGACACAGGGCCTCGGAGGGAAATGGGCCAAAACACAGCCTGTGCCAGCCCAGCTTTGAGCTCACTCCCGTGAGGGTGCTAGCAACAGAGCTGAAGTTTGGCGACCCCTTGGGGACATGCAGAGAACACGGAGCTGGACCTAAGGACTATGCAGGGCACCATACCTGGACACTATCGAGCTTCCTGCCAATTGGGCGGGGGGTGTGGGGGCTGGGCTTTCCCAATGACCTTGGCTCTCATCCAAGGGCGTTTGGGGCTTGCCTTGGAATCCTGGAGTTACCAGCTTTGGCTTGCTGTTGACTCGGGGCTCTGAGACCCCGTGCTACCCCACTCTGGCAGCCGTGAGCTCCAAGCTGATAACAAGAGCAAGGCCAAGCACCCTTCATGTGCTGCTTTCTCAGGTCACAGAATTCTGGTTCCCTTTCCTTTTTTAAAAAATATTTATTTATTTATTCCCTTTTGCTGCTCTTGTTTTTTATATTGTAGTTATTGTTGCTGTTGATGATGTTGTTGTTAGATAGGACAGAGAGAAATGGAGAGGGGAGGGGATGACAGAGAGAAAAACAGACACCTGCGGACCTGCTTCACCGCCTGTGAAGCGACTCCCCTGCAGGTGGGGAGCCTAGGGCTCGAACCGGGATCCTTATGCCAGCCCTTGCGCTTTGCACCACCTGCGCTTAACCGGCTGTGCTACCACCCGACTCCCCTGGTTTCCATTCCTACAGCTATTCAAGAGTCTGAAGTCTGGTCATGGGGGGAATGCAGAAGCACAATGGAACCCTGAATTAGCGTTCTCTCATGAGCGTCAAGCAGGTGGGCTTCTGCCTGCTGAGTTGGGCTCCAGGTGGAGTCCACAGGGCAGGTTCTTTTTCCCTATTTTTTTCTATTTTTTATTTATTAATTTATTTGATAGGACAGAGAGCAATTGAGAAGGGAAGATACAGAGGGAAAGAGACAGAGAAAGAGACATCGACAGCACTGCTCAACTGCTTGTGAAGCTTCCCCCTGTAGGTGGGAACCAGGGGCTTGAACCTGGGTCCTTGGACGCTGTGATGTGTGCGCTCACTTTGGTGTCATCCCACCACCATCTGGCCCCAGCAGGTTTTATTTTATTTTATTTTTCCAGAACCCTGCTCAACTCTGACTTATTGGTTTGGGAGATTGAACCTGAAACCGCAGAGCCTCAGGCATGAGAATCTGTTTGCAGAACTACTATGGTATCTCCCCTTACCTTTTTTTTTCTTTTTGCCTCTAGGGTTATCTCTGGGGTTCTGTACCTACACTACGACTCCACTGCTCTTGGTGGCCATTTTTACCATTTTTGTTTTTGTTGTATAGGATAGAGAGAAATTGAGAGAGGAGGGAAAGATTGAGAGGGAGAGAGAAAGATAGACACCTGCAGACCTGCTCCAATGCTTGCGAAGCCACCCTCCCCCGCAGGTGGGCCCCTACCTATTCTTGTTTTTTTTTAAATAATTTTTTTATATTTTATTTATTTCTTTCCCCTTTCGTTGCCCTTGTCGTTTGTTGTAGTTATTATTGTTGTTGATGTCTTCATTGTTGGATCGGACAGAGACAAATGGAGAGAGGAGGGGAAGACAGAGAGGGGGAGAGAAAGATAGACACCTGCAGACCTGCTTCACCACCTGTGAAGCGACTCCCCTGCAGATGGGGAGCCGGGGGCTCGAACTGGGATCCTTACGCCAGTCCTTGCGCTTTGCACCGTGTGTGCTTAACCCGCTGCGCTACTGCCCGACTCTCCCCTAACTATTCTTTAAGTAAATATTATTTGTTTATTTTAATGAGTAAGAGATACCAGAGCACTGCTCAGCTCTGGATGATGGCGGTGCTGAGGACTGAACTTGGGATTACAGAGCCTCAGGCAGGAAAGGCTTCTGCAGAACCATGGTGCCATCTCCTCAGCCCTCAGCTGAGTTCTGTCCCAATGGCCACTCACCTGTCCTTGATGTAGCCCTCTCCAGAGTGCACCACACCTGGACTTTCCATGTGGCCTCATGCTTGCAGTCCTTCCTCCTGGACTGTACTCGACTTGGGCCATCACCCCTTTTGGGCAGCTAGCTAGCAGTCACACCACAGTGCGCGCCTTGCACAACTGTCCAGGTCACCCTACCAGAGAGCAGCACACAAAGCCAGATGGGCTCCCAACATTAACAGGGGAGCTCCCGAAGTGGGCCTGACCTGAACACTGCCCCCTGGGCCAGAACTAAGAAACCAGCTTAGAGCAACACACCTGTTCTCCCCCATGTGGACACCAGGAGTCCTAGGTCACAGGGCGTCAGCTTCCTGTGGTCCTGAACCCCTCCTGTTACTTGAGTCCCAAGTCCCCTTCTCTGTACCCCTTACCCTGTAAGGACCCTTGTCATTCTAGCTCACTCTCAAAGTCTCAGATCCACCCCCAACATGCCATGGGATACAGACAGGCAGGCCTGCGGAGGGGGCCACAGCTTGGGGTCACACACTAGCCCAGTGACCCTTCCTTTTATAGACAAGGAAGTGGGGGTCTCCAGGGGTGGGCAAGGGGGCCCCAGACAGGAACTACAAGTATAGGGGCACCAGTAGGAATGGGGGTGGAGTCTAGGCTCCATAGGCAGTTGGCTTGAGGCTAAGATGAGACTTCTCAGACACTGTGGTATAGAGATGAGCCCTTGGCCTCTGGGCTCCCCTTCCTCCTATCACCTCCACCCTCCCCACCCCATCTGCCAGTGTTGTCACTGTCATCGCTGAGCTCACTGGGTCCCTTATCCATACACAACCCACACTCACGGAGGGGAACCCTCGTGAGGGGGCTTGTCCCCCAGAATTGAAGAAACTCCCCCAGCTCTGTTCACTGCTTTCTTGGCTTTCCCAGGACCAGCTTCCTGGTCCTGGGGTGGCTCTACACCATTTCCACCATCTGGAAAGTTCCATCAGCCTCTGTCCCCCACCACACACACACACACACACACACACACACACACACACATTCAATACTTCACCTTGTTCAGCATGCCTGGCCGCCTGGGTGCTGGGTGGAGGGTGGGGGTCCCTTCTCTTTCCTGGAAGCCTCTTTCTAAGGCCTGGTGGCTCAGCTGCTTTTTCTGTGCTACCACAGCGCCCCCTGCTAGACAGAATAGTTAGCTCCCTAAGGGGCATAGTGAGTCTAGACACCTCACAGGGCCAGTAGGATGAGCCCTGTGGGTGTTTGTGGGGTGACTAAGCACCCCCGAGGAGCTCTGCCAAAGTGCTATCAGCTGGCCCCTCAGGATCTACGGACAGTGCATGTACTGAAGGGCCTGTCCCCACCTTAGTCGCTGCTGCCACCAAGGGCCCTGGGCTAGGTGTTGGTGCAAGTCCTAGCATCAGGTATGTCAGCTTTGTGTCTTGCCTTCAGATGCAACAGATGCCCAAGGTAACGGTGTCCTACCCTGCCTGCCCCCCATCAGCCTTGGCCTGCACCCCTCATCCATCACATGCCCCTCCACCACCTTTGTCTGCACCCGATAGTCCCCACTGGCCTACCTGCCACCACTACCAGCTTCGCCTTCCCTGGTGTGCCTGCAGCGGCAGCACCTCCCAGGCTGTGCTATCCCCAGTCGGCATGTGGGCACCAGGGCCTGGACAGTGGTGGTGCCCCATGACAGATGACCTGGGGGCTGTCCTAGACCCTGTCCACAGCTGGGAAGTGTCCCCTGGTTTGTCACCTGCCCTGCTCCACACACGGCTTGTGCACTTGGCCTGCCTGCTGGTGTCCCCAAGTCCTACTGGGAGTGACAAGGGAGCAGTGCCGCCACTGAGTGGTCACCCCAAACACCCACGCTTGGCCTTTCCCAGAGTGTCACCCTCAGTGGGTGGTGAAGCCACGCCCCTCTTGGCCCCACCCATGGTCCTTGGCTCTCTCTGCCCCAGCAGGCATGGGGACCCTGGGGAGTCTTGCTGGGGAAGGGTGTGCCATGCCATCATTCTAAGGGTGATGGGGACTCCTAAGCAGGATCACCCCTGGGGGTACACTGGGTGGTGGTCAAGGCTCACTGGGGGGGTGCTGTTTCCCAGAGTCCTCAGTCATGCTTGGGGATCTCGTCACTAATGCCGCCTTCACCCTTTACAGAAGGGGTGCACGCTGACTACGTGAAGGGGGAGAACCTGGAGGCTGTGGTGTGCGAGGAGCCCCAAGGTGAGGCGTCACTGATGGATGTAGCAGAGCAGGGGCTGGCAGGGACGGAGCATGTGTTTGGCCCCCCTCACCCCCCAGCAGGCGCATCCCAGCTTCCTGGTACAGAGACCAGGAGACAGCCACTTGCCGATTCATCCCAGAACTAAGCCGGGGTGGCAAGAGCACCCCCACTATCCACAGCAGGATACTCCAACTGAGCAGATGTTACCTGGGCCTGCCACCTACCTCCTTCCCTCCAGGGGTCTCCTGTGTGTGTGTTGGGGGGGGGGTGGGCAGACAGGTTTTCCTCTTGCAGGACTGGGCTGGCCTGTGCGTACATGCCTATGAGTGTGTGTGCTTGTATGTGTCCATGCATGTGTTTCGCGCACACTCACGAGACTCTGCTCTTCACAGTGAAGTATTCGCTGCAGCCACAGGCCACACAGCCGCCTGAGCCCACTCGGATCTGAGCCTCCATTCCATGGACCCTGCTGCCCTGCTCCCGCGACATCACCAAATTCTCCTGAGTACGAGCTTTCCCTCAAACCCAGGTCTTTGTGTACCCACGGAGAGGGTCTGTGGGGCCTCACACAGACCCAGGTGTGAGCCTGAACCCCACACCTGCCTCCAAGCCAGCTGCCCCCACACTTTGGTGGGGCTTGTGAAGGGAGACCCCAGAGCTTGGGGACCGGGGTCTACACCCAGGCCTGGCTGTCCGCACTGTATAGGCTGTCGGCTGTGACCAAAGGGTACCCTCTTCTCTTGGAGCTCATGAGAGGAAGCAGCTACTGAGCACCGGCTATGGGTAGGGGTAGGGGCCCCCTTCCTTCCAGCTCTGTCTCTCTGTCTCTCTCTCTCTCTCACACACACACACACACACACACACACACACACACACCCAAGGGAAAGAGCTTTTCATTTATTTAAGTGCAAATGGCCAAGTCTCAAGTCCTGCCCTGGGGCCATTAGGAATCTTCTGGGAAAGCTGGAAGCTGCTCCTCTCAGGCCTGACTCCCCTCTAAGTGTGCAGGGCTTCCTAGGAACACCAGGAGGGTCAGAGTAACTCCTGCACTGGAGTGGCTTCCTGCTGTGTGTGCTTACTCTGCAGCCAGGCCTCAGGCTTCTGGCCTGTGCATGGAGAGCCGAAGCTTGCTGAGAGATGCCTACCTGAGGGAGGGAGGGAGGGAGGGATGGGCTTAGTGGTTTAGTGAAATACACTACATCTGGCTTGGTCAGTCTGTCTGTCACATTCCTGACTGTCCTATTCTGGTGGCAAGTGTGGGAGGCACTGGCCCCCCTCGAGTTGACCAGAGCTGTCTTCTCTGACCCAAGCAGAGCTGACTGCTGGAACATTCCCTCTGGCCCACCCAGGGCCTGTCCTCCAGACCTCTCACAGTATCTTCAGTGGCATCCTCTTCTGTGGGGGAGAATGCAAGGCCCAAACCAGCAGGGTGTTACATCCAGCATCTCTGCCCTGCAGGTCTCTCTCTCTCTCTCTCTCTCTCTCTCTCTCTCACACACACACACAGAATGCAAGGCCCAAACCAGCAGGGTGTTACATCCAGCATCTCTGCCCTGCAGGTCTCTCTCTCTCTCTCTCTCTCTCTCTCACACACACACACACACACACACACACACACACACACACACACACACACACAGAATGCAAGGCCCAAACCAGCAGGGTGTTACATCCAGCATCTCTGCCCTGCAGGTCTCTCTCTCTCTCTCTCTCTCACACACACACACACACACACACACACACACACACAGAATGCAAGGCCCAAACCAGCAGGGTGTTACATCCAGCATCTCTGCCCTGCAGGTGTCATACACACACACACACACACACACACCACTGCCTTGCAGTGGGTTCCCCTGTGTTGGCTTGAAGCAGGTGTTACTAGACCACAACCTGTTTCCTTCTAGTCAGCCTTTGGGTCCACACCACCCTTCCCCACTGTGGGGTGAAGGTTCCCTAACAAGCCAGGGCCATGGGGCTGGGGCTGGAGCTGAGGAGAGCCCTGTGTGGCACCCCAAAGGTGGGGGAAACATGGTCCTAAGGGCCCTCCCACGAGCTTCAGCCTGCCTGTCCCTCCTGACGGTGACAAGGGCTGGTAGTCCCAGTACTCTGCAGCCAGAAGGTATGTGCACATAGCCGTGACCTTGGCACAAGGGGACATTGTCTCGAGACCTGACAGCTTCATATGGCTCTGGAACAACCCCCTCCCCCGCAGGCGTGTAGAAGGGAGGCAGTGAGGCCACCAAGGCCTGCAGCAAGGTCCTTCTCACCATGACTCCAAGGCTGGGGCATTACAGAGACTCCTGTGGCCTAGCTGTCCCTGGGTGTCATAGCCTCTCTACTGGGCAGCCTATCCCAACCTCCTCACTTTCCAGTGAAGTGGATGAGAGGGACAACCTGCCACCCACTCTGCCCCCTGCTGGGATGTCAGAGAAGCTCCCTCCATGGACACCAGTTCTCAGCTCCTCATGGGTTCCTATTCTCTCTGTTTTTTTTTTTTTTTTGCCTCCAGGGTTATTGCTGGGGCTCAGTGCCTGCACCGTGAGTCCACTGCTCCTGGAGGCCATTTTTTTCTCCTTTTGTTGCCCTTGTTGTGGTTATTATTTTTATTGTTGATGTCGTTCATTGTTGGATAGGACAGAGAGAAATGGAGAGAGGAGGGGAAGACAGAAGGGGAGAGACAGACACCAGCAGACCTGCTTCATCGCTTGTGAAGTGACTCCCCTGCAGATGGGGAGCTGGAGGCTTGAACCGGGATCCTTACGCCGGTCCTTGCACGATCCTTGCACTCTGCGCCACATGCACTTAACCCGCTGCTCTACTGACTAACCCCCCCATTCTCTTCTTAGCCACTCACCAAGAGGCCCAGCTCCCAGGACATCAATGCCAGTGGCCTGTGGGGAGTGATGGGCCAAGGGGGGGTGAAGGAATTAGAAACTTCCAGCTGATGTTTCCCTGCCCTTTTCGGGGTGCACTCCTGCTGGACAGTTTAGCTCTGGGGACACTCCCTTGGGACCTGGAAAGGCAGCACCACACCCACTGTGCCAGGAACCTGACAGCCAGGGACAGGACTCCTGCACCCCTTGTAGCCATGTGGACAGTGGCCTGTTTAGGGTACTATGTTCCTCGCACCATTCAGCTTGGCTGGCAAACCAAGAAGCCACCTGGTCAGTCCTGTGGAGCACCACACAGTGGCTGCCAGCAGCATGGTCAGGGTCACATGAATGGCAGCTATGTGCCACTTCAGTCTCAAAGGAAATCAGTACCATGTTCTCAACTCCTGTGACTCCCGCCTATCATGGCTGGGGACAGGACTGTATAAGAAAGGCAGTGTGAGCTTTTTTTTTGTTTGTTTTCATTTTTCTATATTTATTTTTCCTTCTGTTGCCCTTGTTTTTTATTGTTGTAGTTGTTGTTGTTATTGATGTTGTTGTTGGATAGGACAGAAATGGAGAGAGGAGGGGAAGATAGAGAGGGGGAGAGAAAGACAGACACCTGCAGACCTGCTTCAGGCCTGTGAAGCAACTCCCCTACTCCCCTACAGGTGGGGAGCCGGACACTTGAACCAAGAGCTTTTTTTTTTTTTCTTTTTTGCCACTGGGGCTTGGTGCCAGCACTATGGATCCATGGCTCCCAATGGCCATTCACCCCCTTTTTTCCCCTTTTCTTATTTTATTTTTATTCTCCCTTTTGTTGCTCTTGTTGTCTTATTGTTGTTGTTGTCATTCTTGGATAGGACAGAGAGAAATGGAGAGAGGAGGGGAAGACAGAGGGGGAGAGAAAGACAGACACCTGCAGACCTGCTTCACTGCTTGTGAAGTGACTCTCCTGCAGGTGGGGAGCTGGGGGCTCGAACCAGGATCCTTATGTTGGGCCTTAAGCTTTATGCCACATGCGCTTAACCCGCTGCACTACCGCCTGACCCCCTATTTTCCCTTTTCTATTTTCAGTTAATAGGACAGAAATTGAGGGGGCTGGGTGGTGGTGCACCTGGTTAAGCGCACATAGTACTATGCACAAGAACCTGTGCAAAACCCCAGGTTCGAGCCCCTTCTCCCCACCTGCAGGGGCAGGGGGTGCTTCACAAGTGGTGAAGCAGGTCTGCAGGTAACTGTCTCTCTCCCTATCTCCTCTTCCCCTCTCAGTCTCTCTCTATCCTATCCAATAAAATGGAAAAGAATAAAAAGAGAAACTGAGTGGAGAGGGGGAGAGAGAGAGACACCTGCAGATCTGCTCCACTACTCATCAAGCGGCCCCTCTCCTCAGGTAGGGAGTGGGTGCTTGAACCCAGGTCCTTACATGTGGTAATGTCTGTCGTTCTCTGTCTGTCACAACCAGGTGTGCCACCACTTGGCCCGATAGTGTGTTTTTCTCCAGGCCATCGTAGATACTCGTGCGCATGAATATGCACTGCACACGCGCGCGTGTGCGCGCGCTCACACACACACACACACACACACACACTGCTCTCATGGACACACACAAAGGCTTCAGGAATTGGGGGTGGGACAGTTAGAGAAACCAGAGTATCTTCCTTCTGCACCCCAAAAAGAACTTTGGTCCATACCCCCCAAAGAGAAAAATGTTCGGGGAAGATGACCAGAGGGCTCTGAACTCCCAATTCCACCAAGACCCTTCCCATGACTGAGAAGAAAATCTGGAGAACACCTGAGGAAGCCAGGTGCTGTTTCTCTTCTCTGAGAGGGTAAAGGGAAAAGGAGAACAGATGATTTCACTCATAAGTGAAATAGACTTGAAACACATGTACTTGGAAAAATATAGTCAACCCATAACTATGACCTTGGGAGAACTATGGTGGTTAAGTTTTTGGGGGGAGGGGAGGGTTGCACAGAATTTTGGTGGTAAGAGTGGTATGTAATTATACTCCGGTTATCCGATAATCTTGTGAATCACTCTGTGTGTGGGGGGGTGGTGGTGAGGGAGCCCAGGGTAGCTTTGCTGTTCCAGAAAACATGCCCAGAAGCATAGCACCACCTCCTCAGAGCTCGACTCTCAAGAGTCTGTAGTCCTTTGCTATGATCTGGACACCTTGTTCAATGACGATGATAATTATCATAATAATATCCTAATAATTATGATAATAATGATGATAATGCTCAGCTCTGGCTCCTGGTGTTGAGAAGGCTTGGACCCGGGACCACAGAGTCTCAGGCACAAAAACTTTTAAATGGCCACTGTGCTCTCTCTCTCCAGTCTAGCACTTGAGGTCATTTCAGTACACTCAAGACCTGAAAGACTTGTGCAATGCGCACTTAGTGGAGGATTCCTCATGTGAAACACTCTGGCTGTGTGCCAAGCACCGTGCATGAGAGTGATACCTGTGTTATCATCAGCCATTTCCCCAAAGGCGACGCCCGCCCACGTCATTAGAAACCACCACAGAGACCACGGGTTGACAATTTAATCACTCTGGAGAACCGCGCATTCGAGGCAGCAGAAACAGTATTGTACCAGTTCTCAAACTCACCTGGAGAGGTTGTATACTCTAGGACAGTTAATCAGAACTGGACATGAGAATTGCTTAAGTCACAAACTAGATGTCAGGTAGTTGGAGCACATTCTGCTCCAGGGACAGAAAGGGGCCCCTAAGTGCTATGGTCCGGCCAGGTGGGCGTTCTGGAGCCCTCTCTCGCCATCCAGTCCATCCCAGCTCCACAGTCCCAGTGCAGCAGCGGGTGAGTGGCACTTCTGGAAAGAGTAGTAACCGTTCCCATCTCACATCACAGCAACTCACTCCATGAGGAGCTCTCACCCCAGCTGAGACTCAAGGCTGATATCAGTGATGCTCCATTAGAATCAAACTCCCCAGATGATGAAACGGGAGAACTGATTCCCAGTTATCAGGTAACCTTGAGTAAGTGATAGCAAAAAAAAAAAAAAATTTTTTTTCAGAAGACTTAGAAGGCTGAAAGTTGAAAAACATCTATTCTCTAAGTATTTCACCATTTAAAAAACTTGCTTCAAGAACACTGTTTCAAAAATAAGGTCAATGTATAGGCCTGGGCCTAACATCTGCCACCTTGGGTGCGGTCTGCTTGGGCCCATGCAGAAGAGGGGCCCTGAGGAAGGGGGTCTGGCGCACAGTGGGGTCCATCTGATGGCACTCGGGTCAGGGAGTGAAGGTGGGGAAGCAGGAGGCTGAGGGGACACATGTTCACAATGGCAGGCTCAGCCATGCAGGTGAAAAAACCTGTTTCGAACCAAACAGCAGTGTAACTGCCACAGGAGTGGAGTCGAGGCATCCTCGCTCCCCTTCGCAGGCCACAGACCAAGCCAGGGAAGCCACACCAGCATCACTCATGGCGTGGGTCCCCTCAGGAGACAGAACCAGTGAGCCGAGGCCAGAGGCACAGCCAGAAAATGACCGGATGCAATGGCATCTCGCTGGGGCAGAACTTGTCACACAGTGGGCATAGGAAAATAAAGGCATGTTTCTCTTTTAAAAATACCTTCTCTATACACCCACTCCTGACTGGTGTGGAAAAACCTGGGCAGGGAGATGACTGGAGACAGAAGGCCACCTCTGCTGGCCACCAAGCATGCCACTGTCATACAACAGAGCAGAGCCCCTTGAGCTTGGTGTTCTGGGGTTGTGGGAAGGGAAGGGAAGGGGAGACTGACCCCCAGCCCACACCCCCAGCACCCGCAGAGGGAAGGAAGGCAAAAGAGTGTTCACAACACAGAGAGCACTGTACAGTTTACACTGTTACCCAGCCATACACGGTCGCTGGTGGGAAATGGCACCCAGGAGGGCACCGGGCCTAACCCTAAGGGACCAGGTCACAGCTCATGGCATGGGGTGGTGCCCTCGGGGTCACACCGATGTGTGCACAGGGGTGGTGGCCGAGTGTGAGGGCGACGAGCCCCGCTCGGAGGAAGACGAGGCCCGAGCCGCCACCTCGCGATGCAGCTCTTCCACACGCTTCTGCAGCTCAGAGCGTACAGCCAGCAGCTCCTTCAGGTTCTGGTGGATCGGCATCTGAAGGGACACAGGCGTCAGGGCTCGACGGTTGCCTGGGCACACCCTACTCTCATCTGCGGACAGTCCCAGCAGCCAGCACGATGTCCCCACCCAGTGTCCCCACTGAGGCCACGTGAAGCAGCCACAGACAGGCTTACCTTTTCGCTAGTGGCTGCTAGGTGGATTCCAGAAGCTGGAATGCTTCGCCCTCAAGCTCCCCTTAGTAACATCCACTGTGAGGCTGTGGTCCCCACAGCCACACCCCAGGCCCCAAAACTGCCCTCCCATCTTTTCTCGTGTCATCTTCCTTTATAATAACAACACAGGTGGATGCTAGAGAGACTGCCTACCTCAGAGCGAGTGAGTGAGTAATGGTGGCAGTGTGCCAGGTGGGGCCGAGGCCAGGAGCTACCCCTGGCAGCATGCAGCCTGCTCTGGCTGAGTCCCCGGCAGCCAATCAGGCCCTCACCTTGGGGAAAAGGGCCCCCAACTACCCCCAGACCAGCACCCCTGCCTTTTCTCACTGTCTTTGGTAGCCAGCTGCTCACGTAGAGCCTGGCTCTGAGTCTCTGATGAGCGACCATTCCAGAAGGGAGAGAAGGGCAGTGAAGTGATGGGGCCACTGCAGCTCAAGCACTGGGCAATTTACAAGGGAGAAGGGCTGCTTTGGTTCCTCCCCCCAGTAGGTGTGTCCTGGGACTGTGTACCCCTCCCCCATACCCATACTGAGATGCTAGCCACCAGTGCCCCAGGGTGTGATGAGAGCCAGGAGCTCATGGCAATATGAAACCATCAGAGTGGTTCCCATTTGCAAGTCTGAGCAATCTCCTTATGGAAAGGGACAGTGCGAACAAGAGGACTCACTCAGTGGGCATACCAAGGAAGACCTACAGGACAGAGGCTGGGACCGACCCCACTCGTGACCTCAGAAGAAGCCTGTCCTAAGCACCCAGCCTCTAGGGCTGAAGACCACCGCTGACTTTGTGCCCCACTAGGAAATGATATATGCCCCAAGACTGTTAGATGCTGAGAGGGAAGAAGGGGCCTCAGGAAGGAAGATGGGACGGGCGCATGTGCACAGTTGGACAATGACAGAACAAAGCCTTACAGCTTTGGACAGATAATATCTGTCCATGACAGAGGACCTAGTGGGGGTTGTACTGTTATGTGGAGAACTGAGAAATGTTATATATGTATAAACTACTGTCCTTACTGTCAACTGTAAAACATGAATCCCCTAATAAAGGAGAAGTTTTTTTCTTCAAAAAAGAGAGAAATGAAGAAAGAAAGAGAAAGAAAAAGAAAATATCTGTCCACCCAGGGCAGAGCAGAGGCTGGGAGGGAGCACCTGGGGAGTCCTCAGAGGTGGTAACTGAGCCGTGGCCCCAGTTTAGGCAGCGAACACCGCTGGCGAGCAAGTGTTAGCGGCTGCCAGGCCCTGCCCTGTCCTCCAAGGTTCTCTCAGCCAGAAGTGTTGTGTGAGCAAGCACAGTGGGAAGGAGGTATTTACAATGTGATGCAGGCCAGCCTTATTTCTGGGGTAGCCCCCATATCTGGAACCCAGGACCACAGGGCACTGTTCAGTCACCACTTGGCTGTTTCCCTGTGGCCCCTGGGTAACAGCCACCAACAGCCCCTCAGTCAAATCCAGGGAAAGATGTGAGGTCAGTCCCATTAAAGGGACTTCATCAACGTCCCATTTGCCCTGGAGACAGTTACTAAGGGTTTTTATCTTGACCTCTAAAGATGAACATAGAACTGGCCACCGAAAGGCAGGGTGGAGCCCTCTGGTGGCTGAGTGCACACAATTCTGCAGTGCCAGCTATTCCTGGAAAGACAGACCTGCTATTTTACAAAGAAGAAAATCCAGAGGGCAGGGTGGTGGTGCATCTGGTTAAGAGCGCATATTACAATGCACAGGGACCTGGGTTCAAGTCCCCAGTCCCCATATGGAAACAGAAAGCTTCATGAGCAGTGAAGTAAGTACTGCAGGCCTCAGTCTCTCTGTCTCTCTCTCATCTTCCCCTTCCCTCTCAACTTCTTTCTTTATCCAAAATAAATAAATACATAAATAAATAAATTTTAAAAGAAGAAAATCCAAAAGATACCTGAGGCCTCATGCGTGGGTTCCATCGCACGTAGTAGTTTACCCACAATTCCAAATGGCTCATACTCGCCACAGGATATAAGACGTGGAACTCGTAATTCACAAAGAAAGGATTGGAGAATTCGTCCAGCTGGCTATTGATATAAGACCATAAAGATATAGTCTTTGTCTGCACATCCTGGAAAGCACAAATGGGATGCGGTGAGAGAAAGCCACTTGTCTGCAAAGCCTCGTGAACTGACCTGACGTGGGTATGCCCTGCTTCTGAACCATCCACTTCTGCTATGCACCGTCACATGCCAAGAATGACAAGGAAACACACACTGGACACCCCCCCCCAAAAAAAAAAAAAACAGATTGAGGGAAGGTCATGAATGGCAACTGGGTCTGTGATGTCAGAAGAGTCACTTCCGGAGAGCCACAGGCTGCAGGCATCCAGTGGTGACGACAGCTCGGATTCCAGTTCCCTTTAGCAGTTCAGCATTGAACACTGGGGGAAGTGGCATTCATAGATCACACACACACACACACACACCACACACACGTACATGTGCACAGACACAAGTGTGCACAGGTCACTCACTGCCATCTCCCCATCACAGTCCATTTCATGATGATGTGTATGAGGAGCTGCTGTGACCACATGTGCCACTATCCAGGAAAACAGGCTGGGAGCGATGCAGCGGGGCAGAGAGACGCAACCACTGATCAAGGATAGCGACATCAAAACCAAGAACAAGGGACGGGGGCGGGGGGGCAATGTACCTTGCTGAGCACGCACAAAAAAGTGCACAAGGACCCAGGTTCAAGCCCTCAGTCCCTGCCAGCAAGAGGGAAACTTCACAAGCACTGAAGCAGTGCTACAAGTGTCTCTCTTTATCTATCTCCCTTTTCCTTATTGATTTGTCTCTATCGTATATATTAATTGTGAATATATTTTATTATTAATATTAATATATTTATATGTATTAAAAGCAAGAGCAGTGAAGCTGTATTGTACAAAAACCTCAAAGTGGGTCCTGGAACTGAATATATGAGCCCCAAATGACTAAACTGCTAGAAGAAAATACAGGGTGAGGTCTTCCTGATATTGGGCCAGGTAGTGATTTCTTAGCTATCACACCAGAAGTGTAGGCAACTGAAGAGAAATAGCCCAACTGGGGCCTCTTCAACATTTACAACTTGTGAGCTTCAAATGATAACATCAGAAATGTAAGAAGACAGCCCACCGACTTGGAGAAAATTTCTGCGATTAGCATATCTGATAAAGGACATGAATATGTAAAGGATATATTAATAGAAGGCAACTTTACAGTTCTACAGGCAATCCTGTTAAAAATGGGAACATGCTCTGAATGAATATTTGTCCACGGGAGACACATTCCAGTGGAAAAGACACACAAAACCAAGCGTCTGAGAGGACATGGAGAACAATGAGCTTCCTCCACTGCTAGAAACTTGCCATCAAGTCCACATAGCCCAAGGTCTCATGGGATGGGGCCCTGTTAAGCCTATAATAAAAAGAAACATAAGTTCTGAGTGCATGTTGAAGTATGTGAGTTAGGGATCATTGAAACCATTTCCCAAAATCAGCAGAAAACGACCTAAAAGTTCAGGGGCTGGGCGATGGTGCACCTGGCTGAGCGCATACGTTACAATGCACAAGGACATAGGTTTGACCCCACCTGCAGGAGGGAAGCTTTGTGAACAGTGAAGTAGTTTTGCGTGTGACTCTCTCTCTCTCTCTCCCTCCCCCTTCCCTCTTGATTTCTGGCTGTTTCTATCCAATAAATAAATAAAGGGGGAGAGGGTTCAGGTCCTGGAACATGATGGCAGAGGAGGACCTAGTGGGGGTTGAACTGTTATATGGAAAACTGGGAAATGTTACACATGTACAAACTATTGTATTTTACTGTCAACTGTAAACCACTGACCCCCCCATACAGAAATTTAAGACAATATATAAAAAAGAGAAAAGTATTTTTAAAATAAAGGTTCACATGCGATCACACATACCTCTTTGAGTCGCTGCTGTTCAGAGTCACACAAGAACGTCCCAAAGAGGCAGCTATAGAGGTGATCCAGAATCGTAATCAAGAATAGTTCATTAAACTCAAAAGCTGATGGAAACTGGAATGAAGAGGGAAATATGGTTTAGGTTTACAGTTCAATTTCTGAAACACAGTATACTGACCATTTTTCACAAGGCAGTTAAGCTGTAGCTTGGAACAGAGTCAAAGTCTAACGGTAAGATTAAGCCCACAGAGTGTTCAGCTCTCTAGATCTGAGTCAGAGCTTGTCACCAGGGCCTGAAGCCAGAAGGGCTGAAACCCCCTCCAATGCCCGAGAAGGATACCACTCCACCACGGCAGGAGGAACGGGGTCCACATCTGTCCTTCTGGCAGAATCAGAGAGAACAGAAATACATGAAGCAACTGCCACAGGTGATCACAGGTGGGAAGTACCTCTGACCCCCAAGCAGACAAGCAAATGGGTAGAGCCTCACTCTTTCTACATGGGGGAGCTGAAAGCACAGCAGCCACCAACATGACTCCAGAAGAAATCCCAAAGTGTCTATGTATGCAGGGACTCAGAATGAAAAGCGTTCTCACAGTGATGGCTCCAGGAACACATCATTCCAGATCCTGACCTTACAACATGTAGGAAAAAAGGTGACGTGATATGAGCAAACAGGGTGCATCCCAGAAACGCAATGTGCCCAAACACTTGACCAATGTTACAGTTACTGCAATGCACCACATTGATAGAAGGACGGATCTCAGTTTCTGTTCTTGGTAGATCTAACTGGGGTTTGGTAACATTCCCATGAGAACTTCTGCAGTGCTAAGAGATTCTGGCCAGATGCTGGCACTTAGCAGCTGTGAAGAGGCGAGTTTTGGACATGATATAAGACCAGTAGCAGGTGGGCGCTGGGGGACTGTGAGAATGTGCCAGCATTCGAACACAGACACAAGGAAATCTATCTTAGGGCTGAGAGCCAATCAGAGCAAAACTGGACAGATACACAGCCACCAAAGCTGAATTCAAGTCAGCTAATTTCAAGATCAGTCCTCAGGGGGCCAGGCGGTGGCACACATAGTACGAAGCACAAGTACCAGCACAAGGATCCCAGTTCGAGCCCCCAGCTCCCCAACTACAGGAGGAGTCGCTTCATAAGTGGTGAAGCAGGTCTGTAGGTGTCTATCTTTCTCTCTCCCTCTCTACCTTCCCCTCCCCTCTCAATTTCTCTCTGTCCTATCCAAAAAAGTCGAAGAAAAAAAAATGGCTGCAGGAGCAGTGGATTCGTAGTGCAGGCACCGAGCCCCAGTGACAATCCTGGAGGTAAAAATAAATAAATCAGTCCCCAGAGTGCCTTTTGTGACCATGGTCAAGCCCATCATCTTAGGAATAACACTGATGGGCAAGTCTATTTGTGACTTCATTGTGTTACTTTCCTAGATCAGGGACAAACATCTCAGTTAGAGGCAAGTCCATCTAGGCCCAGCCAACCCACACCTGAAGTGTTTCTTGTCAACTGGCTCTTACATCTGCCAGCTTAAGGAATTCTGCTCAGCAACCTTAGGCAAAATATGTTAGGGGTTGCTCTCAAAGAAAGTACTTTTTCCTAAGAAGCTCCATCAGAGTGCCACTTCTTCAGAAACATCTAGAACCTAGCTGTGATGGTAGTAGAACTAAGGTTCTTGTTCTGAGATGAATTAACTGCTGGCTGATTCTCTCCCAGGCCTACAGAACCTGTGAGACTGTCACTTGGCAAATCTGAAAATGGCATCACACTCCAAATGATTAGCTTTTAAAAGTAGTGGAGCATAAGCCTTTCCAGTGACACATCCTCAGTTCTATCCCTGGCACCCCCTGGGAGCACCATGGATAGAACCAAATAAAACCACAGCTTGAGTGAGTCGGGTGGTAGCGCAGCGGGTTTAAGTGCACATGGTGCAAAGCACAAGGACCAGAGTAAGGATCCTGGTTCGAGCCCCCAGCTCCCCACCTACAGAAGAGTCGCTTCACAAGCGGTGAAGCAGGTCTGCAGGTGTCTGTCTTTCTCTCCCCCTCTCTGTCTTCCCCTCCTCTCTCCATTTCTCTCTGTCCTATCCAACTACAATGACATCAATAATAATAACTACAACAATAAAATAACAAAGGCAACAAAAGGGAAAATAAATAAATATTAAAAAAAAATTTTTAAGTTAAAAAAAAAAAACAGCTTGTGACTCAGAGGTGGTCCATGGATAAAGCATTAGAATCTCAAGCATGAGGTCATGAGTTCAATCCCTGGCACCACATATGCCACAGTGATACTCTGGTTCTCTCTGCCTTACCTTCTCTCCTTCCTCCTCCTTCTCCATCCCACCTCTCTTCCTCTCTTCCTCTCTTCTCTCTTCTCTCTCTCTCTCTCTCTCTCATAAATAAATCTTGAACAAACAGGACAAGAATTTAATGGATATAGAGCAGTACTTTGGTGTCTCACCCCTTCTCCCTCTCTGCTTCTAATAATAAGGGGGGCTTTTAGGCTGGGGAGGTTACTCAGTGGCATTACACATCAGTGAGTTCTTGGGTTCATTTCCCAGCAATACATAAAATACCAGATGGCCAAGTCCACTATGTCCACTTTCCCTGTTGCTTTCCTATGTAGCTTAGTTATGCTCTATTAATTATAGGCACCATGACATTTATGAATTCTGAGCAAACACATGCACTGACATATACTGAAATCTTAAAGCAAGGCCGGAGTGGCAATTCTGTATCTTATTTCCAAACACCCATAAATATTTGCTGACAGGCAATACTACTTCTACTGGCATGCTTTGAGGTTGTATGAGTCTTTATTCTTAACCCTGGGGTCTGGGAGACTGGATCTGGAAGCCTGGATCTGGGAACCTGGCGGGGTTTGTTCTTTTTTTTTTTTTTTGGGGGGGGGGTTTGTTCTAAAACCTTTCTTTGACCAAATGAGGAGCACAATGTATGGGAAGTCAGGGTGGGTGGCCTCCAGCCAGTTCTGCAACCAGAACTCCAGGGCTTCTGCTATTTATTATTTTATTTTAAATATTTTATTTATTTATTTTCTCTTTTGTTGTCCTTGTTTTTCGTTGTTCTTGTAGTTATTATTGTTACTGATGTTGTCGTTGTTAGATAGGACAGAGAGAAATGGAGAGAGGAGGGGAAGACAGAGAGGGGCAGAGAAAGACACCTGCAGACCTGCTTCACCGCTTGTGAAGCGACTCCCCTGCAGGTGGGGAGCCGGGGGCTCAAACCGGGATCCTTATTCCGACCTTGTGCTTTGCGCCACCTGCGCTTAACCCGCTGAGCTACAGCCCAACTCCCGGCTTCTGCTATTTATGTTGGAGCAGGCCTGCTATTTGGATTCTGAGGACACTGTGGTATTATACTCAAATCAAAAAAATAAAAATAAAGAACAGTTGATAAAGAGACACAGCAGTAGCTGGAGGGACACAAGTGAAAAATTAAGTCTCTGTGGTTTAGTTTGTTTGGGCCTCTTCTCTGGAAACTCTACAATATACCTAAAATATACGGTTACAGCAATGCCATAGAAATGTAGCGTGAAATTCTGCACCCCTCCGGGACAAGGCTATCTAAAGTGTCAAGTGTCTGCTCAACTAGGGCTTTACTAAATAGTTAGTCAAATAATACTTTAATAACTTAAATATAATTATTCTGCCATGGGAGAATGTCTTCCAGACTCTATTAAATAGTTCCTCAATCACTCTTCCCCTTAGTCTGAAAGAGTGATTATGTACACACTGACTGGCTTTTCTTCTCAGTTCTGAAAACCTCTGGATTTACCAGCAAGTGAAAAGTAAATCAATTTTGTTATATAAATCCATCTTGTCTAATAAGCTGCATTTCAATCAATCGTGACTTAGTTAATAAAATCGGGTCATATTGCTGCATCTACTTGGCATTAGTGTTATTCTAGAAGAAATTACTTGTATTTCACGGGTAGACTCAAAGCTTGGAGAGGCAGCTGACATCTTATAGTACAAACCCCCTTTCTTTTACTTAAAATTCAATATACAAGGGTGATGAAATAGCTCACTTGGATAGTGTGCTACTTTGCCATGTGCACAACCCAGGTTCAAGCCCAGACCTCACAGTATTGAAGGACCCTTAGTACTGTGGGGGGCCTCTTTCTATCTCTCTCTCCTCTCCTCTCTCTCTCTCTAAAAAAAATTGAATAAAGAGTACAAAAATGGTATTAGTCAGATATGAAAATAGGCCCTTAGCACAAGGACAAATTAAAGCCAGTTTAAACTAGTGTAAACTCACACACATGTGCAGTGAGGCTTTGGGGATGAAAATGTTACCTAACAATCATAAAAAAAAATGCTCATCTGGAACCATTATTTTTGTATCCCACTTATCCAAGATTTTTTTTCCCTAAAATGGGGTCAAGAGAAATCCCAGCAGGTACTGTGTGTGCCTTACAAGGATTGATACCTGTGCTCAGTCCCAGGAGCACTTTGGACAGGACCAGTGGCTCTGTGGATGGTGAAACAGAGCTTCGGTGCCTTGTCCTCCCCTCCGTCTCCCTCTAAGTATATAGAATCACAAAGCTCACCCAGAGAGGTCACTCAGTTAATGCACCTGCGACACCCCTGTTCTGTTCCCTGGCACCATGCAGACAATTCTGTTCTAGAATGACTCTGAAACCCTTTGTTGACCTGAAGGTAGTGTCCACGAGTCCTGTTCCTGATGGCATTAGCACAGATGCTGCTGTGGGTGACTGCACGGGACAAGTGGCTACGACCTGTCACTCTTCCAGCAGGTGTCTGCCTCCAATACCACGCCCTTCCCTCCAACTGTGGCTTTGTGCCAGCCAACGCTGGGGGAAAAGGGATTTCCAGAGGGTTCTCAAGGCTGCTCTGAAGCAAGTCCAAGGTGACAGCAGAGACTCTGGCAATCTCCTCTGGCTGCCCAGTCCCTTGCTCTGACTCCTGGAGATGCGGCTGTGCTCTCTAGCCCCTACTGCCCCAGGTGCTATCTGCTGGTCAGAAATGCCAAGGCAGCATTTGAGGGGACCCTCAGGGTCCTGGGAGGCTGAGTAAAGTCTCAGCAGACTGTCCCGGAGTCTCATCCCCTGGTAGGCTGGTGGAGGGAGGCAGACAGCCCAGGCCTGCAAGCCGAGCATTCTCTGGCTGCTGGCTGATGCTTTTTGGCTTCACACCAGAACCAAGGGGTGTTTAGAAGACCTACAGACTGCCCCAGGCCCACCAGAGGGAGCACTCTGAGCAAGGTAACTTGTAGAATTCTGACATAGGCTTCCAGATATTCATTTCTCTCAGGACTCTGGATGGGAGGACCTGAGGACTCCAGGGACCCCCCAACATTTGCTTTGCTTTCTTTCTTTTATAATTATTTTTCTTAATTGCAGCAGGGTTATTGCTGGGGCTCAGTTCTGGTACTTCAGATCCAGAGGTCATTCCCCTTTCTTTTTCCTATTTTTATTTGACAGAACAGATTGAAGTTGAAAAGGGAGGGGGAGATAGAGTGGGAGAAAGGCAGACCTGCTTCACCAGTTTGAAGTGCCACCCCTGGAGGTGGGAACTGGGGGCTTGAACCCAGATCCTTGCACACTGTACCATGTGTGCTCAACCAGGTATACTACCACCTGGTCCCTTCTTATTTTTCTTTTTCTTTCTATTTTATTGGATAGGACAGAGAGAAAATTGAAAGGGGAGGAGGAGATTGAAGCTTCCCCTCTGCAGGTGGGGACTGGGGGCTCAAACCCGGATCCCTGCACATTATAACATGTGTGCTCAATGGGGTGTGCCACCGTCTGGCCCCCTTAGCTTATATTGCTATGTGACTGAAATAGTAGGAGGCGCATTCTCCCCATGCCTGCATCCACACGCCCACACCCAGTGACAAGAGACACAGGTGTAGGTGATCCCCAGTTTGAGGGGAAGTGTGAGCCAACTCCAAGTCTCTCACCTGTCTCATCATTTGCCAGACACAGTCAATAAACTGCAGGAAGATAGGTGATCGGTCAGCATCTGCGTGGTTGTCATTGCCGTGGCCCACTCGCTGAGGAGAGATAACATGTCCAACAGGTTAAGGTGGGAAGTGGGCTTCCCAGAAGGCCTGGAAAATTGTCTGGTGGCTAGCATCCCTCACTGTGTCTGCCCCACGGCCAAACAGAATCCCTCCAATCCCAGGCAGTAACCCTTCCAGGGTCACTGACATGAACTGGCCCCATGACTCATGAAACAAAAAACTTTGGTGTACTGGGTTCTGACACATTGCCTTCTATTTATTTATTTATGTATGTATGTATGTATGTATGTATGTATGTATTTATTTATTTATTTATTTAGGATAGAGACATAAATTAAGAAGGGCGAGGGAGACAGATAGGGAGACATATACACACTTGCAGCCCTGCTTCACCGCTCATAAAGCTTCCCCTTTTAGATGGAAACCAGGGGCTTGAACATCCTTGCACACTATATTATGTGCACTCAATCAGGTATACCACCACCCAGCCCGACACATTTTATTTAACTTTATTTTATTTGCTAGGACAGAGAGAAATTGAGAGGAAGGGGGAGACAGAGAGACACCTGTAGACTTGCTTCACCACTTGTACAACTTTCTCCCTGCAGGTGAAGACCATGGGCTTGAACCCAGGTCCTTGTGCCAGGTGTGTGTGTGTGTGTGTGTGTGTGTGTGTGTGTGTGTGTGTGTGTGTGTATATAATTTTTATTTATAAAAAGGAAACACTGACAAAAACCATAGCATAAGAGGGGTGCAACTCCACACAATTCCCACCACCAGAACTCCATGTCCCATCCCCTCCCCTGATAGCTTTCCTTTCTTTAACCCTCTGGGAGTATGGACCCAGGGTCATTGTGGGATGCAGAAGGTGGAAGGTCTGGCTTCTGTAATTGCTTCCCTGCTGAACATGGGCGTTGGCAGGTCAATCCATACTCCCATCCTGCCTCTCTCTTTTCCTAGTGGGGCGGGGCTCTGGCAGCACAGTGTTTTCTATAGCTGCAACCGAGACGCTATGAGTAGTGGCTAGAGAGGTGGCACAGTGGTAGAGCACTGGACTTATAGACTTGAGGCCTTGCGTTTGATCCCTGGCACTGCATATTCCAGAGTGACACTCTGGTTCTGTCTGTCTCTCTCATCAAGTTATTATGTTTCATTAAGTAAGTTCTCAAAATAAGTCCTAAGCAAAGGGCACGTTTCTCAAATGCCCTATGTCTGAGAGTAGGAATAAGGGTCAACAGTCTATATGCTCGACTTACGGAGCACCCAGATCTCACTCTTGAGGGAACATGGTATGTGGCGGTAGGGGCTGCTGGAGGTGGCTGAGCAGGACATTTCTGTTCCCTTGGTTTTACTGAGATGTAACTGATTCCACTCTTACATGTTCTCATATTCTACCTTCCTTTTGCTATTTCACAGGTCAAATAAAAATGAACTGTAACTATATGAAGAGGACTGAGAACACATTGAAAGTGTCAAGTTAAAAAGCAGTTTGAGGGCTGGCAAAATAGCTCACTTGGGTAGTGCTCTGCATTGCCATGTTGTTAGTCCCAGGTTGAAGCCTGGCGTCCACTGAATTGAACTTTATTTAAAACAAATAATGTAGCTCAAAAATGAGCATGAGAGACTTCAACCAGTCTGATGAGTGAGCAAAGGGCGATGGAGAGAATTTTTTGCAATTGGAGCTCAATCAACACATAGAAAGTGAGAAATATTTGTCCCCCCCATGGTGTCTGGACCCATAACAGTCACCAAGAAGGATTTAACAACAGGGAAACAGAACACCCAAGTCAATACAACAGCCTAGGACACTACTGGCTTATAAAAAAAAAGGAAGGAATAAAGAAAGAGAAGAGAAGAAGGAAAAAGAAAGGGGAAAAGAAAGCATATTTATGTGTTTTTTTAATTTTAATTTTCATTTTTTATACCAGAGCCCTGATCAGCTCTGGCTTATGATGGTACAGGGGATTGAACCTGGGACTTCAGAGTCTCAGGCATGAGAGTCTCTTTGCATAACCATTATGCTATCTATCTCTCACGCTATTCATGTTTTTTTTTAATTTAATTTTTTAAATCTTTATCTGTTGGATAGAAACAGTCAGAAATTGAGAGGGAAGGGGTTGATAAAGGAGAGAGACAGAGAGACACCTGCAGCACTGCTTCACCACTTGTGAAGCTTTCCTTCTGCATGTGGGGACCAGCGGCTCGAACCTGGGTCCTTGCACACTGTAACATGTGTGCTCAAACCAGGTGTGCCACCACCTGGCCCCTATTCATGTATTTTTTATAGAGACCGAGAAATCAAGAGGGAAGGGGAGATGATAGATAGATAGATAGACCTGCAGACCTGCTTCACCACTCATGAAACTTTCCCCCTGCAAGTGGGGGCCAGGGGCTTGAACCCAGGTCCCTGATCATGGTAACATGTGTGTTCAACCAAGGGCACCACCATCCTGCCCTCACTATTATCTTCTTCCCTGCTTTCTGCTGGGGTGGAGGGTGTGAGAAATACACCTTAGCCATTGTGACTGTGTAGCTCAGTGACATTAAGCTTCTCCATCGTGGGCTGCCCAAACACTGTGAACCCCCCTCCAGAACTTTCTCGTGGTATAAAAGTACAACTCTCCTTGTTAGATGACTTCCCACACTCCCCTTCCTTCCCTTTCCCTGCCGCACCCACCTTTCTACTTCCTGTCACATAGTCTGGCTGCTCTGGAGCTTCCCAGGGCCGGAGTCCCACAAACTCTGTCTCTGTATCACTCAGCGCTAGGCCCTCAAGATCCAGCCAGGCTGTGGCACGCATCACAACTTTTTCACTACTGAGCTACAGCTGATTTTCAAGGGGTACAACTGCACCCCTCTTCAGATTATGTTATGCTGGCATGCCCACAAAGCCCCGCCCATTCTTGCCTTCTCGGTCTCATGGGGCCACATGGGCTCAGCTGGTGGACACAGGCTGCCTCTGCTTTTCAGAGGCTGAGTCCCACAGCCACCAACAAGGCTGTGCAAAAGAGACATGTTTGCTTCTTTGGGGTGCGTACACAAAAGTGGGCTTTCTGGATCCTAGGGTGACTGTTCCCCACAGAGCTGCATGCCCCAGTTTAGATGTTCACCCCCACCCCAGTAAAAAAAATATGGAGAAAAGGGGCCAGGTGGTGGCGCACCTAGTTGAGCACACATGTTACAATGTTCAAGGACCCAGGTTCAATCCCCTGGTCCCCACCTATAGAGGGAAAGCTTTGCAGGTGGTGAAGCAGGGATGCAGGTGTCTCTCTGTCTCTCTCCCTCTTTATCACCCCCTTCCCTCTAGATTTCTGGCTGTCTCTATCCAATAAGTAAATAAAAACAATTTTAAAAAAAGGGAGAGCCTGGGTATCAGGGTTTAATGTACCATACAGAGTTCAGCACCAAGAGTTAACAACTTAATCTTCATCTTTCCTTTCCATAGCTGCTCACTGAGCAACTAGGGAACATGTGAGGCCTCCTGCCTGCCCCTCAGTGCCCATCAGAAACCTGGCCCCTGGCTAGGCATGTGGGGTACCAAGATAATGGGGCACAGGGTCAATCAGTCACCTGCAATCTACTTGGGTTGTCAGAAAATTCATGATGCTTTTCTACATACAAAACCTAGAAAGATACATAATAACTTTTCCAACAGCCCAACAGTTATAGAAGAAAACATGCAAACCACAAGGGCAGCAGAGTGTTCCCAAGGCTCTATGTTGGAGATGGGTGTGGTGATGTCACAGAGGCAGAAAAGGGCCATCTTAGGATGGGTCTAGGGAGACGAGGATGGAGAGTCAGGCATGTCACAGTCGTGTGGGAGGTCCCATTAGAGACCAGCTAGAGGGACAGTGCTTGCTTCTTAAGTGGCTATTCATTAAGGCTGTGGCAGGGGACACCTGGGGTGTCACATGTTGCAGGACACAGCTGAGGCTCTAGAGAGGAGGCCAGAGAAGGGAGGCAAAAACAGCCAGGTCACCACAGGCTCTGAAGGGTACAGTGGAGCATGCCCTGCACAACACAGCAAGCTCTCACGGCCGCACTGAAAGTGACAACCTCAGCTCTGAATCTTACAACTTTGGCTATGGGGGGGGGGGGGAATGATGGCTTGGAAGAGGGCCAGCAGCTCCCACTTCCATGAGGATCCTACAGCTACAGGCACATTCTCAGAGATGGAAGGTAAAGGCTTTGGAGCTACATAGAGGAGCTTTCTGCCTACCACTGTGAAAAGACTTGATGTTCTCAACTGTGCACTTTAAATGAATTCTCTGGCCTATGAATTCTTGTCTTTGTTTGATTTGATTTGATTTGATTTGATCTGATCTGATCTGATCTGACAGGACAGAGAGAAAATGAGAGGCAAAAAGTGATTCACCACTGGTGAAGGCCCCACCCCACCCCCACAAGTGTGGACCAGGGGCTTAAACCTAGGTGCCTGCTCATGGTAAAGTGCACTCAACTGGTTGTGCCACTGGCCAATCCCCTTTTAAATGAATTCGACTACAGTCTTTTTTAAGACTCAACCTACTTGGGAGTCCGGCTGTAGCGCAGCGGGTTAAGCGCAGGTGGCGCAAAGCACAAGGACCGGCATAAAGATCCCGGTTCGAACCCTGGCTCCCCACCTGCAGAGGAGTCACTTCACAGGCGGTGAAGCAGGTCTGCAGGTGTCTATCTTTCTCTCCCCCTCTCTGTCTTCCCCTCCTCTCTCCATTTCTCTCTGTCCTAGCCAACAACGACAACAACAATAATAACTACAACAATAAAACAACAAGGGCAACAAAAGGGAATAAATAAATAAAGTAAATATTGAAAAAAATATATTGAAAAAAAAAGTTTAAAAAAAAAAGACTTAACCTACTCTAAAAAATAAAATATATAGAATGTCCAGGAATAAACAAGGCTTAGGGTGCTTTGTGAAGGCAGTTCAAGTCTGACATAGAGCAGAACACCTGGGAGTGTGGACATGTATGTGTGTGTGTATGTGTGTGTGTGTGTGTGTGTGTGTGTGCATGCACATGTGCTTGCATGTTGCATTTAATAGAGCAAAGTGATCAACACATGTATTTCAACAGCACAACTTACTAGAGCAAAGCGATGGCCGAAGCTGACCCACTCCTTCTCTATGAGAGCCTCAAAGCCTTTGATGGTACGGTAGTAACTGTCCAGCATCAGCATGGCCAGAGACGTCAGCTGGGCAGTGCGGTCCCAGCCGTCGCTGCAATGTACCACCACCGACGTTTTCCCAGACTCGATCTTATCAGCGATTCTTACTGCCCCCGCAAGGAGCATCTGCAGGTAAAAGGGCAATCAGACCAGGCTGTTCGTGACTTCTATGGCAGCAGAAATGAACTCTGGGGTAAATACTTGCTGTTCAGGCCAATGAAGCAAACAAGGACACAATCAATTGAGAGCAACTAAGAAACAACAAAAAAGTTCTAGTAAGAAAAACTAACAGCAGCAAATAAGGCCCTTTATTAAAGGGCCCCCGAGTATTTATTTATTTATCTATTATTTTGATAGGACAGAGATAAATCGAGAGGGGTTGGGAGACAGAAAGGGAGAGAGACACCTACAAACCTGCTTCACCACTTGTGAAGCTGCCCCCCTTCCCCCAGAGGTAGGTACCAGCGACTCGAATGGGGAGGTGGGGTCCTTGCACTTGGTAAAGCGTGCACTTAACTGGGTGTGCCATCACTCGGCCCCACTACCAAGTACTTTAAGAGCCTCATCTAAGGCCAGCACTGTCTCCTTTTTAGAGGACACAATCCCTCCCCAGACCACAGTCTGGATACTAGACAGGGAGGCTGAGAGAGCTATAGTACACGACAAGGATGTGTTTATTCAGTGATGAGAAACCACATAGACAGTCAGACTTAGAGCCCTGACACAGAGACCAGGAACAGAAATTGTGTGGCGAGCTAGCCCTTTTACCCGGATGTACTCCAGCCAGTGCGTCCCATCCACATTGGACAGCCACCGGGTCTCATCAATGGAAGGGTACGCAATCTCTTTCAGTTTTCGAAGCGACTCCCGCATCACGTGGATGTTGTGGATCTCCAAGAACACGAGTTCCGCATTGGGGTAAGCGCTTTCACTCTCATACCCTCCGCCCTTGGCCTGTCGGAGACAGAAGACAGATCTCACTTCTTCAGAGTCCATTTGAGAAGCAGCCAACTTAACTATTCACAGCGAGCCCCCTGCAGCCCTGCCAGTGACCTGGGAACAAACACCACAAACCCAGAGGCTTTAATCTCTCACAGTTCCAGAGGCTAAAGTTGGAAATGAGAGTGGTGCTCTCCTGGGGTGGAGCCTTCTCTGTCTCAGGTGGCTCCAGGTACTCCTGGATACCTGACACAGTACCCTCTGCCTCATCATCACCCAGCCTTCTCCTTGTATCTGTGTCCTTCCTCTTAGGGCAACACTGGACTGAACTAGGGCCCACTGAATGTGACATAACTTCCTATTAACACAGTCACAGTTGCAAAGACTCAATTCCAAACTCAGACCATATTCATAGCTACCAAAAATTCAGACTCATGAGAACACAACTTAACATCCATGGCCCATTGACAGTTTGAAACCACTGTCAGCCAGCCCTTTCTCAGGGAGAATCAGGTTTAAATTGTTAGTGTCATCTGTCCAAATAGAAAAGGCAACTAGTACAGTATTCCTATATAATAAGTAAAATGATTCACAGGTCCCAGAAAATAAGATCTTGTTAAGTAACTTATTCTAAAGATCTGTTTTTTAAGACAGAAAAGCAGAGAGGCAGGGGGAGGGGGGAATCGGGCTCAAACCTAGGTTGCATATGTAGCCAGAATGATCTATTTTATGGCAGAGAGAGAGAGAGAGAGAGAGAGAGAGAGAGAGAGAGAGAGAGAAGCACTGCTTAGGTTTGGCATATAATGTACCAGGGATTAAGCTTGGCACTTCACATATGCCAGGCCTTTGCTTCACCTAGACCCAAACTAAGCTAATCGTAGACCTGATTTCACTATGTGACTACCAACAGGTAGCCATTACCCTCAGTGCTACATTTGCATTTAATTTTCCTTAAATCCCAAATGACAGGTTACTTTGCAGTTACACAAGGAGCTGAGGTTACCACGTGGCTGGGTCTTGAACATGTGACACTAGGTGAAGTCAGTCACAACAAAGTCATAGTAAGACACGTAGTCTGGAACTCTGTGTCTGTACAAATTCCAGAAAAAAAGCAAATCTGGGGAGTCGGGCAGTAGCGCAGCGGGTTAAGCACATGTGGCATGAAGCGCAAGGACCGGCATAAGGATACTGGTTCAAGCCCCCAGCTCCCCACCTTCAGGAGAGTCGCTTCATAGGCAGTGAAGCAGGTCTGCAGGTATCTATCTTTCTCTCCCCCCTGTCTTCCCCTCCTCTCTCCATTTCTCTCTGTCCTATCCAACGACGACGACATCAATAACAACAACAATAATAACTACAATAACAATAAAAAATAACAAAAGGGAAAATAAATATTTTTTAATTTTTTTTTAAAAAAGCAAATCTATAGATGGCCAGGGCTGGGGCTGGGGCTGGAGAATGGGCATAGGGTTTCCACTCGGAGACCAACTTGACCGTCGTCTGGAATTACACAGCAGTGATAGTCACAAGGTGGACGCACCAGTGTCACTGACTTGTGAAGATCGGGCTAGTTTAAATAGGGAGTTTATTGTTATCAAAGAGCTTCCTCAATAAGCCAGTTTTTGAACCTACAATTTACTAGTGTGAGGAGATAAATGTACCACTCCTGATGCAGTGAGGCGTGCGTGGGTCTGAGCAGGGCTGGCCCAATCCCCTTGGGCCTGGCACAGGACAGTGAAGTAGCCATGCTTTCACAGCTGGGCAACTGGAAGGCCGCACACCACTGACAAGAACTGTAAACAACTGTTTTGAGCCTTTCTTACATGGAGAGTGGGTCTAGAAGCTTGATTTGTCACCAGGTAGTCTGGTCCCCTTCAGCTAGAAGGGCTTGAACAGGAGCTGCTACCGGTGCCCGAAGGGAACTTCCTGCATTCGCCTACTTTCACAGAGCTGACTCCACTCCATTCGCTTTTTCCATTCTGTTTCCCCGCGGCACTGAAGAAGGAACCGAAGGCCCTGCACATGCTCCATATCGCTGGGTACCCTCTAGCCCAGTGGGTTTATTCTATATTTTTAGAGAATAAAGGAACACCACAGCACCACCCACTCCACCATCCATAGAGCCTCCTCAAGTGCTCTCTGGTACTCCCATGTGGTCCTGGGCTGGAACACAGAGTCTCCAGCATGGCGAGCTATCTCCAACCCCCGCTGATGCCATTCTGCCAAAGCTTCAGAGTAGCTATGCACTCACTGCTCAAGCAATCACAACACTGACTGGGCTACAGGGACTCTCAGGAGCCTCCTGATTTTGCTAAAATTCATCCTTGATTCTTGGTACTCTCTTTCTAAGGCTCTCCTTATCTGACTCAGCAAACAGAGTTGTGAAGAAGCCGTGAGCAAGGCACAAGACCCTATAGTACCTCTCAGAGTACAGTGCTGGGCTACTCCATAGGGCCCCACCTTCAGGAGGGGAGGGGCACCAGAGGCTACCAGTAGAGTGGACCGGTTCTCAGACAGCACCTGAGAAGAGAGCCCCTGGAGAATGTACCTTGTTGGTGTCTGCAACACTGTTCTGCCTCGCATCAAAGATGATAAGTTTGTGGGACTGCGCGTTTGCATCCATTATTGTCTGCAGGTATTTCTCATCTTCTTTGCAGCGCTTATCACTGGGGCCCACAAGTGGCTGGCTGCAACGGATAATTGCTGCCTGAGTTTCTGGATGAATCCAGGACAATACCTAGTGTTCAAGAGTGACAACTATTAATACTGGTCCAAAACGTGTTCCGATTACCAGCTAGTCAAACAAGTTCTCTTAAACATGGCTTCTCTTCATGATAGCCCTCAAAGTAAGAAGAGGGTTGGACCAACCACACCATGAGAGCAGCTATGGGACACAGTGTTTGGGTCAAATTAAAACAAGTCTGACCAGAGGAGCTCTAGAAATCCCTTCCACCTCCCAAAGTCTGTGATTCCAAGAAAGGCGGAGACTAAGTCAGACAGTTATGACATCAAGCCCCATTCCTGTTTGACTGACTAGATTATTGTGTCTTTTGAGTTAAAAACAAACACGTGCCTCAACAATGTCACAGCTTACAGGGTGAGGACACAGTTAATATACAGTCTCTCATAAAATCTAAAGCTATGCCCCCAAACCTCCTGGTTTTCCTTCTGTGGCCAAAAGACGCAGGGTTAGAACAGATCAAGACCATCACCTTCCTCAGCTCATGGTGGTTATAATCTCATGGTGTACTCATAGCTCCACAGCTCCACATTGCACATGTACTCAAACATGTATAGGGTATGTATCCCAGCCGTGCTTCAATAAAGCAGCTCAAAGATCCACCACCTCTGCTGGCTCTGAGGTCTAGTTTTGTGGTGGGATCCCTCTTCTGCTACTACTGTACTCAGCACCCAAGTAAGGGTGTATTTTCTCCAGGATGATTCAATCAATCCAGTGATGCCCACTGTTTAGGTGAAGGCAATGGCATATGAACTTTCTCCTGTTTCCTCTATTAAAAGTGATGTTGCCCCCTGGATTTTAGCAAGGCCAACTCATATGGGGCTGAGTCTTACAAACAAAATGTTTATATAATCAGGTCATTAAAAAAAAATCATATATAAATCTCTGAATTGAAGCAACAGATTCAAAAATATTACCAAATACAAATGAGTTTACAGTCTAATGTTTAACACACAGGCACAGCCTCTCATCTCCCCTTGACTGAAGTCGTGTCTCTTCATCGTGTCTCTTTCCCTCCTTCCCCAGAGTCTTTTGCATTGGTGCAATAAGCCACACCCAGTCCAAGTTTCACCTTGTGTTTTCCCTTCCTGTTCTCTGTTCTTCAGTTCTAAGTATAAGTGAGATCACTTCATATTGGTCTTTCTCTTTCTGGTTTGTCTGGCGACATGATGCCTTTGAGTTCTGGTCAGGCTATTATAAAGGAAAGGTACTTCCTGAGAATCAAAGACATGTTCATATCTTCAGGTTTACCATTCTCCTTCCCATTTTATTCACCACATGCCTTCCTGGCTTGCTTGTTTTTTTTGTATTCCATCCAAGAGTGTACGTGTGCAGATCTCAGTGTCAAAAGCCTCCTACTTACAGGGACTCTGCCTTTCGCACGAAAGGCTGCCACTTTGGAAAGGTCATCATCTTTGACGCTGGTAGGCACAACGATGATGGCAGGGTAAGTGTCACACAGCTCATAATTACTGTTTACTTTGGAGATTTTCCAACTCTCATTTGGCAAGCCCTGAGAAAAAGAAAGAAGGGGAAAGCAGACTTAGACCATTTCCAACAGTACCCATCCCAAGTCACATTTGCTTGTTTTCTATTAACCATCATTTACTGCTACTCAAAAGTTTTAATATACATTTGTCTAATAAACCCACTTCCTACCCATTTAAAACAATCCACAGACCTTAAAATGTTCCTAGCAGACTCAAAACCAGGTAATTATTTGCACATTTCTTCTTGTGTGCTTTCAATAAGGAATGAGCATAATGCTGTTCTTGACAATACTCATGGGAAGAGAGACAAAAGAAATTTCTTACAAATGTCTAAAATAAGTAACATAAATCAGCGTGACTGAATATAAGGAGGAGCAACAGACACAATGTCGTGAGCGAACAGATATCTTTTTGGAATATCCTGAAACCACACACTAAAGGGCTAGCACGTCAGGGACACAGAATCAGAGTGATGCGATCACACCATGTGCTGGAAATCTCATTTCAGCCACTGGTTTTGATCCTTATGCACCAACTCCATTATCAGAGCATCAGTAGAAACCTTCAGGCACGCTTGCTTTGTATCATCCTCTGTGTACTCCGGGAAGATCTGGAAAATGGCGGGCACACAGTGGCATTTTTAAAAGTTTGGTTTGAGGAGAAGGGGGTATTCTGGTCGTGAGGGACCCCAAGATGAATAAGCTGGACCTGTGGATTGCTTACTGTAGATTTTGTCCCTACTAACCTTCTTCTTCTTTTAATATTTATTTATTGTCCCTTTTGTTGCCCTTGTTGTTTTATTGTTGTCGTTATGGTTGCTGTTGTTATTGATGCCGTTGTTGTTGGATAAGACAGAAAGAAATGGAGAGAGGAGGGGAAGGCAGAGGGGGAGAGAAAGATAGACACCTGCAGACTTGCTTCACCGCTTGTGAAGCGACTCCCCTGCAGGTGGGGAGCCGGGGGCTTGAACTGGGATCCTTACTCCGGTCCTTGCGCTTTGTGCCAAGTGTGCTAACCCACTGTGCTACCGCCCAACTCCCTGTTCCCACTAACTTTCTAACCTTCTAAAGAAGAAAAGGAAGGTCAACTTGATCACTTTCAAGTTGCTAAGCAATCGACTTACCTGTCTCTTATATTCAAATACTGGGTCATACACTTTCCATCCATTCGTTGGAAACTTTTCTTTATAGTTGAATGCAAATAGTGTCTGGATACAAAAACAGAAATGACAGCAACAACAACAAAAACAAAAAACAGAGAACAAAAGAATGCCACCATTTCTTTTCTATATTGTATGCCCATTATCACTGCATTTTCAGTGACACAATGAATGTATCAAAATCCCTACTTTAATCTGTAAATTTCTGAAGCATCAAACTGGCAGCTTTTCTTAATCATTCCACAAGCTGACAAATTTTAAATATTCTAATATTAGTTCCCAATAGAGAGAAAGTAAACCTTTGGAAAAGGAAACAGGAGACATGAAATTTTAGGCCCCCTGCGCCACCCAAACATGAAAATGGTTTACTAGGATGATCATACCTGGCCAGTGGAAAGAGGAAATGCATGTTTGTTGAGGTTTTCAAATATCCCCAGTTTACTCTGTTCTTCCTGTTTATAAGCAAGTCGCAAGTTCCTCATATCCTGTAAAACAATGAGTACAACTCATTGACTCAACACACATCGAGTCCAGACGCATGGTATTTTGGTATGTTCTCATGTTATAATCTATCTTGTTCCAACTAGCAAAGGTGATTACCAAAAACACTTCCACTACAATTAAACCCAAGGAAAGTACAACAAAGGGGACAGGGGTAGGACTCACCAGCTGAAACCAAAAACAGGGTGAGTCAGACTGCCCAAGTCACCAAGTCCTGTGCAGTGAATTTGCTGAGAGCCTTAAAATGCCTGAGGAGTCAATTCTAGAACCCTCACCCTCCATACAACAGGAAGAGAAGACAGCATACTAGTTCCCTGTCCCCACAGCTAGAACCCTGTGTCACATAGAGAGTGACCCTCGGTGCTATCCCTACAGAAACTGCAATGCTGTTTCTTGAGTGACACCCCACCTTACCCTACTCTTGCAAGTGCATGTGAGCAGGGACTTCCCTGGGGAGGCCAGCTGCAGGGTGCACTTCCTTCCCAGGGCCGGTCTGAACCACGACCCCACTTTTTAGACCCATGCCATTAGCAAAATACAGATATCTTCTTTAACGTTCCATGACATTTGGAAAGAAGTACGATCACAAACAAACTCAGGTACGAGCAAGTTGGGAGAAGAGGGGTTCCGGCAGTGGCATGATTTATATAACCTTATATATAATACAGTATATACAATACTTTATAGATGCAGATGACTTAGATTCCTTCAGTCAAGCCACCTAAATGAAAGAAGCACAGCTACTGGATTACTGATTGTTGCTTCAGATATCTTGGGCTACCAAGACACCCACATCCACCAGGCTGATGCACATCTGAGCATGCATGGGATTCTGTGGAGTCCATTACCACAAGTGCCTGCAGGAATGATGAGAGAGTGAGAGAGACCTCTCTCATAATAAATACATCTTAGAGGAAAAAAATGGAAAAGTGGCTTTGTTTATATTCTAATGCCAGCCCAGGGTTGCTGTTCTGAGACATGATCAGATCAAAGAGATGTGCAGGACTGCGGTAACTGAATGTGGAAAGAGCCCCAGCAATTCCCCTAGGGACGGCTGTTGCTAACATCAGTGAAAATCAGACATTTCATTCAGGGGTTTCAAAAGCAGACAAGGCATCACTAAAGTTAACCTACACATTTCTATCTGATACATTGGAGGCAGGACACAAAACAAAAATGAACAGCTCAGGTGGAAATTACAGCATATGATCACATTTTTAAGGTTTTAATTTTCTTTTTTAGTTGATAGGACAGAGAAAAATTGAGAGGAGACAGAAAGGGAGACACACACACACACACACACACACACACACACACACACGCCTGCAGCACTGCTTTACCGCTTGTGAAGCTTTCCCATGCAGGTGGGGACCAGGGGCTTGAACTCAGGTCCTTATGCAAGGGAACATATGTACTCAATGAAGTAAGCCACTGCATGGCCCCCATGATCATCTGTTGGGGGGCCTCCAGGGTTACTGCCGGGGCTCAGTGCCTACACCACAAATCTTCTGCTCCTAGAGGCTATTTTTTCCCTTTTGTTGCCCTTGTTGTTTTATCATTGTTGTGGTTATTATTGTTGTTATTGATGTCATTGTTGGATAGGACAAAGAGAAGAGGGGAAGAGAGAAAGAGGGAGAGAGAAAGATAGACACCTGCAGCCTTGCTTTACTGCTTGTGAAGTGACCCCCCCACTGCAGGTGGGGAGCCAGGGGCTCGAACCGGGATCCTTATGCCAGTCCTTGCGCATTGCGCTATGTGCGCTTAACCCGCTGCACTACTGTCCGACCCCCCTTATTATTTATTTATTATTTATTATTTATTTATTTATTTGCCTCCAGGGTTATCACTGGGGAACAGTGCCTGTCATGAATCCACTGATCCTGGAGGCTATTTTTCCACTTTTGCTGCCCTTGTTGTTTATTGTTGTTATTATTGTTGTCATTGCTGTCACTGTTGTTAAACAGAACAGAGAAAAATGGAGAGAGGATGGGAAGACAGAGAGTGGAAGAGAAAGACAGATACCTGCAGACCTGCTTCACCACTTGCGAAGTGACCCTCCTGCAGGTGGGGAGCTGGGGGCTCGAACCGGGATCCTCGTGTTGGTCCTTGTACTCCTCACCATGTGTGCTTAACCTGCTGTGCTACCGCCCAGCCCCTCATGATCATTTTTTTTTTTATCATAAAAGTTACTGATAGGGGTCGGGTGGTAGCGCAGTGGGTTAAGCGTGCGTGGCTCAAAGCGCAGGGACCAGAGTAAGGATCCGGGTTCAAGCCCCTGGCTCCCCACCTGCAAGGGAGTCACTTCACAGGCGGTGAAGCAAGTCTGCAGGTGTCTATCTTTCTCTCCCCCTCTGCCTTCCCCCACTGTCTCCATTTTTCTTTGTCCTATCCAACAATGAGCGACATCAACAATAACCATAATAACCACAACAAGGCTACAACAACAAGGGCAACAAAAGGGGGAAAAATGGCCTCTAGGAGCAGTTGATTCATGGTGCAGGCACTGAGCCCCAGCAATAACCCTGGAGGCAAAAAAAAAAAAGTTACTGATAGAGCCTATCCCTTTAGGAACTCTTTGACTGTCCGCTGTTCAAAGGAGGGTCTTTATTCCTTGCTTCCTTTCTTATCATTTTATTAGGAATTTAATGACATTTCATTATTTTCAAACAAGGCAGTTGTCACTGCACGAGTACCATTTCCTATCTCCCCATGACAGGTATCTGCACACCACTCCCACCACCAACTTTGGAAGAGGATCTACAAGCAATTAACCCTCCTTTCCCTCTGACCACTCCAAAATGTACCAGGTATCAATCAGCACTTGGCTTTCGGGTCTGTGTTGATTAGAAAGACTTCCACAGAGAGACTGACTTTAATGGCTATTGTAAGGCTAGGAGATTGGGCAGATGGCTGGAAGAGGCCTCTGTCCTGCAAATGTCCGTTCCCAGGAGCACAAATCACTCTGCGCAGAGACTGAAACTGTGACCTTAAAGGGACAGGGTGACCGGACATAGCCCTAAAGTGATAAGGACACTCATCTTGGGTAAACTGAGTCAGAAGAATACAATGAGTCCTTCCCAAACTGTTTTGCAGGAGCTTCCCTGTCGAAGCTGTAAATAGGTTAGGATGATTTTCAAAAAGAAAAGGGAAGGAAAGAAAAAAACAAAGAACAGAAACTCATACCACCTCCCTTTTCCTTGTCTGCCTCAAAATTTACCCCATTTTCCTGACCTGGTGGCATAAAGGCCCTATCCTGTTTGCCCTGAAATTCACCCTGTTTTTTCAAAAAAAAAAAAAAAAAAAAAAAAAAGATGCAAGTTTCTACCCCCTGAAACAAAGGAATCGGAAGAGAGATTTAAGCAAGAGCTCCTGCCACCAGTGTGCCCTTACTGGGGTTTCACACTGCTCTCAGTGGACTTTTTTTTTTCCCTTCTACTTTCTAGGTAGAAAGTAAGAGAGACAGAGTGAGAGAAACACAGTGAGGAGAGACACCACCTCTCCATCACTTATCAAATTTGCCATCTGTCACGTGGTGCTTAGGGGCTCAAACCCCCGCCCTTGTGCACGATGATGCGTGCACTCTACCAGGTGAGCTATCTCTCAGCCTTCCACTACGTTTGGAACTACTCAAGTTCAACCAAAAGCTGGCACAGTGGCGTGTGGCCCAGGTTTCAAGATCAGACAGACACTTTGGGAAGGTGTGGGTTAATGATCTGGTACTCGCACTCCTGTGTGAGCTGTACCTTGCACACGATCTCTATGCCACAAGAATTGTCTCCTTGGCTCTGCGCTCCAATCTTCTCGACTCGGCTGATGACTCCAAGGGGAACATCCAAGACAAAATGCGGGTCCTGGCAAGAAAAAGTCAGATCAACACCAATCCATGACAGTCACGTGAGTGTGCATATCCTGAGTCCTCACTGGGTTAAAATACATGTCTGGGGACCCAGGAGGTTGCTCGCAGGATAAAGGGCAACGCAATGTGTGGAGCCCTGGCTTTGATTCCTGATACCACATGGAAACACCATCTGTAGCACTAAGGGGATTCCATAGATGTTGGAACAGCGCTGCAGTTTATTTCTCTTTCTGCCCACTCCTCTAAAATCAGAGACTAGGGGATAGGCGGTGGCACACCTGGCTAAGTGCCCACATTACAGTGCATAAGAACCTGGGTCCAAGCCCCGGTTCCCAACTGCAGGGTTATAGGTGTCTCTGTCTCTCTCTCTCTATCCCCCTTCCTTCTAAAATTTCTCTCTATCAAATAAAATATACAGAAAAAAACTATAACCTTAAAAACAGACTAAAATAGTAGAATAGCATCAAGTATGTCTGAGACCCTATCGCTGCATTGAAAAATAAACACAGGCTGGGGAGACAGCATAATGGTTCTACAAAAAAAAAAAAAAAAAAAACTCTCCAGTCTGAAGCTCTGAGGTCCCAGGTTTGATTCCCAGCACCACCATAACCGAGAGATGAGTAATGCACTGGGCTTTCTCTCTCTATTTCATTAAAACAAAATAAATAAATATATATTTATTTATTTATTTATTCCCTTTTGTTGCCCTTGTTTTATTTTTGTAGTTATTGCTTATGTCGTCATTGTTGGATAGGACAGAGAGAAGTGGAGAGAGGAGGGGAAGACAGAGAGGGGGAGAGAAAGATAGACACCTGCAGACCTGCTTCACCACCTGTGAAGCGACTCCCCTGCAGGTGGGGTGCTGGGGGCTCGAACTGGGATCCTTCCACCGGTCCTTACACTTTGCGCCACCTGCGCTTAACCTGCTGCCCTACCGCCTGACTCCCAAAATAAATATTTTTTAAAAGACATGTTTGTTTGCTTCATGTCCCTATAAAGAACGAAGTCTGGTGTGAGAGAAGCCTTAGGAAACTATACTGAGACAGCCGGTGAACTGGTCCAGCAGGTTATAGCACTGCTTCATTACACTTCTTTCTAGGCACCAACTTATTTCCATCTGGGCAGATCTAAAAAGTCAGGGCCTGGTTGTCTGCAGGTGGTGGGGTTGTAGAGTCCTTTCCTTTTCATTGTTTACTTTGCTTTCTCAAGATTCCAAGCACACTTGGAAGAACTCACCCTTTCCACGTTTTTGAAGTACATCTTGAAGTCTGTCACAGTTAGGGTCCCACTCACTGCTCCCATGAACGGGCAGATATACATGACATCTTTCACTGCAAGAAAAAGCAAAGGGAGTGGTCTGGGAGATGGCTGTAGATAAAACATGGAACTTTCAAGCATGAGATCCAGAGTTCAATCCCCAGTAGCACATGTACCAGAGTGATGTCTGGTTCCTTCTCTCTCTCCTCCTAGTTTCCTCATGAATAAATGAATAAAATATTTTAATAAAGAAAAGAAAATAAAAAGCAAGGAGCAACTATCACCAACTTTCCTCAATAAACCTTTTTTTATTGTTGTTGTAGTTATTATTGTTGTTGTTACTGATGTTGTTGTTGGATAGGACAGAGAGAAATGGAGAGAGGAGGGCAAGACAGAGAGGGGGAGAGAAAGATAGACACCTGCAGACCTGCTTCACCGCCTGTGAAACGACTCCCCTGCAGGTGGGGAGCCGGGGGCTTGAACCGGGATCCTTACGCCGGTCCTTGTGCGCTTAACCCGCTGCGCTACTGTCTGACTCCCTCCTCAATAAATATTAACATGAATTTCTGAGTATACATAAGTGTGATTCTGCTTTACTAGGAATTTTGAGTGTGTTGTTGCTGTAAATAAAGACACAGAAGGATAGTCTTCCTATAAACTCCTATAAAAAAACAACAACAACAACAGTTCTGATTTGCTCCTTAATGAGATTTTAAGTAAGTAGAGGACCTCAATATATGTTACATTTTGTCTTTTTTTTTTCAGGTGGTTTAACATTTTTTCTGAATGAGAAATTATTCATACTCAAAAAAGCATTAATTAGATTCTGAAAACTCTAGATTATTGTTTCATAAATAACTGCCACTGGAAATTAACTAAGGCTAACCACTGCCCCCTAAGGTATCTCTAAAGGAAACCAGGTAAAAGATGACTAAAAACCTACCAATGAAGTAGGAGAGAGAGAGAGAGAGAGAGAGACTTCTCATCAGTTTCCACATGCATTTTGACTTTCCTAGTGCCAGTACCAACATATTTAGTCGTATTTAGGAACTAACAACGTGTTTGATTCTGAGTTTTAAAAAATCCAAGCCTAGCACCAAGAAAGCACATCTTGGTGTCTTTCCCAAGTGCCCTTCCTCTGGGATGACAAAACAGTGATAGCTGAGTTGGAAGGGGACAAAAGACACTCAAGTTTTCATCTATCTCAGTTCTCATTGCATTAGACTTTCCCATAACTTATTATGCCAAGCAGCTTCTGTGCAGGGGTCCTAGGTATCACTGGACACAGTGCCAGCCACAAGTGTCTTGTGACCTGGAAGTCACCAACATGTTTCAACCTGAGAGATACTGTCATAACCATGTGGGCAGCAAAAAAGCTCAGGAGAGGCTCACTTCACTTGGAATGGAAGAGCTAGGGAGGAGAGAGGGCAGTGAGCAGTGAATGTCTGAGCTTAGTGTGCTTGGGCCAAGGGATGTAGGAGGATTATAGGACAAAGAAGAGGCTCATTTGTAAATATCTGCAGTACTTTTACCTGTAAGAACCAAATAGCAGAAGCCACCGAAATACTTACCAACAGACGACTGGATAAGAAGCAGTGATAAGAGTGTACATTAGAATACTACTCACCAAGAAAAAGCAGAGAGGAGATGAAAAAGCAGAGGGGAGATGAAACTATTCAGCCAGCAGAGCAGCAGAGCACATGCTCTGCTGTGAGCGAGACCGTGGGTTTGAGGTCCAGTAGGACATGTGAGTACCATAAGCAGCACCCAGGGAGCCCCACGGATGGGGGTGTATCCTTATGGTGTCTCTCCTCTCTCAGCACCAAGAACAGCATCCAGGAAGCTCCATGGAGGTTGGGGCAGGACTGTGGTGTCTTTCCTCTCTCAGCACCATGGTCAGCACCCAGTGAGCTCCAAGGAGGATGGGTAGGGTTGTGGGGGGGAGGAGTCTCTCCTCTCTCAGCACCATGGACAGTACCTAAGGAGCCCCATGGATGGTGGAACAGAGCTATGGGGTCTCTCCTCTCTCAGAACCATGACCAGCACCCAGGAAACTCCATGGGTGTTGGAGCAGAGATAATGTGTTTATTATTTTTTTTATCTATCTCTCCCTCTGTTTCCTTGAAGAAGTAGAAGAAGAAGAGGAGGAGGAGGAGGAGGAGGAGGAGGAGGAGGAAAAAAGAATAATTGGCATGAGATGATGCTCCATGGTATCACATATGAGTGAGGCCCTGGATACATTTCAAGTGCCAATAAATAAATAAACAGATAAATAAATAAATAATATAACTAAAAAAAAAAAGAAGACAGAAGGTGTCTTGCCAACTCTCAGCCTGGCCTGCCAGTACTTTTCTATGGGCAGGCATCTTTATATTTTTTTAATTTTTATTTATAAAAAAAGAAACACTGACAAAAACCATAGGATAAGAGGGGTACAACTTCACACAATTCCCAGCACCATTACTCCATATCCCATCCCCCTCCACTAATAGCTTTCCTATTCTTTATCCTTCTGGGAGTATGGACCTCGTAAGGACAACAGCAGTAAGAATGAACAGGCCTTGTCCATCAGTCCCTCATTCAATCAGCCAGGCTGATCTCCTGCACATACCTGGCCTGGGCTTGTAAGGAAAGTGTCCTTCTCTGGCACAAGTCTCTATGAGCCCAAGAAATTCTTCAACTTACCAATGGCCTTGATGGATTCTCCTGGGAAAAGCGGAGCTTCTTCCATCTGTGCCAGTTTATTCCCATCCCTAAGAGCCTGGCAGCAAAGCAGACAGGAACAAATGTCACTTTCCATCAGCACAAACGAGCAGGGCGGGGGGGGGGGGTTGTGTGTGTCTGTGCTCTGGCTATAGGGTTAAGGCAGCGTGCAGAAGGTATGCCCCCACCCCTCCCAAGGCAATCTCAAAGCTCAGCACCACAGGACACCATGCCACAGATTCAAGCAAGTGCTTACACATCCCAAGAGCACAGTTAGTACGCGTTAATACAGAAATGGCTGGACGGGACAGAAAGACAGTGTGATCACTACACACACAGCTACGGCGAGGGGCTTCTAGAATTGGGAGTCAAGGGCAGAAAAGTGTTACCTTCTGAGCATGAAACCAAAACAGACAAAGCCAGTATTCGTTGGCGGTGCCTAGCCAGCCTCGGAGGTAGTTTGGGAAACCCGCAGCGAACCAGAGGAGCTGGGGCAGGAGCAGGGCAAAGGCCTGTGTGTGTGCAAAGCCTCGCATGGGGATCTGGCATGAGGCCACCAGAGAGCGCCATCAGATGGCAGCCAACAGCACTGCAGGCACTAGTGCGGACCAGAATGTTCATCTGGCTTCTCCCAGGAAGCTGGCTGATGCATTATTAGCTTTCCTGGCCACAGTAATGCTCAGGAAAGGGTGGCTGGGAAGACACATGCCCACATTTCAAATATCCACATGGGCACTTCCGCCAGTCTCTCCCAAGCTAGATGGGATGGTTCCCATGATTCCAGAGGGGCTAAGAAAACAGTATGTTCAGACTACAAAGCTAGGAAACAGAGCCCACAGTGGGGATTCTTCCATGGTACTGTCACCCCCAGGAGACAGATGCTGTGAGGAAAGCTGTACCCTTTCTCCTTGGCATATCTGACATTGTGTCAGCAATAAGACTCAGGAGTTTGAAACCCCAGAAACTCCCTAGCTATGTTCCATAGAGTGTTAAATTTCCGTGAAATGTTAATATATTTTTTTTCTTTTCAAGTTTGGGAAATTCTGGGTTAAAAGCAAGTTAAACTGGGTTATGTGTATCTATTTAGTTATTTATCGTGGTGCCTGGTGTGTTAATGCATGCCAAATCCACCAGGGGGCGGTAGAATACACTGCATCTCTGTACCTCTGTGATCAGGTTCTGCTTTCTCCAAAAAAATACCTGTTCAGTTGGACGTGGTGGAAAACAGATTGGACAATGCTAAATTTACAGCATGATTTAGTAAATCCAACTACTGAAGGTGGACCTATTTTATAATTCTAATCTAAATCATCAAAACTTCAAAATAGCTATTTCCTACAGGTAAGTATATGTGTATATTAAGAAAGAGAATTTAAGGCTAATTGAGAACCATCATAGCTAGTAGCTTACTACCATTTTACAAAAGCAAACAAGGAAAAGAGTCAGAAGGCAAAGGACCAAGCCAATGCTAGCTAGCCACTAGCCAAGTTCTGACCGGTGTGCCGGGAGGACACTCCATACTACAGTCCCTCCTCCAGACACAGGTTAGAATAACAGAGATGGGGGCGGGGGTCATTGTTCCAGCTAGATAATTTTACTGCTTGACTTTGTAGTCCAGACTGGTTTTAAAGACACTTTTCCGCTGAAAATGTTAGGAAAGTCGAGAACTGTTAAGTGAAACATGGAAAAATATCTCAGAACGCATTTTCATACTCACATCTGCTTTGAAAATGAATATTTTTCACAATAAAGCATAAGCCAGCATTTATATTTTTTTCTATGTCCAGTTTGAAATAACAAAAAAAAAATCACCAATCTTAGTAAAAGCCTTGATCTGAAAGTGTGCTTTCTTCAATTCACTGTCTGACTGGTGACTAATTTCATACTATGGTCACCAAGTCACAAGGCTATTTTAATCAATATCTAAGTTTCAAATTACTTTCAATGTCATATTGCTAAGGCTTATTTTCATGGCCAAATATGATCATTTATAACAAAAACTTCAATTCTTTAACATATTAAAATAAATTGGAAGTGGTGACTGAAATGTATTGACTAAAGAAGTCGTTGCAATCAAGCAACTCTAAAGGGATGGGGAAGTGTGGTTCACTGATAGGCATCAAAGCAAAACTGCATAGAACACTTTAAAGTCCTTGAGCAGGACTAGCCACGAAAATGTTGTGGAGGGAAGGGACTAGTGATTAGGAAATTTTGACAACATAAGGCTCTCAAGACAAGGTGAAGATGAGAAGCTTCTTCTCTGATAGTCCTGTTACACTTGACCTGAACCACCCAGTCATTTCTATGATGCTGAATGGTTTGATAGGATCACCTTGTCACTGAGGATACTTAAAGGTGGAACATGCTTTTTAAGTAATGCAAAAAATATATATATATATATATTATGAGAATAAAATATGTAAATGATTCCATGCTTCAGTTTTCCCCATCAAAGGTAGACTTTATACAGGAAGCATGAGTAGCTACAGCACAGGAATTCAACAGAACAGTTTTGAAAGGCTGATTGCTTTGTGAGTAGTAGATTCCCTTGCCAGAGCTGGTGTTAAGAAATGAGACTCAAGACTTGGGCTATATGAAGCTTTGACTGCAACTGTCAAGTTGCATAGGACATGATTTGACGTTTGATTTATCCAACCCATGTACAGCATAATCAAAGAAGAGTAGATTCATGTGAGCAAAGTTTGATCTCATGAATACACCCATTCATTCCTCTTGGTGCCTTTACTCCAAGTGTTGCCCAGTTGAGGAATTCCCTCAGCTGCTTTCAGCCAAACTCTGTTTGGCTGACCCCGAAGGCCCATCAGACACACTGAATTTGTCCCCATGGCCCCTAGTCCTTCAGGATGTTCAGTAGTTCATACCACTGCTTTTCACCTTGTCCTATATCTAAGTGTCTGAGTAACAGTTCCCATATGGCTTGTATGCCCAGAACAATGGCTTTCAAACTAGGTTCTCCAGGCTACTTTCAGGATCACTATAGGAGGGCAGCACTGGGCAAAGGCACCACAAACTACTCTTCCCTGGTGCTGGGTTTCTGGTGGCTTCACAAATGGACTTTTTTTTTTTTTCTGTTTAGGCTGTGGGAAAAGTTCTGCTGCTTTGGAGGATCCCAGAGGGCAGAGGTTCTTAGCAAAGAGTAAGCACTCCAGAGTACTCAAGAAGCATTTTTTTTTCTTAGTTAATAAATATCTAATCTAGGAGCTCAGCCCAAGAATCCCTACAAGGCAGCAAACAGTGTCCTGGACATGAACCAAAAGCAAAGTCCACACCATCCAAGAGTGTGCAGGTTGCTGCCTCTCCCTTCCAAGTCTCTGCAAAGGCCCTGCTGACCCCATGGGGACTAGGCTGCTCGCTGGGAAAGGCAAGGAGCACAAGTAAGTGAATTTCTGCTAGGTGACAACATGTTGGATAAACCAATTCTTGCAAATAATGTCATAACAGAATCTACTGAACTTGGACAGAGCACTACCGTAGTGGGGAAAGCATTCGAAGAGCTTTGCTTATCATCTAGAAATCTAGTATGAAATGGCTTCTAGATACACGGTCTGGCGCTACACACAGATGAACACGCAGAACTTGCCACCTGATCAGCTTCGGCTTCAGAAGGGTAGCCATTGTGTTCTTCCTGAATCTCCTGCACAGCACCAGGGGCACGACAAGAAAAGGCCAAGAGAGGGAGAGAGAAAGAGAGACAGAGAAAGAGAGAGAGAGACGTGCAAAACAGATAGGTGAAAGGACAGAAGTTCTTTTCGTAAAAGAAACAGTAAGCATGTAAAAGTCGACACACCTTTCACAGCTTTGCAAATCACAACATTTTCCCCCTTGGAGTAAAGGAAAGAACAAATGGGTCATCTAGAGGGTTTATGTCTGTGCTTTGTGTTGGGGCAGAAAAACAAAAAGCAAACAAACATTGTGGGTCTCAAAAAAGGTACTGTCTTTCCAAAGTCAAGCAGTACTGTAACATGGCACAACAAGAACAAAATAATGGACACATGGTATGCTTGGGAAATAGAGCAAGCCACAGGGACCAGGTAAATGGCAAAGTCTGGTCCAAAGGCAGAGGCAGTTCACAGGCATGGATTCGAAATAGTCTTCATGTATTTTGAAAAACGAGTATACCGCCCAGGACTCAGTGCCACCGATACTAACAAAATTGCCATTCACATGCACATACCACATGCTGAATCTGCTATTTATTGCCTATGGATAATCCAATATTATGCATTACAAATCAGTGCCATCATAAGTAGTTCTAATTCCAGTAGCAATAGGCTTCAAACAGCTGGAGGTCACACGTCTGTATTTCAGTTTTTCCTAGGCTTTTAGAGGTAGACTGTTGTTAGTTTAATTTCTTCTTAAAAGTAATCAATTTTAAGACTCAAACCTTTTGTTCAGCGGGTGATCAAAAGACTATGAATAATGAAGATGCTACAGTTATAACTCCCTTTAAAAGTTTTCAGCAAGTCTCTGAGGCTGAAAATATTAACATTTAGCCAAGACACATTTGTTCTCAGGAAACTTTGATTCCAGTGACTCTGTGTCTTTTATATTTATTCATTTATTTATGCTATGTCTTTTAAAAGCAAGTGATGACAAAGTAGCAGCATTTGGAAGGAATTGAACATTTCCACCCTTTTCTTTTCGTTACTAAAATTCAGTACCTACCTAGTACATGTGTCTACTGCACTACCAGGCTGGATTCGGTAAACAGTTGCACTACCATGTTTTAAATGCAGCCAGTCTTTGGAAATTTCCAATTTTAGCACAATGACAAAATTATTCAAACAGGAAAACAAATGAGTAAACAACAGGGAAAAGAAAATAAAATAAAAGGAAGGCAGCCTTTCAAGACCAAGCACAAGCGCAAAGCCAAACACTCATGGCAAGACAAATGACTCCTACAAGCAAAAGGAAACAAAACTCAATAAAGATAGGCCAACGGGAACAATAAGAGTTGTGGCTTAACCTGCTGATTTCCATACTACTTCACCGGCTTCAGTAAGACTAAAAGGGGTAAGCTGACGTCAGTAAATTAGTCTATCACATTCCCCATGGTTGCCATTATTGGAAATGGGTTAATTTGCAACCCCTGGCAGTTGTGTTTTAAAGGCATGCATGTTACCGATCTGTGTCTTGCTTTATAAATGCTCTGAAATAGAGGGAAGGAAAGTTGTGAGGAAAATACACTCCCCAAGTTGCCCCACATAATTCTTCATATTCCCAAACACTAAACAGGATCAACTTTGCTATGGTTCCCTTCCAGATGAGCTCTTGTTCTCTGTGAGTTCAGCATGCAGACACAAGGTGACTTGAGACCTTCCATCCAGGAGGGGTAACTGAGCATTCTGGTTTTTTTTTGGGGGGGGCAGTTTTTCAGAAAAGGTTACATGATAAATAGGATGAAAAGAGAGCTCTGGGGGTCCTGCCACGCGCATCCATTTGGTCAGAACTCACATGCTACAAGGAGTCAGTTTTGCACAGCACTGCTGCAAGTGGCTTTAGCATCTGCCCTCACACACATGGGCCTTTGCAGCACATAAAAACACCAGAACAAATAAAGCATTTCCAGTGAACACTTAAAGCTATGACACAGCAGAGCAAATTGATCTGAATGACTCATCAAAACCAGGGAGAAGGCAGAGAACACTCCAGAGGCCAAGTGTTCCATAAAGCACAGGGACACACAAGAAAGCAGTCCATTGCCAAAAGCCAAATATCCTTACCCTGATATCAGGCCTCCTGAAAACCTGTTAGTCAAAACACAGAACATCATCAGCACGGGCACATGACTGCTGGAGAGCCGACCCCCTCTAAGCAACAACTTCCTCCTTGCCACAAAAGCTACCGAATCGATCCTAACATGTTTGCCCTCCAAGCTGTGCTTGATAGCAAATCAATCCTAACCTGCTTGGATTCTAATGTGCAGGCAAGTCGAGGGTTTGGAGCCACTTGTCACCCTTAGGCTAAGACACACAGCATCAGGTTCAACACAAACCCCACCTGTCAAGTGCTATTACCAGCCCTTGTCAACAGGCTCCATTGGAAAAGTTGGCCCGAGTATCTGCTTGGAATGCCAAATTCATTCACCCCACAGAAGCAGTGATCTCAATAGAGTTGGGAGTCAGCCGACAGAAGGAAAAGTGAACCCTAAATCTATAGAAGTTGCCACAGTTGGCCAAGAGCACAGCTCGGCTCTCATGGTGATGGTATCATAAAAGCTAGTGAAATGACCATCTTGCCTGGGTTCTGGGGGCGTTATTTTCCAAATGGCGCTTAGGACTATGGCACTATATCCCCGCATATGGCTGACCACAGAGAGTAGGCTGCCTCAGCTCTCTGGTCTTGCTACTTAGGGAGGGAGGAGAGGTAGCTGACTAATCCCCTACTGCTGTCCCACGTAGAAGTCAAGCTTTACGAAACTGGAACACAGATTTCAAGGAGCTCACTCCTACATGTGGAGCTGGTGAGTGGTGAGCCCTGACTGAGCACACAGTGGCCACACCTGGGGCCATAGGCAAGAAAGGATGGGATGGGGCTAGCAGTCTGAAGACTGTCTTCGTCTCTGTCTCTGTCTCTGTCACTGTCAGAACCCTGTCACCTGGCCACTGGATGTTGTATGGGAAAGCTGATCATGGAAGAAGAAGGAGGAGGAGGAGGAGGAGGAGGAGGAGAAGGAGAAGAAGAAGGAGGAGGAGAAGGAGGAGAAGGAGGAGAAGGAGGAGAAGGAGGAGGAGGAGGAGGAGGAGGAGAAGGAGAAGAAGAAGGAGGAGGAGAAGGAGGAGAAGGAGGAGAAGGAGGAGAAGGAGGAGAAGGAGGAGAAGGAGGAGAAGGAGGAGGAGGAGGAGGAGGAGGAGGAGGAGGAGGAGGAGGAGAAGGAGAAGGAGAAGGAGAAGGAGAAGGAGAAGGAGAAGAAGAAGAAGAAGAAGAAGAAGAAGAAGAAGAAGAAGAAGAAGAAGAAGAAGAAAACATCATGGTGTCATCATTCCAAGGAAGCACTCTGCTCTACTTAGAGTTTTTCTGAATTAAGTGACACTGGCTCTGGGTGAATTACAGTCCATAAGTTCATGAATGTAGACTATTATGAACAAGAAGCTTAAACCTGTGGTTGGTGTTTTTTTTTTTTTAAGGAAGGGTTGAAAGATACATTTATCATCTTAATTGTGGTGATGACAAGTGGCTACCTACATGTGAACTGACCAAATTGCATACTTTCATTTTTAATTTTACTTATTTATTTATTTTTGCCTCCAGGGTTATTGCTAGAACCTAGAGCCGACACTAAAAATCCACTGCTCCTAGCAGTGGATTTCTTTTTTCTTTTTGTAATTGGATAGGACAGAGAAACTGAGAGAGGAAGGGGACATAGAGAGGGAGAGAGAGAGAGAGAGACCTGCAGGTGTGCTTCACTGCTTGTGAAGCAACCCCCTGCAGGTGGGAACCAGGGTCTTGAACCAGGATCCTTGTGCTTCATACTATGTACGCTTAACCTGGTGCACCACCACCCGGCCCCCAAACTGTATACTTTAAATATGTCAACTTAGGCTGCACAATAGCTCACACACTGTACCATGGACAAGGGCCCAGGTTCAATCCCCCAGCATTACATGGAGCACTATGTATGGCACCAGGGGAGTTTTACAAATGGTTCTGCGATCTTTCATAAAAATTCCTTCTCTGTGTGCATCTCTCAGTCTCCCTCTAGATGAAATTTAAAAGGAAGATTCCACTCAAAACAGTGAATTGTGAACGCAAAAAAAAAAGTATATATAAATAAAAGGGGCTCTCTCTTTGCCCCTGACTGCAACCATTTAAGTCTCTCTTTCCTTGCTCTCTCTCTCTCTCTCTCTCTTTCCTGGGATTAACATGTGAGAAATTTTCAGTCCTGTTTCTCTCTCTCTCTCTCTCTCTTTCCTGGGATTAACATGTGAGAAATTTTCAGTCCTGTTTCTCTCTCTCTCTCTCTCTCTTTCCTGGGATTAACATGTGAGAAATTTTCAGTCCTGTTTCTCTCTCTCTCTCTCTCTCTCTCTCTCTCTTTCCCTAGCATGTTTTTTTTTCAATAAAAGTTTAATTTACCTGGGGGAAAGAAAGGGTGGTCAGATCATAGCACACCCAGCTGAGCACATTACTATGCTCAAGGACCAGGCTCAAGGACTGGGTTCAAGTCCCAACACCCCACCTGTAGGGGGAAGCTTCATGAGCAGTGAATCAGGTCTAAAGATGTTTCTCCTTCTCTTTCTATCTCTCCTACCTTTTAGTTTCTCTCTGCTCTATCAAATAATGTAGAAAATAAAAAAATTAAAAAGGAAAAAATGGCCACCAGGAGCAGTGGAATCATGCTGGCACAGAGCCCCAGTGATAATCCTAGTGGCAATTAACAGTTAAAAAAAAAAGAATCAATATGTGAGGTGTGTGGCTGATTAGTTACTCCTCAGAAAAGTAAAAGGAATGAAATTTGTGCTGGAGTGTAAACAACAAAAAGCCCCAGAGAAACTGGGCCATTTTGAGCTGATTCCTCAGCTTCGTTCCATAGTGAGAACCCCCTTTACTTTGACCTAGCTTCAATTCTGAATACTGCCTCCACTACCACACACAGGAGTCCACTTCTACTTCAGGACTTGCCAGCCATAAACATTATCTGCTGACCTTCCATTTCAACAAATGAAAAACTGAACTTTGCTAACACTATTCCCTCCAATGCTCCATGTCTGCCAGTTGAAATTTCAATTCTTAGTTTTGTATGGTCTTCCTTCAGTAGTTGTTGTATCAGAATACTCATGCAACCGTTTTTGAAAAGATCCATCTATTTCTATGAGAGAGTACAGAGAACCATTTGTGTCTAACATAAAGTGGTGCTAGGGATTGAACCTGTGACCTCTGGGGCCTCATGCATACAACCCTTGATTTTTTTTAACACACTGACTATATCTCTCCAGCCTCATGAAAGTTTGGTTTTTTTTGGGGGGGTGTCTATGCTAACTCATTCTGTTCTCAGTACAACCCTGGCAGGTGAAAACATAATCAACCCACTTTTTAAGGAAGAATCAATATAGCAGAGGGGCCGTGTAAGGCTGGCTTCCATGGTTTGAGCTCCAAACTTAAAAGCCCAGTCTGGGAGCCAGGTGGGGGTGCACCTAGCAGAGTGCACATATTATCACGTACAATGACCTGGTTCAAGCCCCCAGTCCCCACCTGCAGAGGAGAAATGGCATGAATGGTGGAACAGTGCTGCAGGTCTCTCTCATTCTGTCTCTCTCTCTCCTTTATCTCCATCTTTCATCTTCTATCAAATAAGAGGGGGAAAGAGCCACCAGAAAGTCATAGTCAAGCAGGCACCAAGCCCCAGCAAAAACCCTGGTGGCAAAAATAGAGGAGGAGGAGTATAAGGAGAAGGAGCACACAGAGGAAGAGAGGAAGAGGAAGTGAAAGGAGGAGAAGGAAACGGAAGAGGAAGAGGAAGAGGAAGGAAGGAAGGAAGGAAGGAAGGAAGGAAGAGAGGATTAAAGCCCACTTTGCCCTTCAGACCTACTTCCTTACAGTCCCTCTTCCTCCCTGAGGCTTGAGGAAACCAACACGGCCACTTCTCCCTCCACAACCTTGCTTGAGCATGTTCTCACCTCAACCTGTGTTCTGTCACTACAGTTTTTGACACTTTGTAAACGGAGTGACAGCTGAAGCCTGACGAGAGGTTTCGCATTGATGTGACAGGACTAGGAGATACCCAGAGGCCATAAAGGGAGGCTAACCCCCTCCCTAATAGGAGAACTAAGCATTTCCATCCAACTCGGTGTGCACCTCTCCTGAAATGAGCCATTTCAGGCACAGAGAGGCGCATCTTCTTGAACCTGATTTTAATACGGAGTGGAAGGGGGAGCAGTGGTGTGAACCCCAGGGGGACCTCCAGTGTCTGCACCATACTACGTTTCCAAGTGGTAAAACCCTGTGCTGAGCCCTTGGGCTCTGTTCAGGTCACCTTCTGGGGCAGACCGCTGCTCTCTGTGAGTTCGGGGAGCAGGTGTGCTCCCCTTTGCTCCCTGGGCTCTGTGGCATCTGCGCGCCAGCTACAAGGAGGGTACAGCCTAGGCCCACCAACTTGGGGGTGATTCTTTTATTTTATTACATTTTTTTTTACTTAAGAAAGAAGACATTAACAAAACCGTAGGATAGGAGGGGTAACAACTCCACACATTGGGGGTGATTCTGCGTAGAATCTGGCTTCTGTCTTAATTTTTCAGGAAGTAACAGTCAATGTCCCCATAAAGGGTACAGCAGGGAGTGGGGCGGTAGCACAGCGGGTTAAGCGCACGTGGCGCAAAGCGCAAGGACCGGTGGAAGGATCCCGGTTCGAGCCCCCGGCTCCCCACCTACAGGGGCGTCACTTCACGGGCAGTGAAGCAGGTCTGCAGGTGTCTTTCTCTCCCCCTCTCTGTCTTCTCCTCTCCATTTCTTTCTGTCCTATCTAACAACGATGACATCAATAACAACAACAATAATAATAACTACTACAACAATGAAAAAGAAGGGCAACAAGAGGGAAAATAAGAAAATAAATATAATAAATAAATAAATAAATAAATAAAGGTAAGGAAGTGATTCAGAGAGATGCCAACTCCGTGCTGGCATTACAGGGACCAGAGGACAGTTGGTGAAAGTGGGCTGCCCAGAAGAGCCAGTGCTAAGTGCTCTCTGTGGGTCATGTAGACCCTCCAAGTCAGCGGGGAAGTCTCCCCATATGACAAACGAGGCAAATGAGGCAGCAGGGGGATGAGCTACCTTCACAAGGTCACAGAGCCAACAATAGCAGAATTCCTGGGAATTTCTTCTTTCTTCTTCTTTTTATTTATCTTTTTATTATTTTTTTTTCTTCTACTGCCAAAGAGACGCTCTGGCTTATGGTGGTATCCAGGATTGAACCTGGGACTTTGGAGCCTCAGGCAGGAAAGTCTATTGAATAAATCATGGGATTACCTCCCCAGCCCCAGAGTAAGAATTCAAGCTTAAACAAGCTGAGTGGAGCACCCATGCACCTGCTTTCCACAGGGCTCCCACCTCCCAGGAGGTTGCCCTGCTCAGCTGCCTTCTGTTCGCTCACCTTATATTTATATGTGCGTGTGTGTGCATGTGCGTGTGTGTGCATGTGCGTGTGCGTGCGCGTGCGTGTGTATTTTATTCATTCAGTATTGGATACAGACAGAGAAACTGAGAGAGGAAGGGAGGAGAGAGGAAAAGAAACAGACATTCCTGCAGCCCTGCTTCACTATTTATGAAGCTTTCCCCTTGGGGGTGGGGACCAGGGCATTGAACCTGGCTCCCTGCACGCTGCAGTGTTTGCGCTTAACCAGATACACCACTGCCTGGCCCTGTGATCCACTACCTTAGCTCGCACTCCTGCCTCCACGTGCTCCACATGTGGTGGGAGCTTGTTCCCTACTGTTATTTGCATGAAGCCCAGCACCATGTTCATGGAACCCGTCTCCAGATCCATGCCCAGCCATGCCCACACTCCTCCTCCGTCCGCCTGTGCACTCTTGTCTGTGAAGATAAGTGAGCACTGCACGTAGCTCTTCCATGCAATGTCCACTGAATATGTGAAGCCCCTAGATGATGCGGGGGGGGGGGCAGGGACTGAAGGATCACAGCTGCCACTGGACAGTCACAGGGCTGACACTCAAAGGGTTGAACTCCAGACGGACATGATATGGCACTACATCAGATCAAGATAGGTTGTTGTTACTGTTGTTTTTCTAATTGAATTACCTTGAAACGTATACCTCTAAAGGAACTTATTTTCGAGAAGAAAAATCATTGGAGGATGGGAGATGGGTCACCCGGGAGAGTTCAAGCCTTCCATGCATAAGGCTCTGTGTGCGAGCAGAAGCACAACATACGGGCGTCACGGATGGCACCCAGGGAGAGCCACGGATGGTGGAGTGGTGGTGTGGCGTCTCCCCTTTCTCTCCCCAAATATACAGAACCACAAAACCATGCAGAGGTATTGCACATGTTCAAGATCCTCAATTCATTTCCTACAGCTACATTTAAAAAAGATCTAGGGAGTCAGGCGGTAGCTCAGCAAGTTAAGCACACGTGGTGCAAAGCACAAGAATGGGCGGAAGGATCCCAGTTCGAGCCCCTGGCTCCCCACCTGCAGGGGAGTCGCTTCCCAGGTAGTGAAGCAGGTCTGCAGGTGTCTATCTTTCTCTCCCCCTCTCTGTCTTCCCCTCCTCTCTTCATTTCTCTCTGTCCTATCCAACAACAACATCAATAACAAAAACAATAAAAAAAGGCAACAAGGGCAACAAAAGGGGAAATAAATAAATAAAGTTTAAAAAATATATATTTAAAAAAATCTACTTCTTGTCTCTGACCTCTCCCCAATTCTGCTGCTGAAGCCATCCATCAAAGCTCTTCTTTTTTTTTTTTTTTAATTTTGGTTATTGAAAATTTCACTTTTGATCTTTGTATAGAGACAGAAAGAAATTGAGAGGGAAGGGGGAGTTAGACAGAGACAACTATAGCCTTGCTCCACCACTTGTAAAGCTTCCCCTCAGCAGGTAGGTAGCAGGGGCTTGAACCTGGGTCTTTACACGGTGATGTATATGCTTAACCAGGTGTGCCACCAAATTTCAGTTTTTAAATGGCCATTTGGGACGTCGAATGGTAGCTCACCTGGTAGAGCACACACATTACAGTGCACAAGAACCCAGTTCAAGTCCCTAGTCCCCACTTGAAGGGAGAGAAGCTTCCCAAGCAGTGAAGCAAGTGTCCCTTTCTCTCCCTCTTCCATTTTAATTTGTCTCTATCCATAATAATAGGAGTCAGGTAAGTAGACTGGTTGACCTCATGTTACAATGTGCAAGGACCTCGGTTTAATGCCCTGGTCCCCACCTGCAAGGGGAAAGCTTCGCAAATGGTGAATCAGGGCTACAGCTCTCTCTACCTCTTTTTTTGTTTGTTTTTGCCTCCATGGTTATTGCAGGGGCTCGGTCTCTGCACTATGAATCCACTGCTCCTGGAGGCCATTTTTCCCATTTTGTTGCCCTTGTTGTTACCCTTGTTATTGTAACTATTATTATTGTCATTACTGTCATTGTTGTTGAATAGGATAGAGAGAAATCAAGAGAGAAGGGGAAGAAAGAGAGGGGGAAGAGAAAGATAGACACCTGCAGACTTGCTTCACCACCCATGAAGTGAGCCCCCCGCAGGTGGGGAGGTGGGGAGCTGGGGGCTTGAACTGGGATCCTTACGCTGGTTTTTGTGCTTCATGCCATGTGTGCTTAACCTGTTGTACTACCGCCTGGCCCCTTCTCTCTACCTATCTTGCTCTTCCTTCTCACTTTCTTTCTGTCCCTATCACAAAACTAAAATAAGTAAATGCACAAATACATAAATAGAAAAACTGCCACTGAGTGTTTGTTAAGCTTCATATTTCTTTGCTGAAACTTCTCTCTTTTCTCTCACTTGGTATTTTTCTTGTTTCAAGCATATTTACAGTAGTTTCTTGAAGCACTCTTATGACGGCTTCCTTCAAAGCTTGTTTCATGTAGTTGCAACATCACTGGCATCTGGGTTCTGGCATCTCGCTTCGCTCTGTGCATTCCATTTGAGATCTGCCATGATGAGGGATCCTCAGTGGAAATTTGGACATTGGAAGACTGTGTGAGAGTGTGGATCTGACTGAAACCTTCTGTCTTAGCTGCTTTCTCTGACACTGCTCTAGCAGGATTTTGGGTAAGGACACTGCAGCTAAACAGGGACAATATTCCTGGTTCCCCTTAGGGCTCCACTGACACTGGAGGCGGGGGAGGGGACCCCTTGTCACTTTCCTTATGCTGCTTGACTGGGGTAGGGAACCTGCTCATTTCTAAGTGTTCCTTTTATTTTTTTACTACTTTTATTAGATAGGACAGAGAGAAATTGAGGAGGGGTATACATAGAGATAAAGACTGAAAAACACTTGCAGCACTGCTTCACCACTAGTGAAGCTTCCCCCCATGCAAGTGGGGAGCAGGGGCTTGAACCTGGGACCTTAAGCATGGTAACCTTTGTGCTCAATTGGGTGTGCCACTGCCTGACCCCCTGAAAGCGTTCTTTTTGTGTTGCTGCCCCTTCCCTGGTCCTCCGGCTAGGGAGAAGGCTTTGCTTGTCAGTGCCCAATGGCACTTCCAGGTTGCTGGGAGCTGGGGCTCCTTGCCCACTCTGACTTCTATCTTACACTGCATCCTCATGTCATTTTTAACTGCCCAGGCCTGATCATTGTACTTCCATAAAGAACAAGGAAAAGTAAATCTGTTCCTACTTTGCAGAAGTGCAAATCTGAATATTTTTTTTTAAGAAAGACTCCTTCTCCAGATGCAATGCCAGGAGAGGGGGAGGGGTGGCCCTTCTGTCTCTGTCACAATGGATTTGAGCTGGAGTCCCACAGCTCCAGCAGGCAGGAGGGGAGGGTGTTCAGTGGCTTTAGGGCATGTGCTGTACTCTCCAGTCCCCCACGGCCCCCTCATGGCTGCTTCGCTTGTTAACTGTCCATAGTATACAGCAGTGTTTGCAAACTCTGATTTAATAGCTAGAGGCTCAGTGAGGCCAAAGGGTTGCCAGTGGATTACAGGCACAGATTCTGAAAGTCCACGAGCAAGTGTCCCTTTTCAGACACGATTACTTGATTTAAGAAATATTAACCAGAACCAAGTTCAAGTTTAATGAGGCCTTTCCCACAGACTGTCTCCTGCTTGCCTCGTAAAATCCTTTCAAAAATTTTGCGGAGTGTGAAGAATTTAATCACTGTATTGGCCTACTAAATGACTGGATTTAGTGCTGGATGCCATTCCCTTTCCTCCTTTACTTTTTCACAGTGTCTAAGGGAGAGCTCTAATCACTTTGTGTCCATGGACAAAGAATAAGAGAGGGAGAGAAACAATGATGATGAGTTTGGGACCAGAGGGAGGAGGGTGATTAAAACTACAGTGTTTCAGAGCTGGGAGGCAGCTCACTGGGCAGAGCACAGAATGCATGCACCACTGGGTTCAACCTTGGCATACATGAGTACCATGGACGGCACTATGAAGAGTCCCCTGGATGGAGTGGTACTATTCCACCTCTCCCCCCCGCTCTGTCCCTTCGTCGCCTGCCACCCTTGCTCTCTATAAAGTACACAGAAATGTCAGTCCCAGAATGCTGTTCGGTTCCATGCTCTGGGTTCATTCCCCCAGCAGTACATAAAATCCAGAGTGCCCTGCTTTCCCTGAGACTGACCATAATCAAAATCTTTTGGACAAAATAGAACTGAAGAAAGTTCTAGAATGAAAGGAACTGAGACTTGCAATCTAATGCAAAGTCTTCTTCTTACAGATAAGGAAAGCATACTGGGTTCCAGCAGGCCGCAGAGCTGACTAAGTACACTTTGCAGTGCACCATGTTCCTCTTTTGGGCTTAGTTCTACTTCCAAAACAATAGAAAGTGATCAGCTGTGTCATCACAACTCATAGTTCTTCAAAAATTCCATTACATTCTGTAACTATTTTATCTCTTTTTTTTTTTTTCTGAAATAGTCATATCTTGTTTTAACACTACTGACAAATTCAAGAGAGACTTTGGTTCCTTTGTTAGCTCAGTAAAAGGCAAGTAATTGAGTTGGGGGGGAGGGGCAGGGAGTGAATCATTCTGCTACCCTGGATTCTTAGGCAAATCTTCAGGGTGCTTTGGGGTAAACACACGTGGATACATGTAGTTGATTCCCAGTCCAACAAAAGAGCTGTCTGGCCCTCCAGCTGGCATGGTGTTTTTCACACATCTGTCATTGCACACATCAGTGCTGTAAGTCTGCTCTGCTCTAAGTACCACCCATGCTAGCATTAGCTTTTATCTCTTTTTTTTAAAATAGACTTTTATTTATTATTGGATAGATAGAGAAAAATTGAGAAGGGAGGGGGAGGTGAGAGAAATTGAGAAGGGAGGGGGAGGTAGAGAGGGAGAGAAACAGAGAGACACCTACAACCCTACTTCACCACTCCTGAAGCTTTCCCCCTGTAGGTGTGGACCAGGAGTTTGAACCCAGATCCTTGTACACTATAATGTGAGTGCTTAGCCAGTGCACCACCGCCTGGCCCTTAGCTTTCATCTCTACAGAGAGACCTCAACCACTCTGTTCAAATTTCACCAGGCTCTCAATAGTAACATCCATGATAACATGAGCCATGTTTGCTGTGTTTGTTCTTCTAATATGCACTGAAGTAGTTACATAACATGGGACATAACGAATACACCCATGACATAGCATTGGTACTCACATGATATTACAGCTATCCTTAGCCCACTTTGGGTGATCTGACCATGACCTGTTGGTTTGTGGTGGTAGTAAATAAAAAAGGTTTTAAAAATAGTCTTTGAAACCTAACACTAGTTGCTCATCATTCCGACTTGTAAGAAAGTGCCAGAAACACGATCCCAGGAGTCGGGTGGTAGCACCGGGTTAAGGGCACATGGCGCAAAGTGCAAGGGCCGGCGTAAGGATCCCGGTTTAAGCCCCGGGCTCCCCACCTGCAGGAGGTTGTTTCGCAAGCAGTGAAGCCGGTCTGCAGGTGTCTGTCTCTCCTCCTCTCTGTCTTCCCCTCCTCTCTCCATTTCTCTCTGTCCTATCCAACAACAACAGCTATGGCAACAATAACAACTACAACAAGCACAACAACAAGGGCAACAAAATTGGAAAAATAGCCTCCAGGAGCAGTGGATTTGTAGGGCAGGCACTGAGACCCAGCAATAACCCTGGAGGCAAAAACAAAGAAAAGAAAGAAACACAATCCCATTACCAGCTGCAACAGATGTGAATTCTGGAAGCCTAGTTTTTTCGATTGTATTGTACGTAAGAAATAGGTGAGTCAGGAAAGTGGCTCAGGGCAGAGCACGGGATTTGCATGTGTGAGGGCCCAGATTGAGTCCTCAGCCCTGCATATGCTAGAGTAGTACTCTGGTCTCTCCTACAAAAGTAAGCAATATTTTCCCCAAAAGAAAGGGAGGAGGCATTTGGTTGCAGGCCTATGGGGATAATGATTCACGAAGCGGTCTAGGGAACAAAACTGCCTTTTTTGCAGGCATAGCAGGGAGTTCTGATGTAGGAAAACCCAGAGACCCTCTCTTGAAAAACCAGTAGGAGGGAGTCGGGCGGTAGCACAGCGGGTTAAGCGCAGATGGCGCAAAGTGCAAGGACCGGCGCAAGGATCCTGGTTCGGCCCCTGGGGAGTCGCTTCACAGGCGGTGAAGCAGGTCTGAAGTGTCTATCTTTTTCTCCCCTTCTCTGTCTTCCCCTCCTCTCTCCATTTCTCTCTATCCTAGCCAACAATGGTGACATCAACAACAATAACTACAACAATAAAATAAAAAGGTCAACAAAAGGGAATAAAGAAATAAAGAAATATTTTTTAAAAAGTAGGATACAGGGACGCAAAAGTTGACAGCTCACTCCGGCTTTCCAACTGGATGACTTGGGTTAAAGCCCATGGTCTAATTGTGTGATACTAAGTGAATCAGTTAGCTTGAAAGCTGGTATCTTCATTTAAGTGATGGTCACAATAAAAGCTACCACAATGAGTTGTGTTAAGGTTTAAATGAATGACATGTTAAAAAGCCTTACAAAACTAGCAGTCCCATCATGTACAGTGAAGGCTGGGGAGACTGAAAATGTAGACCCACTCCCAGCAGCTTACAGCGCCAGTATTTCAAGTCAAGATGGAAGCACACAGCTCCAGGGAGACAGCTGCTACCATTTAAATTCTGACCCTGAATGTATCCTCTAATAAATTAATCCCAAATTGAGACTGTGCGGCAAACAGGTCTCTTGCACAATGGGCAATTTAAAACCCTGTGCAGTTCACATGAAACCCCCAAGAAATAGTATCTGAACCTTTCAGGACAAGCCATGCAATGGCTCCCATGCCAAAGGTGTCCCCAAAGCCCATCGTGGGGACCCCAACTTGAAGAATCTCTTTGTAAGGAGCATGTGAGATTATCCTTGTGGTTTAGAAGCACATATGCTTATTACTTTGTTTACATATTTGTTTTACTTCTTTTATCTGAGATAGTTTCATGTGAATAAGAGAAACAAGTCAAAGAATCACTCTAGTCCATGCAGTGCTGGGGGTCAAACCAGAAACCCCAGGCAGGAAAGAGTCCTGAACAGTACCAGCTGCTGTTTAAATAATAATAAAAAAAACCTCCTTGAAGTAAATATAGCAACTCTTGAATCAAATTTCACACTGAATTCACATGCTTGGCTACAGGGCAAATAAAACAAAGACAACTTCAAAGAATCCTCATAATATTTCATCAAAGGTTTTAGCTATGCTCTGGTAGAGAGACTAAAATTCAATTTCTGAAATACAGAAAAGCCTTTTTATTTTATTTTTTCCTGAATGTTGTGTGTTAAACCATATCAAGCTAAGCTCGCCCTGCTCCACACAGTCTATAAACAGAATAGAATCCCAAACCTGCAGTGGCCACTCTCTCCTATAGTCATAGTTAACAGCAAGTCTTCTGCAGAACTCACATGGTGCTAGCAACTAGTCCACCATAATGAAGTCCTCCCAACCCACTTCATTGTCTATAAGGAAAACTACTCCAGCGCCTGGGACCTAATCTCTCCTGAGAGGATCCCTGGAGTCTCTCCATTCTGCATTGCAGGAGGGTAGAGAGATAAAGAGACACCAGGAATCAGTGACGGTGATCCTGCAAACACTCACTGGGCCTGAAGGTGGCATATTTGCCTAGTGGAGACTGGAGGTGTAGACAAGCATAAGAAGCAAGTAGCGGGAAGAAAAATCTGCAAGAACTCCATGCACACTCCTGGAGCTGGCTGGATTACCCAGCTGCTACTGACCTGTGGCTCGGCTAGCCCTGGGCCAGGATAAGCAGGAGCTCCCAGCGGATCTGAATGGAAATACCTCCTGAGTCAGCTTCTGCACTTGTGAAACTTCGGACCTATAGAGCCAGGGTCAGAGCCCTCTAAACAAGGTTTCTGTGATAAGGAATGAGTTAAGGGTCTTTCTTGCATTTCTTAAGGGGTTTGTAAGATGCGATGTCTGGCAAGGACTGTTGGGAGTTTGGGAGACTGTCGATCGAGTTTAGTCGTAGGTACTGAAGGTAATTTGCACATAATTCTGATCATCTGCTATTAGGCAATCATGGCTGTAATACCCTGAAACCTAATGGTATTGCAGTTTCAGTTTATAACTTGCTACTGCTTTACTTCCATTCAGACCAAGTTTACCCACTGCCTCACCAAAGACTGGGCAGGTTAAGTTACTTACGAATGGAGTTTACAATTGTTCCCTGAGTACCTGAGCATGCAGAAATGAAGAAGCCCAATGCCTTGATGAGGAATCAATTATGCTGAACTTTTAAAAAGAAGCAGAGATGGGGGGGCAGGCAGTGGCTCATTTGGTAGAGCACGCATGTCCAAGCCCCTGGTCCCCACCTTCCCTTTCAATGTCTCTCTGGCTTTAACCAATAAATGAATAAATAAATATATATTTTTTTAAAGCAGAGAACTCAACTTTTACCATAAACAAGAAGAAAATGCTCACTTGAGTAAAGACTGAAAAAAATCATGCTGTCCATATGGTGTTCCTTTGGGATTTTGCAAGTGTTTACACTCTAGTCTCACCTGTTGATGCAGAATTCGAACAGGTGGTACCTAAATACGAAAACAAACCGGGAAGTCAGGGAGAGTTCCTCAGATGCTGCCAACACTTCCAAATACTAACAAAGAGAGCCTGTACAGTTATCATGACAAAGAGGAACTGGGTTTTGAAAAGCTGATCACAATCTAAAGACAGCCTTCTCTCTCCATTGCCAAACGGTATATTCTTCCTCTGCATGGCAGCGCTCACAGCAGGTACCCTTCTTCCCTCCTCCCTAACAAGGGACTGCTGGGCCTTGTTGAGGGGGGAAGACTGTCATTTGAAAAAGCAAAACTCCTCAGCTACTTAGCACACTGAGAAGGAAGGAAAGACTCAGAATTGCTTACCTTGTAATCTCGGGATACATTTTCTGACGTCACTGAACCTGAAATCTGACTAGAAATTGTAGCTGCTATAAGCTGTTTACACCATTCAACATGTGATCCTGTAGGACTAAAAGAAACAGCGTGATTAATGTATTATTAAGACACAGGCTTTAGGTGAAACAATAAGCAATGGCTAGGGGTACGTGTCCATTTCCCATTTTCAGATAGTGAGTTGCTATTAGATGAGTTACCTTTACATTTAATATAAACTAAAAGACAATGAGGAAGTATGATTAGGTTCCATGGTGAGCTTAACTGAATTGCTAAATTCTTTTAAAGTTTAATATTCTGGCCTTGGTCAAGTAAGCACATTATTCTCTGTCATTTAATGGAATTTTATCATATCACAATTACATGGAGTGAATATTGTTAAAATAATGTAGTAGAAGGGGACAGGCAATAGCGCAGCGGGTTAAGTGCATGTAGTGCAAAGTGCAGGGACTGGCATAAGGATCCCGGTTCGAGCCCCAGCTCCCCACCTGCAGGGGAGATGCTTCACAGGTGGTGAAGCAGGTCTGCAGGTCTCTGTCTTTCTCTCCCCCTCTCTCCATTTCTCTCTATCCTATCCAGCAACAATGACATCAACAACAACAATAATAACTACAGCAATAAAACAACAAGGGTAACAAAAGGGAAAATAAATTAAAAATAAATAAATAAAAATAATGTAGTAGAAAAATGTATTCTAAAACCAAGTATTTGTCTCAAAGCATATGCTTTTCAAAAATCAGTTTTGTGTTGGTGGCTTTAAATCTAGAAACATAATGTAATTTCAAGTGAATCAAAGGGACTCTTAACTGAGCAAAGCTGACAGTGGGTTTCTAATAGAACAGGCTAGAAAAATGATGTCCTGTATGTTATAATAATACTACTGCACATTCCTGTTAAGTGTTCTGACAACCTGCAAAAGGCTCTTCCAGTCTGTTTTTGTGCCAACAATGTGGTGTGTTAAAAAAAAAAAATGCTGAACAGGGACTAGCCAACTTGCTTCTGAGGTGAGAAAACTCAGGCACTGAGGTGGCAGGCCCTGACAGAAGACAGAGTTGTCTAAACAGAGTCTGTCCTTCTAGGATATGACCCAACCAGAGTGCCCAGCTCACTCAGCTGGAGGGTGAGACAGTGCCCTTCCTGCCACCGACGGGAACTCAGCAGTGAAGCAAGACCGCACTTCTGCATACAACCCTGCCAGAACCTCAAGGACCCATCTTACAGGTGCAGAAGCTAAGGCTCTGGTGCATGACCAAGGTCACGAGACTGGGAGGTGGCCAGGCCACATAAACAAAGTAGGTAGAGAGTACTCAGGACCCTCCTCCTCCCACAGCGTGTCATAGCACTGAAGAACTCAAGGAGGATGGTAGAAGGTGCTTCCAGGAGTTTACCTTGCAGGTAGCTTCCACTGTTAAAAATATCCCTAGGAGGATGCAGAAGTCACATAGGCTCCTAAGCTGAATATGCACCCCAGATCACATCAAATCGATGGGGTTTAGAATCAACAATATTTATACACCTTTCCCATATTTGGGAACTACTCTCTTCCCTGACCCAGCTTTCTGGTCCTTCTGCCAGCCATGACATCACCTCCCCAGACAATAACTAGGATCCACCTGCATATCAGATCTCAGGTTCAGGGGGGAAAAAAAAAACTAGTACAGCCACAGGCCCTTTGGAATATGACTAAAATATGTCTACTAAGCTATCTACATAGCATATCTACATAGGAAGACCCACCCCCCCAACTCTTCAGTCTGCACTACTCCAGCCTTTAGGTCCATGATTGGTCAACAATTTGTTTGGCTTTATATGTTAACTCTCTTTTCAGCTACCAGGTTCCAGATGCTAGCATGATGCCAACCAGACTCCCCTGGACAGACAAACCCACCAATATGTCCTGGAGCTCCGATTCCCCAGAAACCCACCCTACTAGGGAAAGAGAGAGGCAGACTGGGAGTATGGATCGACCCCCACCCATGCTCAGCGGGGAAGCAATTACAAAAGCCAGACCCTCCCTCCACCTTCTGCACCCCACAATGACCTTGGGTCCATACTCCCAGAGGGATAAAGAATAGGAAAGCTATCAAGGGAGGGGATGGGATACGGAGTTCTGGTGGTGAGAACTGTGTGGAGTTGTACCCCTCTTATCCTATAGTTCTGTCAGTGTTTCCTTTTTATAAATAAATAAATAAATAAATAATATTTTTTAAAAAATGATCCTAGGGGCTGGGCAGTGATGCACCCAGTTGAATGCACATGGTACAGTGCACAAGAACCCAGGTTTGAGACCCTGGTCCTCCCTCTGCAGAGGGGAAGCTTTACAAGTGGTGAAAGAGGGCTGCAGGTGTTTCTCTCACTTCTCTCCCTCTCCAATACCCCTCAATTTGTCTCTCTGCAAAGAGAGAGAGAATGTTCAACACCTTAAAAACATCACATCATGGGGGCTAGGCAATGGTGCACCTGGTTAAATGCACACATTATAGTGAGCAAGGACCCAAGTTCAAGCCCCTGGACCTCACCTGCAGGTGGAAGTTTCACAAGTGGTAAAGCAGGGCTGGATATGTCTCTCTGTATCTTCCCCCTCTCTATCTTCCCCTCCCCTATAAATTTCTCTATCTCTATCCAATAATAATTTTTTTAAAAAAATCATATCATCGTGGGAGCGCCAGGAATGATACTAAGGGCCCTCTGGGAATGGTGATATGGTGCTGTGATGTCTCGCCCCTCTCCTCCCTCTAAAGGCCTGGGAAGGCCAGTCAGCAGTGGTTTCCCACACATGTGAGGCACTGCATACATCTCAGGCATTTCAAGAGTAGAAAATACACACCTGCATGGGCGATGAGGCAGTGCTGCAGGTGTCTCTGTCTCCATACAGAATCAAAGAAAAAAAGCAAAGGGAAAGAAAAACCTGAAGCCCCCAGGCTGTGTATGAAACAAGCTCCCAATTTAAATGAAAAGAAGGATTGCTTGCTAGCCGTGATCTACACTGCGGTCTGAGATCCAGAAAGTCAGGGTGTGGGGTCTGTGGGTTGGGAATCCAACTCAAAGCACCACTGATAGGCAGCCCTTGATTCCTGTCATACATAAGTCAAGGACTGACCAGAGCTGCAGACAAGAGGAAGAGGGAAAGGGAGGGAGCTCAGGTTCCTCTTTCAAAGCTAAGTCATCCGAGTGCCCGGTTTTATCTCACTTCTCTCCTTGGGCTGCTCCTTCCTCTACCGGCACCCACCCCGGCTGCAAGTCGAAGGCTGAAACCACCTGGTCACCCACAGAGGGTGAGCTGCTGCCGCCAACTGCCCTTCCCCCTCCAGCTCTCTGCTGTGGGGATCCGGCCTTGGGCTTCCCTAGGATTCGCGGGCGGCGGGGGAGGGAGGCCAGGCCTTGTGTCGCTGCCCTCTAGGAGGAGGCTCAACCAGCTCAGCTGAGTCCATTCTCCACCTTGGGAGACTGTAGAGATAAACAGAGCCAAGGACAAGCGGGCACTAGGAAGCCCTGGCCACCTGAGATGCAAGCGGCCATCTCAACACTGCCTTCCGGACTGGGTGGTGCTTTCTGTCACCTGCAACCAGAGCCACCCTGGCCAGGAGTAGAGGCCTGGATGCAGGTCCTGCGTTGTCACCTCAAGCAAGCCACATCCTCTGATGAGTAGGTGACAAGCAGAGGGAGGGGTGTGGGGTCAGCTTCCACTGCTGTGAGTGGGGTGAGGACAGAGGAGAGAACGGGGGGGGGGCAGGCCTGTTTCCCTACCTCCTGCCCCCATCACAGCTTTCTGGCTGGAGCTCCCCAATTTGCTTCTCAAGCTTCAACTCTCTGGACCTGGGAGCTCAAGACATGAGAGCCCTAGCCACTGGAATGGGGACCCAGAGAGTCAACTAATCACCCTGTCTACCCAGCCCCCTTGGGTGTCTGTCCCAGTCAGTGATCCAGGCAACCCAGACCCCAAAGCGGGCTGTTTCCCACTCCCACAGCGCAGAACCCACCAAGTCACACCACTGCTGATGAGGGTCCCAGCAAGTCTCCTGTCCCGACTACTACTCCAATTCCTTTTCCCCGCCCGCCCACCATTTCTCTGTGTTCTTCAAGCTCAACAATGAGCTCCCCCTGAGCCCTGGCCCCCCACTCCTGTCCTGGTCCCCAGCACAAATGGCCCCCACACTCTAGGCTCATGTGAGGCGAAGTCCTCCAGTGCTGCTTAACATTCCTACTCAGGAGGTCATTCCCCTCGCAGGCATGGCCAGCCTGCCCCCCTCAGCCTGGATGCCCATATCAGCCTCTTAGCTACCTCCTCAGTCCACTGTCCGCCAGAGGACAGCACCCCCTGCAGCGGACCCTCTGCCTGTCCCCCGCCCTCCGCTGGGGCCACTGGTTTCTGCTGTTGTCCTGTCAACACTTCTTCCCCTATCCTCCCTGCAGGAGGACAAGAGGACAGGCGCACAGACCCTAAGCACCTATATGCTGGATCCGTCACATACGGGTGTCCCCTCAGTCTGGCTTTCCATGAACAGCCCACCCCAAAGTGCAACCCCCCAGGTCTTGCCTCCCCAGCTTGTCTGTCCTCCCCTGGAGGAGAGGTTGGCCTGCTTTCTGTCTTCCGCTGGTGCCAAACTCCCACACCATGTGGGCAGGGCTGGGCTGGGGGTACTGGTCCTCTTCCGTCACCTTGGGCTGCATGGAACCACTGAAAGTTCCAATGCCAGTCCCATCCCAACCTCACCTGCTCAAAGTCTTCCTGTGGCCCCCAGAGCCAGGTGATCACAGGCCTTCCCTTGAAACTAAGGCACATGAGTGGAAGGAGATTGCACTGGTCGGACCAGTAAAACAAGACAATCATGAGAATGCCGGGACAGGTGGCTGCCTACCCTCCTCAGAGCTCAGGAGGTAATTCAAAGTGCAGAAGCCCCAGTGGGAGAGAGAACCGACCAAGTAGGGTGTGTCTTGTGCAGCACATGTGGCACATTCAAGTCCTGGCACCACGTGGAAGTACCATAGCATGGGGGGAGCTCTGGGGACCTATAGTGTTGTGGTTTCTCTATCTGGCCTGAAAGTTGGCCCAAGAGCAGTGAAACCACTCATATTCCAGGCCCCAACTTCACAAAAAGTTTAAAAACAAAAACAAACAAACAAAAAAAACCAGTGCAGCATCCCAGGCTCGACCCTAGAGGTCAAGGATGGATGTAGAGTGGGACCAAGAACGTGCTTCTGCAACAAGCCTGAAGTGAGTGGGATTCGGGTCAGACAGAATGCAGAGCCGAGCCTGAGAAGCTCAGGCCCACATCCCGAGGAAGAGCCAGCTGGACCCCAGTCTTCCCCCTCACCACTTCCCTGCCTGCCAGCACATTCCACTCCCAGGGCCAAAGATCCACTCCCCCCCACCCTGTCCAGAGGCTCACTTCTCAGTCTCCGCCACTCAGTTTAGACTGTGTTGGCTTCCCACCCCCCTACCCCACCTCCTGCTCCACCCCCACAGAGAAAGACTCCAAGCCACCCCTGTGCACCACAGTGCAGCCAACATGAAAAATATCAACTCCTGGGCCCCAGGATGACCCTCCTGTAGCAGATGCTCAGAGTTAGGTGTGGAGGGGATGGGAAGCCTAGCCACCTGGTGTTCTTCCCAGGCTTCTCAGGGGGTTCCCACGTATACCCCATACTGAGCACTTCCATGCGACCTCTGGCTCCAGCACTCAGCAGTAGTAACTGAGACTGAAATTGAAATAAAATCGCTTGTTCGTTTGTAAGCTAGACAGGAAACATAATGGTCTCGAACTACCCTGGCTCTTAGACATTCTAGAATATCTGCAGGGAAGTGAACCCCTGAGCAGTCAACGCCAAGTCCCGGCTTCCCCAGGATTGCTTAGCAGTGACCCTGAGGACCGAGGAGGACCGGGGAGACCAGTTTAGAAAAGTACATTGTAATTCCAAGGAGGCAGGGAGGGAGGGAGCACTGGGTGTTATTCCTTGGCCTGAGGAACCTCCCAGAAGTTCCTATCTGTGCGTGACTAAGGCAGGCAGGAATGAACATCTGCCTCTGACCCCACGCTTGGCAGAAATGTCTGGGCTGTGCTGTGGTGTCACTGAAATAGCCAAGGTGTGGGACAGCTGCATCTTCCTGGTCTCAGGAGAAACGGGAGGGGGTGGGGGAGGGCTTAGGGAGGCCCTCCCTGCTGAACCCGGTCACCTTAGGTTTCTAAGTGATGGAGCTGAGTCGTGTACCTGCCACAGGGTCAGGTGGCTTCTGTGATGAAAACAGCCCACAAGTTCCTTCCTGCTGTCACCAAGTCAGCCCAAGGCTGTGGCCTGTATCACTGTATCAAAAGCAGCTGGGGCATTTTCCTGTCCCAGGAGCTCCCATCAGGTCCCCTTCTGCCGCCAACCGCACCTGCTCAGCCCCCCCACACCACCACTCCAGCAGGCTGTCCCCACCCCACCAGAGCCCAGAGGCGGCGGGGGCGGAGGGGAGCACGGGCGGGCTTTGGGTCTTCACTCGAGGCACAGTCACGGGGGGTGGACCAGGTGGCAGTAGTCCCTCTACCTCCCGAATGCCGTGTGGCAGGGCGGAGGGAGGTGGCACCAGACACGACCTGACAACTGCGAGCCCCCTGCGGTGCTGGGGTTTCAGACCCTCCAAGCGGAAGTAATACGAGGCAGGGCCCCGTATGAGGGGTGCTGGGTGTTTGGGCTTTCGGCAGGGCCCGGGGAAGGGAGCCTGGAAGGGGCCAGGGGAGGGCGAGGGCCTCGCGCCGGCTACCGGGATCGGGGATCAGAGGGCCGCGGCGGAGAGAGGAGGCCGTCCCCACTCACCTGTCCAGGGTCTCCACGCTGGGCTGTCGGGAGCCGGCTACAGGGCACCCCGCCACCCGAGGGGTCCTCCTGACACCCGCCGGGCCCCCGCCGCCTTCGCCGCCCGCCGCCGCCGCCGCGGCCGCCGCCACCGCCACCGGCCGATCCATGGCGCGCTGGGCCTCCGGGCCACGCGGGAAAGCCGAGATCGCGAGGGGAGCGGCGCCCCGGAACGTCCCGCCACCAGCACCCGCCTCAGGCCGCTGCCATTAATTGTCACCTGGCGACGAGCGGTACCCACAAGGCCGCGCGCGGGGGGCGGGCGGGGGGCGGGGCGGGGCGGGGCCAGAACACCCACGCCCCACCTGGACGCCGAACCCCTGAACCCCCCCACCCCCGCCCCCCAGCCTGTGGCAGCCGGCGGGAGCGCCCTGGCCCGCTGCCCCGGGGTTGCAGTTGGCCGGATACGCAGAGGCCAAACCCAGAGGCTCGAGGGGTGTAAGCAAAGGAGGGGGGCGTTCTCCAAAACAGGGGTGGTACTTGGGGGCCGACCTGGGCGCCGTGCAGACACACTCGAGGGCTGTCCGAGGATGCACATCTGGCGCTGACACCCCGTCGTTTGGCAGTGGAACTTAAACAGAAAACCCCAAACCATCTGGATTCCCACACTTTTTTTCTCTGAAAAATCGGAGCGGGGGAAAAGCCAGTTTCCCCTCCCTCAAGCCCTGAGCCCCCTCCCCGCCGCCCACCCATCCTCAAGACCCTCGTCTTGACATGTTGATGCAGGAGCAATTCCAGACTTTTGAGCGATTTCCTCTCTTCTCCATATCTCTCTCTCTCTCTCTCTCTCTCTCTCTCTCTTCCTCCACCACCCCCTCCGCCCCCACATGCCCACCTCCTTGCCATCTGCAGAGCAACCAAGTATTCTGAGGCTGCCCTCCTAACTTCCGCCCTGGTCTCTATTCACAGCAACATTGAACTTCTGGTGCTTCAATCAGCGCTGTGAAAATCAAGGCAATAGCTGATGAAAAAGGCATTTAAGCCATTTCCTTCCTGAAGGGTGGGGGGAGAATTATTTCTCTGCTTCCTTTGCTGGGTTTGTCTAACAGCCAGCTTATCCTTTCTATACTCACCCCTAATTTTGCTGGGGTGCAGGGTGGCGATTGCCATGGAAATGGACTTACTCCTGTGCCCCAGACTCCCCTCTTAAAATACTAAGGAAATCAATCACTTCCTGACAAAAGGCAAAATTGTGTACAGAGAGCTACCTCGTCCAAGATCCCACCAGCTTAATAACTTTCATTAGAGGACGCCCCATTTGGCTCTCCAGCAGCCACCTTACAGCCAAGAGAGCCTGCAAGAATGAAAGTACCCCATGAGTGCTGAGCAGATGGCTGTGAGCGAGGAGGGGAGATGGCCACACTCTCTGGAGACCCACTGTCTCCAGCTTTCAATTTTCCTAAAAGATTCAGTTAAGTATCTTTATTGTTTCATCTTGTTGTGAATTTCCTTGTTTCATGGGACAGACACAGAGAGACCTGCCCAGAGCTCCAGGAGCTCCACTCTGACCACGTGCACTGACCCAAAGTTTGCAACACATGTGATCAGACCACTGAACCACCACTCCGGATGCTCAATCCCATGTTTAACTTCCCTTCACAGACTCAATGTTCATGCACCCCCCACTCCCTTTAATATGTTGAAACTCTAACACGGAGTTGAGGGAATTTGCAAGTGAGACTTTGGGGAGGTGGCTGGGTCATCAAATCTGGCCCTGGTGATGGGATTAGTGCCTTTGTGGAACAGAGACACTCAAGAGCCTGGTTATATTCTCTCCACCAGCAGATAGCTGTCTGCTATCCAGAAAGGGGGCTTGCTCTGGGACCCCAAGCCAACCACAGCCTTGATCTGGGATTTTAGCTTCCTTTTCCACCACACCCCAGACTCTGGTATTGTGTCTAGGCACTTCACACAGACTAAGACACCCATGTTCAGTGAGTGCTTTGTAACAAGAGGCTATGAGCATCTCTCCCCGTTTTCAGAATGAAAACAATGTTAGTTTAAACATCTTTTAAATCCCATAGCTTTCATGAAAAACTAGATGAGAGAGAAATTCACTGGGACACTCTAAGACTGGACTCCTTTAAGTCAACTTAGGACACAGAAGACAGAGACATACCCTGATATAATCTTTATGTCATCTATCATCTGTCATTTCCTTAGAAGCTCATAGGACCCGGCAAAATAGCTTTGCTATATGTACCACCCAGGTTCATGCCTGACCCCCACCACATGAAGGAAGCTTCAGTGCTGTCCCCCCCCTCTCTCCTTTTTCTGTTTATACCAAGAAGGAGAAGGAGAAGGAGAAGGAGAAGGAGAAGGAGAAGGAGAAGGAGAAGGAGGAGAAGGAGAAGGAGAAGGAGAAGGAGAAGGAGAAGGAGAAGGAGAAGGAGAAGGAGAAGAAGAAGAAGAAGAAGAAGAAGAAGAAGAAGAAGAGGAAGAAGAAACAAACAGCAGCAACTGCTGCTCATGAAACATCATGGGAAAGAGAATAGTGATGAACTTGCAGGCCAGTGTGTTCTCCGCTGGGAGAGAAAGATGACAGATAGATAGATTAATAGATGCTGCATAGACAATGCTAAATAGGTGAGTAGGTAGATAGATAGGCTGGTAGGTAAAGATGATAGACAGATGATAGATATTAAATAGATATTGACAGATGAATAATAGATAGGTAGATGATAGATATTGGGTAGACAGAAATAATGATGACTACAGATAGAAAACAGGTGGTAGATAGAAGATATATAGGTAAGGAGATGATAGATAAGATGACAAATAGATATGGCTAGATAGGTGATAGATACTAGAAACTGGATAGCTAGCTAGTACTAGATATGTAGATAGATACTAAATAGAAACTGGGTAGATAGTACTAGATATGCAGATAGATACTAGATAGATGATACATGAGTAGATGATAGATGACAGATAGGAAGAAAATAGGTAGGTAGACAGATGCATGTTGGATACTTACTGGATAAATGATAGGTAAGTAGGTAGATAGATGATGGATAAATAGATACTAGGCATATAGATAGATGATTGATCAATAAATGGATAGATTGATTATAGGTAGGTAGATTGGTAGGCAGACAGGTTAATATATGATGGATAGGTAGATAGATGATAGGGAGGTAGATGATATACCAATAGATTGATGAAATGACAATAGACTGGTAGAGAGGTAAATAGGTATATAAATGATAGATAGATAGATAGATAGATAGATAGATAGATAGACAGACAGACAGGTAGACAGAGGTGCAATGAAGAGCTGGCTCGTGCTACTCTGGAGGCTTACAGACCCCATGACCTGCCTTTTTGCCAGCTGAGAAGCCAGGGAGCCATGCTGAGAGGGGAAGAGCAGTGGTATAGGGCCAAGGCTGGGCCAGGACAAGAGACCCAGAAGCACCAAAGGCAAGAGACAGGGCTCCCAGCTCAGCAGAGTGCAGCGAAGGGGGTCCATGCTCCTCCAGTGTTTATCCTTTCCATGCCCTTGGTGGTTTGCATGCTGCCCACCCTTACTGGGACCCCCCCCACACACACACACACACTTTGTTCAGGCTGCCAGTCCTGTTACTGATCCCTTCCAGTCACACCCAGACATAAGGTCTAATTGGGGAGTCAGGTGCCCTGTGGCCCAGTGAACTGCACACAGGCAGCCCTCACCAGGACCAGTAAAGCACGCCCAGTAAAGCACAGGTCGTAGGCCTCTCTCTCTCTCTCCCACTTTTTTTTATTGCCACCAGGGTTTATCACTGGGACTCAGTGCCTGCACTGCGAACCCACTGATCCTGGCAGCCTTTTTTTTAAAATTTTACTTGATAGGACAGAGAGAAATTGAGAGGGGAGGAGAGATAGAGGGAGATAGAAAGACAGACACCTGCAGACCTGCTTCACTGCTCGTAAAGCACCTCCCCCCCCCCCGCAGGTGGGGACCAGGAGCTGAAGCCCAAGTCCTTGTGTGTGGTAATGTGTAAGCTCAACCAGGTGTGCCACCATCTGGCCCCTTCCCTTTTTGCCTCCAGGGTTAGTGCTAGGGCTCGGTGCCTGCACTACGAATCCGTTGCTCCTAGAGGCTATTTTTTCCCCTTTTGTTGCCCTTGTTGTTCATCATTGTTGTTGTTATTATTATTGTTGTCATTGGATAGGACAGAGAGAAATGGAAAGAGGAGGGGAAGACAGAGAGGGGTAGTGAAAGACACCTGCAGACCTGTTTCACTGCTTGTGAAGAGACACCCCTGCAGATGGGGAGCCGAGGGATCAAACCAGGGTCCTTATGCCAGTCCTTGTGCTTTGTGTCGTGTGCGCTTAACCCACTGTGCTGCCACCCGACCCCCTTTCCTTTTTCTTTCTTCTTTTAATTTTTATTGATTTATTTTCCCTTTTGTTGCCCTTGTTGTCTTTTTACTGTTGTTGTTGTTATTGATGTCGTCGTTGTTGGATAGGACAAAGAGAAATGGAGAGAGATGGGGAAGACAGTGAGAGAGAGAGAAAGAAAGACACCTGCAGACCTGCTTCATCGCCTGTGAAGCGACTCCCCTGCAGGTGGGGAGCCAGAGGCTCGAACCGTGATCCTTCTGCCAGTCCTTGCGCTTTGTGCCACCCCTTTCACTTTTCTAAAATTACTATCTAATTGTTTGTTTGGGATAAGAAAGAGAAACTGAAAGGGAAGGGGGGATAGCAAAGGCGAGAAACAGACACATGCAAATATGCGTTAAGCTCCCTTCCCCCCCCCCCGCAGGTGGGGACTGGGGACTTGAACCCAGGTCCTTGCACACTATGTGTGCACTCAACCAGCTGTATCACTATCTGGTCCCTCTCTCCCTCCCTATGTTCCCCTTCCCTCTCAATTTCTCTGTCTCTGTAAAAAATAATAATAATAACCATCACAGAGAGGAAGCAAAGGAGACACCACTTCAAACCTGTCAGTCCCAGCCTTCTGAAAACCATATCCATATAAGAAGGCACGTGCAAGTACGTGCACGTACAGACACACACACACACACACACACACACATACACACACTTTGTCAGGGATAGACAGTGGTACACCAGGCTGAGCACACATTATAGTGTGCAAGGACCAGAGTTTAAGGTCCCCCGTCCCCAACTGCAAGGGGGAGGTTTGCCAAGTGGTGAAACAAGTGTTGCAAGTGCCTCTCCTTCTCCCTGTCTATCTCCCCCTCCTCTTTGTCCAATCAAATAAATGGGGAAAATGGCCACTGAGAATCGTGGATTCATCCTGTAGGCTCTGAGCCCCAGTGATAACCTTGATCGGAGGGGAAAATTATGAAGAAAAAACAAGCTGGGGGGGCTGAGCAGTGGCACACCTGATTAAACACATAGTACTAAGTACAAGGATCTGCTCAAGGATATGGGTTCTAGCTCCTAGCTTCCCACCTGCAGGGCGTAAGCTTCACAAGCAGCAAAGTAGGTCTGCAGGAGTCAGTCTCTCTCTCCTTCTCCCCCTCTCCCCCCCCCGCCTCCTTCAGGGTTATCCACTGCTCCTGGAGGCCATTTTTGCCATGTTGTTATTGCTGTTGTTGTTGTTGGATAGGACAGAAAGAAATCAAAAGAGGAGGGGAAGAAAGAGAGGGGGAGAGAAAGACAACTGCAGACCTGCTTCACCACTTGTGAAGCAACCCCTCCCCCTGCAGGTGGAGAACCGGGCACTCGAACCCTGATCATTGTGTGGGTCCTTGCACTCTACACTGTGTGCTTAACACGCTGCGCTACCACCCGGCCCCTGCAGGTATCTCTCTCCTCTCTCCCTTCCCTTCTTTTGGAAAAATACAGGGTGAAAATCGTACCTGGGGGCAGCTCATCAGTATCTCCCGAGTGAGCCTTTGGGTTAGCTCTATGGCAATGGGACCTAGGAAGCTGTATCAGTTAGAGGCTGAGACGTGGAAAGAGGTTACTGGAGCATGGAGAGATAACAAGGTTGGGGAGTGATTAACGAAAGGGAAGTAGAAGGAGCTAGAGACTCAGGGATATGCAGACTCTCATATGCCAGAGGCTCCGAAGCTCCAGGTTCAATCCCCTGCACCACCATAAGCCAGAGCTGAACAATGCTCTTGGAGAAAGAGGAAAAAAAAAACCCTATTTGCACATATTCTGGGAAATGCATAGGAAGCAGATTGCAGCCTGAGGCTGAAGCCCCCTACAACTCACAGAAGTCAGGGGCACAGTGGAAGCCCCACCCCCACCCCCTCGCTTTGCGGTTGTGAGCCTCTACCCTCCAGGGAACACTTCACCTGCAGAAGGGACCATGTACAGGGGAACTTCAGCTCTGCTCTGGGTCAGGGGCTGGGGGGACTTCCTGGATTGGATAGTTTTAGGGAAGCCAAAGGGCAGCTAGCATAGTGCAAGTACCCAGAGCTCCAGAGGCCTCTCCTAGCAGCCCCACAGACACACGTGTCTCCATGCATTTCAACCCCAGCAGACCCAGCCTGGGTGTACAGTTGACCTAGTGACATCACTGAAGTCACCCGAGTACATGGTCCTTGCACTGCAACCCTTCTGCTTCTCCAGGTAGGGTAGGGAGGGTCTGCACAAGGGCTTCTGGACTTCCCATCAAGGAGCAAGACATTGTCTCAGGAAACCCTGACTTAAGAGGGGAGAAGCACCTTGGCAAGTCTGTCCCCTTCCACCCCAGATCAGTGCCATCACCTACAGAAAGAATTGCTCTTTCCAGAGCCCCCAACTGCCCTGACCAACACTCACACCTGACTTCTCTCCCTCTTCACTTGTTTTGCTGGCTTTAGGGGACCTCTCACCGTGTCCCCCCCCACAGACCATCATTGTATGGGTTGGGGTGTGTCCACACCAGTGTCCCTTCTAGTAACCCAGGGCCACTCACGAGTGGAGGCTCAGTGAGTGGGAAGAAAGCAGCCCACGGTCAAGGGACTTGGCCACTGAGATCACCTTCCTCCCACTTTCTAGAATAAACCAAGCAAATCCAGGTAAGATGCATTTTCATTTTATTGAATAACAGAACAGTTAAGAATCCACTTGCTTTTCCCTTCAAGTTACAACCTCTTGATTACAACCATGTAACTGCTAACTTCTGGTGACATTCCCAATGAAATTCCCACTGTAATGCTCAGCCGTGGAATTCAGGGTCACACGCTGATGGGAGGTTTCTCAAAACAGTAGGGCGTCTCCCCAGAACTGGGGGCACACACAAACACAGGCAACAATTTTGTTTTGACTCACAGCAAACTCAAACAGCTCATTGGAAATGACATACAAGATACTCCTGCCATAGACATAAAGCTCGGGGCCCCAGCCATCACAGAAAAATAAACCCATGCTTGGATGAATGCCCACCTGGGGGCTGCGTGCCTGCCTCAGGGCCCCCTTCCCTATTGCTTCTAGATAAGGGCATTAAGTAACTGGGGTTCTTCCAATCGGCTCTGAGAAGGAACTCCAGGACATCTTCTCTGCTGGTCTCAGTGTATGCCCGGGGCCCCCACAGGAAGACATAGCTGGGGGGCCAGCTGCCGCACACCTGCTGGTACACCAGGTACTGCTCCTGAACCCACACTCTGGTGAGGAGATTACGCGGCTCCCCGTAAACATAGTGCTCCCTCCCGTCATACACGCCCATGGTGCCCAGCGCATTCCACATGTCCTTCTCCGAGGCGCAGTCGTTCTCCAGGGCGATGACACCCAGCACCATCACCAGCAGGCCGGTCTTGGGTCTGCTGTCCTCGTCCTCGGTCATCCCGTCGTAGGTGAGGCCCAGGGCAGGGACCAGGACGTAGCAGTGGGCCTCGGGGCTGAGCTTGTACAGATCGATGCCAAACACCAGCTGTAAGCACTCGTGGGCCTGGCTTAAGACGAGAGGTAAGTGCTCCTCCTGGTTGGGGAGGACCGCCCTCAGCATCTCAGTCTCGGAGGGGGCCTCCCTCATGCGGTACTTGTGGAGCAGGAAGGCCACCAGGTCAACCGTCTTCTCCTGGAGCTCATCCTCTCCCAAGGGGGCCAGGGGGCCCTGGGCCTCCAGCCCAGCACCTGCCCCAGCCTCTTCTCTGCTGCCGCCCTCCTCTTCCTCCCCACCCCAGGCGCCATCCTTCTCTCCGTGGCTGCTGCTGCTCGCTGCCGCTGCCTCCTCCTCCACCTCCTCCTCCTCCACCTCCTCCTCCACCTCCACCTCCTCCTCCTCCTCCTCCTCCTCCTCCTCCTCCTCCGGTGGGTTCCCTGGGGCCTCATCCCTGGGAGGACTCTGGGGATCATCGTGTCTCCCTGTAGCCAGCCTGAGCAGGGACTCTGGGAACTCCACGCAGGGCGAGGAGGAGCCAGAGGAGGACGGAGAGGAGTAAGTGCAGAAGCAGAGTTTCTGGGGCTCCTCGTAAACCCAGGACAGCTGCCCTCCTATTAGGGCAGGGACTTCTTCTGGGCGCTGAAGTTCTTCTTCCATCTCCTGGAGCTCAGCCTCATGGCGAGAAGACATGATGACGACGATGGTCACACAGGCAGCGGCAACACGTGGAGTGTCGGGTGGGACCCTAGGCTTAGGGAGAGAGGGGGTGTGAGCACCTCCCAGAACAGGACTGGGGGTGGTGGTGGTTGTGGTGGTCACTCACCGTGGGCTGCTTTCCGGGGTGCGTGGGGCTTCACAGGTTCTGTCCTCCTGGGCAACGTCCGTCAGATCCTGAAGGAAAAGCGAAGAGGTTCCTCAGGCTGCAGCCGCCCCAGCCTGAAGTTTGGGGCTCACACCCTGGTGACTTCTGTGGTGAGGGAGCCCCTCAGGTCTCTGGAACCCATCCCTGGGCTGGCCTGGTCAGAAGAGGCTGCAGGAGGCCTGTGTCCTGGGGTTCATCTCCTGGGGGCACACCGACTCACACCTCCAGCCCCCCCAGGTGCCCTCTTTTCCTGCCTGTTGCCTCCTGGGCTGTGCAGACAGCATCCAGGCTCTCTTATCCCTGGGGGTGGGGAGCGTGTACCGGCTTGTGGGTGGAGGTGCGCCCCCTCTGGCGCTCTGTGGCATTGCTTCTGCGCCCAGCCCCGCCCCTCAGCAGGGGTGCTGTGCCCCGCCCCCCATTGCCCCGCCCCTGCAGACACCTTCGGTGGCCGTTGTTTTTTGAAGGGGGAGGGGGTGCTCTCACCCTGACTAGACGTGGGGCCTCCAACCCCCCTCCGGGCCAGAGGCCCCGCTCCTCCCCCCACCCCCAGCCCCTACCCCTGCCGGGGACTCTGCTGAAAAGCTCAGGACGCCCGCCACCCACTCAACCCCGTCCCTCTCCCCCACCAAGGCCTGAAAACAGCAGCAGCGCCTGAGAGGGCTCAGCTTTGGGGTGCAGGTCCCTCAATCCTCCTCCCTTGGGGATCTCACGGTGACTCCCACGGGACCCAGCCCCCCCCTGTGGGCCTGCGGCCTCTGAGACCCCTCAGTTTTGGGGTGCAGGTCCCTCAATCCTCCTCCCTTGGGGAACCTCACGGTGACTCCCACGGCACCCACCCCCCCTCTGTGGGCCCGCGACCTCTGAGAGACCCCTCAGTTTGGGGGTGCGGGTCCCAGAGAGCACCCCTCGACTCCGGGAACCCGGGCGGCCCCTGCCCACCCCGCGGCCTTCAGCCCGCCCCTGACCCCCGAGATCTGAGAGAGGGAAGCCGAGGGGCGCCGCACCCGGACAATCCCGCAGGGACCCTCAGAGGTTTCGGGGGACGCCGGGCGGCTCCTCAGGCCGTCCTGGCGTCTGGACCCCGACTCCGGGAAGGCGCCCCACCTCTCACACCACCCCGCGGCCCTCAGCCCGCCTCTGACCCCGAGTTCTGAGGGACGGCTCGGCTCGGCTCGTGCACCCCAACGCCACCAACGGTTCTCCCCCCCAGGTCCTCGGGGGTCTCCGACGGGCCCTGGGTGCTGTCTCGGGATCGTGGGAGAGGAGTCTGGAGGCCCCTGAGCGGTCGTGGCATGCTCACCCTCGTCCTGCAGGCACACGTCCTCCGGTCGCCGATCGCCAGCAGACTGAGCACACGGTGAGCCGCCCTTTATATACCAGCGGGCCTGAGCACCCGGATGTGCAGGGGGCACGTGCCCCCCCCCCCCCCCCGCGCTCCTTGCCTGGCCTATCCCGTCCTCCCACCCTCCCTTGCGCCTTCCCGCCCTCCCGTGCTGCTTCCCGCCTTCCAGTCCTCCCTTGCGCCTTCCCGCCCTCCCATGCTGCTTCCCGCCTTCCCGCCCTCCCATGCTCCTTCCGGTCCTCCCACCCTCCGACGCGACGCGCCCTCTCACCCTCCCATGTTCCTTCCCACCTGCCCGCCCTCCCACCAGGCGTTTTCTGCTTCTCATACTGTTCTGGGTTGCTGGTTCCTCATAACCTTCCAGTGTCATCACCATATCTACCTCAGAATACGGGGTCCTTCTCAGCCACCCTGAGACCTTGCTCCTGACCCCAGACCCCCCCACCCATGCTGGGCGCCTCCGAAATCTGACTCTGTTTCGGGGTGCAGGGTCGTCACGCTCTGTTCTGGGATGATTGCCCACACCCTCCTGCCAACTTGAAATTGTGCCCCTCACACTCAGGCTCTGACCCCTGAGTAAACCACCACCCCCCTAAGCCCTGCAGGCATCCTTTGGGAATTTCATAGGGTGGGAGCCTCAGTGGGCTGGGGTTGCCACTCTGCTGATCTAAGACACCCCCCCATTGGACCCAAGTTCAGACCCCTTAGTTCTCTTGCAGGGGTGGAGTCGGGAGGCAACTGCACCCCAACAACAGTGCTAGCGATGCTCAGGCTGTCATCGGCTGGAGCTGCGTTCCGTGGGTTCCCTCTCTCCTGGGGAGATACAAGATGGGGCACTGCAGCCCCCATGGCTATGAGGAGGGCAGGGGTCTGGGGTCCTGCGGTTTGGGCGCGACCTAGTAGTGTATGGTGGGGGGCAGAGATTCTCACTTTTTTTTATTATTTAAGAAAGGGGACATTGACAAAACCATAGGATAGGAGGGGTACAACTCCACACAATTCCCACCACGCGATCTCCATATCCCCTCCCCTCCCCTGATAGCTTTCCCATTCTCTATCCCTCTGGGAGCATGGACCCAGGGTCGTTGTGGGTTGCAGAAGGTGGAAGGTCTGGCTTCTTTAAGAGTCTCATTTCTTTTTTTTTCTTTTTTTTTGCGATCTACCATTTCTTTTTTTTTCCTTTTTTTTCTTTTTTTTCTTTTTTTCTTTTTATTTTTTATTAAAGAAAGGATTAATTAACAAAACCATAGGGTAGGAGGGGTACAACTCCACACAATTCCCACCACCCAGTCTCCATATCCCACCTCCTCCCCCGATAGCTTTCCCATTCTCTATCCCTCTGGGAGCATGGACCCAGAGTCATTGTGGGTTGCAGCAGGTAGAAGGTCTGGCTTCTGTAATTGCTTCCCCGCTGAACATGGGCGTTGACTGGTCAGTCCATACTCCCAGTCTGCCTCTCTCTTTCCCTAGTAGGATGGGTCTCTGGGGAGGCTGAGCTCCAGGACACATTGGTGGTGTCTTCAATCCAGGGAAGTCTGGCCAGCATCCTGATGACACCTGGAACCTCATTTCTTAATCTGCATTCCCAGGAAGAGATGCGCTCACCTACCCCATCTGTGGACCTCGACTGTGTGCGTGTGTGCTGTGTAGGCACGTACACAAGGGCGAGGGCACCACAGGAAAATGTTTGTGTCCGCGTGCATGAATATTCTCTCTCTCTCCCTCCAGGGTTAGCACTGGGCCTCGGTACCTGCACTACAAATCCACTGCTCCTGGAGGCGATTTTTCCCATTTTGTTGTCTTTGCCCTTATTGTTGTTGTTGTATTGTTACTGTTGTTATTGCTGTTGTTTTTGAAAAGGACAGAGAGAATTCAAAAGAGAAGGGGAAGACGGAGAGGGGGAAAGATAGACACCGCTTGTGAAGTGACCCCCCCTGCAGGTGGGGGGGGGACCTGGAACCGGGATCCTTAGCCAGTCCTTCGGCTTCGCGCCATGTGCGCTTAACCCACTGCTGCACTGCCGCCTGGCCCCCTTCTCTCTCTTTCTCTCTTTTTTAATTTTTTATATTTATTTATTTATCTATTCCCTTTTGTTGTCCTTGTTGTTTTATTGTTGTAGTTATTATTGATGTCATCGTTGTTGGATAGGGCAGAGAGAAATGGAGAGAGGAGGGGAAGACAGAGAGGGGGAGTGAAAGACAGACACCTGCAGACCTGCTTCACCGCCTGTGAAGCGACTCCCCTGCAGGTGAGGAGCGGGGGGCTCAAACCGGGATCCTTACGCCGGTCCTTGTGCTTTGCACCACCTGCGCTTAACCCGCTGCGCTACAGCCCGACTCCCTCTCTTTTTTAAAGACTTATTTATTTGTTAATGAGAAAGATAGGAGGAGAGAGAAAAAGAACCAGACATCACCCTGACGCATGTACTGCTGGGGAATGGAACTCAGGGCCTCATGCATGAGAACTGAATGCTTTATCCACTGCACCATCTCCTGGACCACTCTATATGTGCATTCTCCTTATTTACCATGGTAGGAGGTGGGAGGTGCCCAGACTTCTGTGTATCTCTCCCTCTGTCTCTCTCTCTCTCTCTGTGTGTGTGTGTGTGTGTACACGTGTGCCTAGACTGCCCTTTGCCTGTCACAGCACACACAGGCTTCTTCACCAAAAGTGATCCACTCTGACACTATTGTGTCTCCTTGTCTGTGCACATGACCCCAGACTCTGCTTGCCTGTGGCAGCACAGGCTCTGTCACCTCGAAGAATCCACTCCAACACTTGCCATGTCCTGGACCCTGGGCTTCACTACCCACTAACACAACTCTCTGCAAGGCTGGGCTCTCCCACCCAGAGGCTTCTGATGACACTGGCTCGTAGTCCAGATCAAAAGTCTCTGTTGTTCCCTTTGTCCCGTGTCCTGTGTCATCCTGGGTCTCCTGGCACTTGGGGACGAGGACGTGAGCTTGGGCAGAGGGTACCCTGCCTCCTGCCCCCTGTGACACCCCCCCCACACACACACACACAAGCATTGCTCCCATCTCCAGGCTCTGGGTGCTCCTGTATCCTTGTTTAGATTTGTGGTTTGTACTCTACCTTTTTTTCAAAGGCTTAACGTATATTGAGGACACTTTTATGATTGTAGGAAAATGAAATGAAAAGTACAGAGACCTTGCTCGGCCATGCACCCACATACTAACAGCCTACCCCACCATCTGCTGACTCCTTCAACTTAAGGTAGCAGTTGTCATTGCCACAGTGTCTCCATTGCTTCACAGCTCATTCCTTCTCAGTGCTGAGTTGTCCCCTCCCTTCTCTGCATGAACCATCTGTTTGTTTTTTTCATTTTTATTATTTACTTTTAAATTATGTGCACATCTTTAGTTTTTCAATACTTTATTAGCTAGAGATGGAGAGAAATGGAGAGGGAAGGGGGAGATAGAGATAAGGACAGACCTGCAGCCCTGCTTCATCACTTGTGAAGCTTTCCCCCTGAAGATGAGGACTAGGGGCTTGAACCTGGGTCCTTACACATTGTAACGTGTACTCAACCAGGTGTGCCACTGCCCAGCTCCTTTGAAGCATATGTTTATATCCATCAACCTTCTAAAGGACATCTTGGTGGCTTCGCAAGTGTGCCACCAAGAAGGAAAATTATAAAGAGACCTGAGGGGGTGTGTGTGTGCATATGTGTGTACAGAATTTTCCAGTCCACTTATCCAAATGCCAAGGAGAATGACTGCTGCATGGGCTAGTAAGAGCATGCCCAGGTTTTGCAAGACACAGCCAAACTGTCTTCCAGAGTGGCTGTCTCATTTTGCATCCCCCCAGGAGCAATGTGTGAGCATCCCTGCTGATCCCAGTCCTGGTCCTTGCCGGCCTTCGGTGGTATCAAAGGCTCTGCACCCACACTTTCCTGACAGGTGCAGAGTGAAGTTTTATTCTTGTTACTTTCCTAGTTTCTTAGTGACATACGCAGGAAGCATCTCTTCATTCTAACTTGCTATATGCACTTCCTTTGGGGAGGTGGCTATTCAGATCTTTTGCCCATGCTTGAATCTGGTTGTTTCTTTTCTTCTTGTCCTCTTTGAATCATCCTTTGTATAGTTTCTCTTCTTCCCCCCTCCTCCTCTTGCTCCTCCTCCTCCTCTCCTTCTCCCTCACTTTCTCCTTGTCTTCATTCTTCTGCCACCGGCATTATTGCTGGTGCTCTGTAATGACACTGCTAATCTGCTGCTCCTGGCAGAAGGAAACACCTTCAGATCTGCTTCACTGCTTGTAAAAGCTTTCCCCCTGCAGGTCGGGAGTTGGGGCTTGAACCTGGGCCCTTGCATATGGTAATTAATGTGTGCTCAATCAGGTGTGGTACCACCTAGCCCTCCTTGGTGTATTCTGGATAGCATTCTGTCATCAGATTTGTCCTTGAAAAGACTTTCTGCCATCTCATGAATCCTTTCCTGTTGGTGTTTTGCCCTAGGGCCTTGATCTTGGCTATTTTGTACCACAGACTGTTGGTTTTCTTTGGCAAGCTCTCAGTGAAGCTCTTAGAGGCCTGGAGGAAGGCGTGTTCCTTTTGAAAGCACCTGCATTGCTCTGGTCAAGCTGCTGGAGGTGCCACAAGACTGAGGCTGGAGCACTCAAGTGAAGAGGATTTGGACTGCATCCATAAAATTAGCTAGTAGCTACTTCTCAAGCCACCTTTCATCTCCTTTCCCTTCTTCTGCTCCAGGCTAATTTGAATTCCTTTACAGACCCCTACTATTGGTGTGTGTGTGAGGGGGGGCTAAAACTGCAATAATCTGGTCAGGCATGGACTCCTGCAAATGATCTGTCCCCTTGTGTGTGACCAGTCCCCCCAAACTCGACATTTTCAATACCAAGAGTGCATTCTCTTGCACTTCTAGATGTCAAAAGTCTGACACAGACTGGGCTAACATCAAGGGGTGAGCAGGGTTGAGTTTTATCTGGAAGCTCTAGAGGAGTCACACCCTGACCTTTTTGTGCTTCAGGAAGCGTCACCATTTCTTGGCGCATGCCTCCTTTCTCAAACTGGAAAGCCAGCAATGGACCAGCAGCACTGACTCTCCTCAAGCCACTTGCCATACTTGGTTGAAGTGATCTCTCTTACACTTCTAAGGACCCTTGCAATGACTATGGGCTCATCTCGGCAATCTAGAATCATCTCTCCATTGTCAGACCACCTGTTTAGCAGCTCTCACTCTTTGTAGCCTAAATTCCCCTTTGTTAACTCACTTGACACATTTGCATGCTACAGAGGGTAGCATATGGACAGCCACATCCCAAATGTCCCCTCATCTGCACTAGTTGTCCCATGCTGGGGAAAGGCAGGCTTCTGGAAGGTTGGCTAGTCTGCATGGGGGAGGTGTCTCTGAACTGTAACTGAACACACACCTATCTCCCTGACCACAGGCAACAGACATCTCCTCCAGTTTCAAGACCGAGCTCTGACCACAGTCCCAGAGAACTCTGTCCAGAGTCCCAGTCTCTGCCCCAAAGTCCTCTGTCCACCTCTGTCATAATAGGTGACCCAGTGCATGGGAAACACATGACTGGCCTGGCTTACTATTGGGCAAGATTATGCAGTTATAACTATCTATCTATCTATCATCATCATCATCTATATATTATTAAGTAAATAATGGTTAGCAAGACAGTTGTTGACATACAGGTATAGTCTCTTACCATCTTCCATCACCCACCCATGTCCCTCTTCACTATGCACTAAATAGTCAATGCCCTCCCCTCCCTTTAGTCCAGATATTCTTTGAAGATGGCCACTGGCAACCATTTTACTTACATTAGTTTCCAAGTAGAAACCAGCTGAATCAGGCTTCAGGTGGCAGTAGACTCAGAACCTCAGTCACAACTAGAGTGACCAAAACAAAACAAATCCTGGCAGCATCTCTGACATCTTACCCTACCAACTAACCTGGGGAATGAGGTACAGGAGGTGTCAAAGTGGTCCCAGAAAAATATCCATGTGATAATTCCTAGAATTGGAAGTGGTGAAGAGGCCACACTGCCAGGAGCATCAAGATGGCAGGAGGGATTAAAGAAAGTGGTCTTCTATCCAGGTGAGTCCTATCTAACTGCCTGGGTCCTTTAAATGCTGAGGGGGCAAGTGGGTTTCTTGAGGATGCTCTGTTGATGATGGAGGAATTGGGGTACAGGTAGCCCCTAGAAACTGGGAAAGGCAAGAAAATGATTCTGCTTTGGAGCTTCTGGGAGAAATTCAGTCCTAGCATGTGTTTATGGTAGGCTTTGAGACCTGGATTGGATTTGTGACCTCATGAACAATGAAAGGACATAAACGAGTGTTGGAAGGTGATCAGTCACCTTCAGTTTATGGGTATGCTTTCTTACAGCAAAAACAGGCAATTAATACACATAACACATTCCATCCTGTGTTGAGATTGCTATCTGTGCACACATGATTACAGTGCTTTATGAGAAGGGCTGTCTTCCCTACGAGGATGATGAGGCTCCCTTATACCCCAGAGACGGAAAAGTTCACATCCTTTACCCACAAAGCACTTTTTAAAAAATATTTATTTATTTATTCCCGTTTGTTGCCCTTGTTGTTTTATTGTTGTATTTATGATTGTTGTTGTTATTGATGTCGTCGTTGCTGGATAGGACAGAGAGAAATGGAAAGAGGAGGGGAAGATAGAGAGGGGGAGAGAAAGACACCTGCAGACCTGCTTCACTGCTTGTGAAGCGACTCCCCTGCAGGTGGGGAGCGGGGGGAGCAGGGGGGGGCGGGGGGGACGGGTGCTCGAACTGGGATCCTTATGCGGTTACTTGAGCTTTGAGCCACGTGTGCTTAACCAGCTGCGCTACCACCTGACTCCCCCACAAAGCACTTTCTACCCCAGCAGGGACCCTGCGTCTCCCCTTCCGCCACCCTCCAACTTACACCTCATCCAGGTTTCTCTCCAGAACAGGTTTGGGATTTAAAGTAGTCTCCTTGTGTGGCTTCTGTGGAATGCATTCTGAAATGCAGGCAGTTTCAGAAGCACTGAAGTCTTAACTGCTGTAACTCAGAAGACATCTTCTCCAGGCTACTAGAAAATGCAAGGCCAGGCCTTCTCGTTTGTCTATGGGTTTACCCACCCTATTTGCTTTAAAGAACAAATTATTGCAGGTAAGGAAACATCCATATCTGAATCTAAGCCGGTGCAGGGGGGGTAGGGGGTGGGGAGTGAGACTACTTTGTTTTGCTAATCGTTCATCTTCCAAATCTGTCCACTACAAAAGACTTTCTGATAATCCCTTAACTAATTTGTAAATCTTCTGATAGACATTTGAGAGTCTTAGGCATATTTCAAATTCTAGTGCCCCTGCATCATGCTGACAGTGCTCCTAGGACCCTGGCGAAACCTGCTGTGATCTGCTTCACATGCAGAAGACTTTCCCATGAATGCACTCACCTCATTCTTGTCTGGGAGCTGCATGTGCTTCCTCTTTGCCTTGGGTGCCCCCTTCCTTGGAGTTGGTATCCACCAATCACAGGTGTTCATGCTCCAGCAGAAATGGTTGCATATGTGGGGCTGAGGAGGCAACTCTGTTACAGCACCAGCTTTGCGAGTGTCAGTTCCCAGCACTGCATATGACATAACAGTGCTCTGGTCTGTCTTGGAAAAAGAGACTCCTTTCTTCAGAATGTCCCTTGCACATGATCCTTCATTTGCCTAATGCCCCCTAGTGCCCCCGAATGCCACATGGCCTGTCCAAATGACCAAACCACAGACTTGTATTCTGTAGGGTTGTGAAACTTTTGACTATTGCTTTTTCCCCAAGACCTAGAGAAAACTGAGCACATCATCAAAAATCAATCCAAATACAAACTGGTGCAGCCCCCTTTGGAAGACTGTGTGTAGAGTCCTTATACAAATAGAATGGAAGTACCTTAATGCCAGGAGCCATTTCTCTGCTTGATAAGCTTTGAAACAATGGAAGCCCTCAAGACAAGTTTTCATTTCCCCCTGGGCAGGCCATTTCCCCTCAGGTAGACCATTTATCAGAAATCAAGTGACACAACACATAGTTGTGGTAACAAACATGGTTTCGGCCACTGTATGTTGCAAGGAACATTCCACTTTGATGATTGCTCCCCCCTTCCTCCTCCTGCACTTCCCCCTTCCCCAAAGCCTTATAATGCCTGTGAACACAATAAAATTTTGCAGCTTGATCAGAATCCTGTCTTGCTGTCGTTCTTTCACATCTCTTGTCCTTGTCATTCCAGGTCCCGAGGTTCCTAGCCCCTGTTCACCACCCCACTGGCTGGGGCATCTGGCGCCCGAACGTGGGGCGAAGAAGCCTTCTGGACCTAGGAACACCACTGATCGAGAGGATAGGCCTATCCTAATTCACTGAGCCACCGCGGCCAAGGGGGTAACGCAAAGGCTCGCATAAATCGCCACAGAACTGCCCGGCCGTGAGTCGCATCTGGAGGAGTGTCACAGCGGCGAGGTAAGTACTACCATGGGACATGAATTTGGTAAACAAGACTTGTTTATTAAAGGACTCAAGGAGTCCCTCAAGACACAAGGAGTAAGGGTTAAGAAAAAGGATCTCAAGTTTTTTTTTTATTTTGTGAGTGATGTTTGTCCATGTTTTCCCTTAGAGGGGACTATTGATGAAAAAATATGGGCTAGAGTAAGAAACTGTTTAAGAGATTTTTATGAGACCTTTGGTCCAGAAAAGATTCCAGTCCAGGCTTTTTCTTATTGGAATTAAGTAAATGATATACTCAAAGTCTATAAACATTGTCCTGATGTACAGTGAGTCATGAGAGAGGGAGAAAAAGTCTTACAGGGACACTTCCGGCCACCTTCTGTTTGTGAGTCTGTCTCTATTCCCATGCCTGATTCAGGAGGCCCCGCCCCTGAGGCGCCTGCTAAGTGCCCTCCTGTTAAGATTTATCCCTCTTTGACAACCTTAAGACCCCCCCGCCAAAGATGGGCCTGATGATAGTCTTTCTCCTGAAGAGGCCTTATCCCTTGATGAAGAGATGGCCAAATATCATAATCCTGACCAGCCACCCCTACGCTCTTCCTTGTCCAGACTGCCTCCTTACGCCACCACCCCTCCGTTTTGTGCTCCAGTCCTCGACTTGGCCGACACCACCAAGGCTAAAACTCAACTAGCACAAAAAACAGCTTCCCTTAGAAAATTAATAGAAGAAAAAATTAGAGCATTTACAATTAGTTAAAGAACTGTGGGCTCTTGATTTGACATTATCTTAAAACTAGCCAGCCAAAAATATCCAGCTTTTTTCCCTCTACTCTCAGAAAGTGTTAAACCAATTCTGAGTGAGATCTTATCTGGCTAGAAAGTTATTCTTTAGAAAAAGAATGAAATCAATCAAACAAAACGTTCTCTTTAACTTAAAAGCTATTAATCAGAGAACCAGTACACACTTTTGATAGAAATTTAATGATTTGTTTCTTTAAAACACTAAAATGTACCTTAGCCTAGAAAAAAAGCTTTCAAAGATTTTTCTCCGCGCTTCTCCATGTGTGGCGGTAAACTAAGCCTGCCTGTTCCATCCACGCAGCCAATCACGGCACAGAGCTCCTGCTCCACAGATTGACAAACACTTCAGTCAATCATTTTAAGTCATAAACGCCCCTGGGGGGGGGGTGGAGTGGCTGTGAGTTAGAAATCCAAAAGCCGCTTTTCAAAGGGAAAATTTTTCTTTTCACCAAGAATGTCTGTTTTAAGTCTGTACCTTGTTTTCATTAATGTGTGTTAACCCCTAAGTAACTAAAGTTTGTTTTAAGTTTTAAATAAGATTTAGTTAAGCTAAATGTGGTTTTAAAGATCCCGACTCATAGAGATGGCACACCTTTACCAGAGTAAAATATAGGACAGTTTTGTCCTTCTGATAGCTAATATCAGCATCAATTCATTAGTTAAAAGATTTTCTGAGATATCTAGGCATGGTAAAATGCCTCTACAGTCTCTCTCACTCTTGTGAGAATTGTAAATCTTACCAGCACCCCAATACCAACTGCCACTGTTTGTAACAAATTCCATGTTTGATTGGCTTTCTAATAACCCAGTCTGGGTAGAGCAGTGGCCTTGCCAGGAAAAATGGGTTAAACATGATATTCCTGGCCTGATAAAATTTTTCATTTGACAGATGTGATTCAACAAAATTATTTAGTGTAAAATGGTCATCTAAAAAATGTTAATAGTAAAAATTTATTTTGAACATTTCAGCTATAAGGTTTATGTTAGCCTTTTAAGTTACCTATCCAAATCAAAGTGAAAGATCAACTAAGTTGTGTACCCACCCTTGTTCATGGCTGCCCTAAGGGTGTGATAGCTTTGTGATAAACAAAGATCCTAACAAACAAGGTTTAACATTTTACTTAAAATTGTTTAAGACTGGCTTGGGTTAGCAAAAGATAACACAATGGTTATGCTAATTATTTACATGCCAGAGGCTTTTGCTCTGGTTTTCCTCTTTATATCTTTCTGCTTTTAAAAATTATCTGGTTTGTTTTAAGACGCTGTCAGAGATTTATTCTTGGCAAATAGTGTTTTTGGTCTGATAGAAGATTTGTTTTGGCAAATCCTGATTTAACAAAATTATTATCTTAAACATTTAAGCTATGAGATTTTATTTTAGCCTTTTAAGTTGCCATATTAGAGTTCTAAGGAGCAAAATCTATTAAGAGTTTTATATCTATGCTTACTCATGATAGCCTTGTGATGAGTAAAGATCTTAGTAAACTAAAGTTATAATAGTGTGCTTAAAATGTCTAATCAGTTTGAAATAATGTTAAAAAATGGTAAACATTTTATCATATCAACACATTAGGTATTGACTTTCTATAACATATTGGTATATTTTAATAAAGAGCCTTCTAAAATCATATGAAAGAACTCAAGCCAATTCTAACCATTAGATCATCAATTAAGTTGGTACAAGTTCTCTCCCTAAGTAAATAATCATAGGTACATCTGCACATGAAGAACTGACTGCTCATATGGTAAGATTTAAAACTAAACATTTTTCATTTTTTATTTATGGGTGTGTGATGACTCCTAAAGTCACTCATATCCTAAAATTTTTCTCATTTTTAAAGCCTCTTAAAATTTTAATGCTTGACCTGCCATAGTGAGAGCACTTTACTGGCTCCTGTATTGTTTAATTAAGATCCTGCTATTCAGACTTTTAAGATTAATCTCCATTGATAAAAGCCAATGCTCTCTGGCAGATTGATGTAATTCACCTGCCCATGTTTAGTAAACAAAAACATTTTTTCTTTCTCAGTTGGTATTTTTTCCAAATTTATGTGGGCTACAGCTCAAACAAGAAAAACTAAAACCTTTAAGCTTAATTAATTAAAAAATAAGGGGAATGCACCCCCCAGTATTCAGTTGTCTAAAGTGTCAATGAAGTAACTATACTAAACCTTTTTAATATTTACAAAAATTCGAATTTTACATTTATTATATCTCATTGGCAAAGCCACCCACCCTTCCAGTCATAAAGACATATTCTTTTTCCTTTTTCAACACTGGATGTCCATGTTTGTTTTCCTTTTATTATGGTGGATGACATTATTGCTCTAGCAAAATCCACAGTCCCTGTTGGCAAGTCCTTACCACAAAGGACGCCATGGCAGTATATTCTCCAGCTAACCGCACCAGCCTATCCAAGTCTTCTCTTTCTGCTGACCTACCACTGCTGACTTCATCTTTGCATGTTTATTGACTGCTCACTTTTCTCAAAATATTCCTCATGTTCAAGGAACCTCATCTATTGTGTATGCACCTCCTCTGTGTTTTGGTACAACACTATCCTATATTTTCATGTCAATTCTTCTCTACCTGGTCCTTGCCTCCTAGTTTTGCTTGTTCCACAGCTGACTCTCTATGAAGAAGAAAAATTTCATCAGTTGGCTCTGACAACCACCAGAGGACCAGACGTGCTGTGTTTCTTCCCCTGGACATAACATCCACTGACTGCTTCCCTTAGACTTGCTGGTGGCATGCTAGGACACTCTATATATTCCTCCCATGAATTTTCTGACAAATTACAACAGGTTATAGACTCCACCACAAATAGTCTTGAGTCACTACAGATCCCCTTATGGGACCCTTGATTAGTCTTTTGTTAATGATTACCTTAGGACCCTTTATTTTCAATGAGATTACTGATTTTATAAAACAGCAGATTGACTCCTTGGCATCAAAACCTTTGCAAATACATTATCACAGACTTGATTTGGCTGATAGAGGCCTGGCTGAACCTGAGGATGACAGACCTCCTTTTCGGATGGCATAAAACTCAGAATTATGCATTGAGACATCCAACCTTGGCAGGGCAAGGACGCCAGTAAGGGGTGCGAGGCAAAGCACTGCAGGGGGAGGACCCTATCATCCGCCTCTGAGTCTCCCGTGAAGCAAACCTGATTTGCATGGAGGTTGGTGTCAGCAACAAAAATTGTTTCCCTGGAAACTGTGGCTCTGCCTCCCCTCCCCAAAAAGACACCAAGAGCCTTAAAAGATGCGGGAAGATTGGTTTTACATTCACCCCGCGGGAGGAATCGGGTCAATACTTCTTCCCTCTGGTAAATGCCCACCAAAACTGCTGTTAAGGTCTCTACTCCTCACCCCCCATTGCCTACCTCAGTTAAATTATAACGAAAGGAGGAGATGCCAGGAGCCATTTCTCTGCTTGATAAGCTTTGAAATAATGGAAGCCCTCGAGACAAGTTTTCATTTCCCCCTGGGCAGGCCATTTCCCCTCAGGTAGACCATTTATCAGAAATCAAGTGACACAACACATAGTTGTGGTAACAAACATGGTTTCGGCCATTGTATGTTGCAAGGAACATTCCACTTTGATGATTGCTCCCCCTCCTCCTCCTCCTCCTGCACTTCCCCCTTCCCCAAAGCCTTATAATGCCTGTGAACACAATAAAATTTTTCAGCTTGATCAGAATCCTGTCTTGCTGTCGTTCTTTCACATCTCTTGTCCCTGTCATTCCAGGTCCCGAGGTGCCTAGCCCCTGTTCACCGCCCTGCTGGCTGGGGCACCTAAAGATCCAGCAGTACCACTCCTGGGCATTTATCCAAGGGACATCCAAACACTAATTAGAAGGGAAATATATACCTCTATGTTTAAAGCTGCATTATTCACAATAGACAAAGAGTGGGAGCAGCCAAAATGCCCATCGACAGATGACTGGCTAAAGAAGTCATGAGATATATGTTCCGTGGAATACTAGTCCGCAGTAAAAAAGACGATATTGTGTCCTTTGGGACAAAAATGGGTGAAACTGGAGATTATGCTTAGTGAAACAAATGAAAGATAACTACCAGCTACTGGATGGTTTCACTCATATGTGGAGTCTAGAGAGCTGATACATGTGAACTTGGAAAAATAAAAAAAGATACTAGGGGGTCGGGCGGTGGTGCAGTGGATTGGGCGCATGTGGCGCAAAGCTCAGGGACCAGCGTAGGGATCCCGGTTTGAGCCCCCGGCTCCCCACCTGCAGGGGAGTCCCTTCACGGGCGGTGGAGCAGGTCTGCAGGTGTCTGTCTTTCTCTCCCCCTCTGTCTTCCCCTCCTCTCTCCATTTCTCTCTGTCCTGTCCGGCAACGAACAGCGTCAACAGTGGCAATGATAATAACCACAACGAGACTACAACAACAAGGGCAACAAAAGGGGGGGAAATGGCCTCCAGGAGCGATGGATTCATAGTGCAGGCACTGAGCCCAGCAATAACCCTGGAGGAAAAAAATAAAAAAAAGATTCTAAATTGTTTGAAGGGATGTCTCAGGACATGAGAAGATCCTATTTCATTCCAGAAGGCAGAGCTGCCCTTAGTGGGAACCGGAGAAGGTGAAAGTCTCATGCCGGTATACACACTTGTTTGGATGCCTTGGGATGTGGGGCATGCGGGTGATGCTCAGAGCCAATGCCATGCTCCTCAGGTGAAGATCAGTCAGAAGCAAGAGAATGCTTCCAAGTCCAGGAATTCGTGTAGAGGAGCAAACACGGCTCTGTATAAGGAGGAAGAACTTTGCAAAGCATTTCAGCAACTCATAGGTTTTTCCCTCCTTCCCCCCTTCTTTCTTTGCCACCATGATTCTCACCATGTTTTGCCTGTAGGATTCCACCATCCCAGGGGGGGTCATTGTTTTGATAATGGGTGAAAGACAGAGATCGAGAGAAAGTGTGGAAGAGACACCTGCAGCACTGCTCCAACACTCGTGAATCCTCTTCCCTGCAGGTGGGGCCTGGGGTCTTGAACCCAGGTCCTCACACATGGTAATGGTGTGCTTTCTACAGGACGTGCCACCACCACCCAACTCTTCAAAGATTCGTAGTTTAAAAAATAAATAAATATTTATTTATTTTCCCTTTTGTTGCCCTTGTTTTCTTTTTTTACTGTTGTTGTAGTTATTGTTGTTGTTGTTATTGATGTTGTCGTTGTTAGATAGGACAGAGAGAAATGGAGAGAGGAGGGCAAGACAGAGAGGAGGAGAGAGAGACACCTGCAGACCTGCTTCACTGCCTGCGAAGCGACTCCCCCACAGGTGGGGAGCCGGGAACTCGAACTGGGATCCTTACACTGGTCCTTGCGCTTCGCGCCACGTGCACTAACTCCCGATTTGTAGTTTTAAAGGACACACACTGAGTCCTATGCTGATTTAGTTCACTGCTAGAATGTGGTGGTATTCTTTGGATGCAGAGATAAATGACAGAATTTCCAACTGGTGGTATTATTTGGAGGACTCTACAGCATCTCTCGAGACCCATCTCAGGTATGGCTGCCTCTCCCCAGAACCAACCTCCAGAAGTCAGCCTGACTCTCTCTCTTACAGCCTGGAAACCACAACTGCTGGGTCTCCATCCCAGGCCTGAAGTCTGGCAAGTCTGTGCCCCAAGTTTTCCCAAAGGTAAGCCTGACTTTGGACAGCTGTGACTTCAGATCTGCATACTGGATGAACACATGTGTCCAGGAGGGCTGGGGCTCGGAGACAAGCCCGCCAAGGTGCTAGGTAACAAGCATGTGAAGCAGGTCCAGGAAGAGAAGACCCGTTGAAGGCTGAGACCAATTACACCAGCAGACAGAGCTCAGTTTAGTTTAGTTCAGTATTTATTACAGCAGGTCTTTTAGTCATCATTGCCATGAAAAAGTTCTCATGTAATTTCACAAAATGCTTGAAGCTATTAGTATTAGCTTTCTTTCTTTTTCATACAAAGTGATACTTTGTTAAGTTATGAAATATTTACAGCGTTTTACGAAAAGCAAGAGATTATCTAATAAAATTTCTTCTACATACAAAATCCATACATTACTCTAGTTGAGATGTCTTATTTGGTAGGTCATTTAAGCTAGGACATAAAATAATTTACAAAGATATATTTAATTTCTCTTAATTCATTGAAAACAAACCCATATTAGCTATAAATAGTCCTTTACAAATCACTGTAAAACACATTAATCGTTTTAACTCCAACCTTAACTTGTACAAAGATCCTTATGAAATGAATTAGGTCTGATAGCAAATAGAACTGTGCATTTGATACTTAAAAAAAAAAAACCTGGGTAAAGCAAATTGCCGGTTATTTCAAGTAAAAAAAAATGTAAAACCAGTTTCGATGCACACTTGTGGGGTGGGAGGGGGACACCTCACACCACTTAAGCTGAAATTCATAAGCATAAGACTTGAGGGACACGCTCACCAGACAGTGCACATCAGGGGCTTCTCCGGCCAAGAATGATGGCCTGGCAACAGAAGCCCAGTCTTCCTCCACCTGGGCAGAGAAGTGCTTTTACCAGAATGACGTTTTGAGGTGAAAACATTCACCTAAGCAGCAGAATGATGTCACACCCTGGTGACAGGGCTATTTCTGGCATCTCTACCCACCCAGAGTTGGGGCAGACATTCAGGCAAGCTCATCAAAGAACTGAGACGACAGTACTGGCAAAGTTTAAAGAAAAGTCCGATCATATTCCACTGGCCCTATCTTTTAGATATATATGTATATATAAAAATAGGCTTCTCTTAAAAATCAGGGGAGAAGACTTGAAAAGCTCATCTACACACACAGCAATTTCTCCTTAAGTCACTTATTTTATACTTCAGTGAGTATAAAATTTGGCAACCGTTTCAACCCCTTGCTTTGGATAATGCCCCAGAGCTGAGCTCAAATTGGTTTTGGCAGTGATGCCCTCCCCCCACCCCATATTTCTGCATTTGGGCTTATGTTAGGAGTGGCTCATGGAAAGTCCATCTCACTGGCAGAGGGATTTAAGGGAAGATTGAGAAGATCATCATTTATAGTAACACTCTTCCCATGACAGCCCATGAAGGACGTGGTCATGGCCCTTGACTTCCTCAGACAAGGGGCAGAGGAAATCTACATTCTCTCTTTCACAAACTGCATCTGAAAGGCGTCCCGGTTTTCCAGAACCCCAGCCTGGCTCCTTCCTCTCGACTGCTGTGGCCACACTGTGGTTTTCTTGTAATATGTATTCTAGAAGGCACATATTCAAGAGTTTAAGATCATGTTAGTTCAAGTTCTACAAGGAGGCGAATCTTTGTTTTATTAAACTCTACTTTGTACAGAGGCCCCACATGAAAGTCAGTGGTCTTTTGACTCGGCACCTGGCAGACAGGGCTGGGAGTCTTTCTCAGAAGTGGGTCTGCACGTGGGGCACCATCTGGGAGGGGCTGGCAGGGGATGAAGAGGGCTCTGTGAGCTTGGCTGAGTTGGCGAGCTGCAGCTCTTCCAGGCGCTTAATGTACTCATCCCGCAGGGCCAGGAGCTCCATGTAGCGTTGCTCCACTGGGTTGGGCTGCTGGGGAAGCACAGGGTGGTCACAACTGCCCAGAGCCACCTCCAGTCACCACCCGGCCACCTGCCTCCACCCCCATGCCACTCCTCAGATCCTCCCAGCTGGACAGAATAGGACAGGAAGGACCAGGGAGGCAAGTCAGTGGCTAGAATGCATGTTTTCCATACAGGAAGCCCTGGCTCCATCCCTGGCACCACAGGGGAGCACCCTCTACAGCGACAGTGGTATCCCATGTATGGTGGCGTATACTCTGCTTTCTTTCTTTTTTGCCTCCAGGATTACTGCTGTGGCTTGGTGCCTACACTACAAATCCACCGCTCCCTGCAGCCATCTCCTCCCCTCCTTCCTTCCTCCCTCCCTCCCTTCTTTCTTTCTCTCTTCCTTTTTTTTCTGTTATTGGATAAGACTGAGAGGAATTGGAAGGGGGGAGAGATAGAGAGGGAGAGAGAAAGTTAGACACCTACAGATCTGCTTCACTGCTTGTGAAGCATCCCCCCTGCAGGTGGGGAGTAGGGGCTTGAAGACGGATCCTTGTGCTTGGTACTATGCACTTAACTGGGTGCACCACCTACCAGCCCCCTGTAATCTGTCTTCTCAAAAACAAAGCAAAACAAAACAAGGAGGGGGCTGGGCAATGGTGCACCTGGCTGAGTGCACACATTACAGTGTGCGAGCCCCTGGTCCCCACCTGTAGGAGGTAAGCTTTATGAGTGGTGCAGCGGGACTGCAGGTTTCTCTCTCTCTCTCTCCCTTCCTCTCTCTCTCTCTCCTTATATCTTTCTCTCCCCTCTCAACTTTTTTCTGCCTCTATCCAAAATAAATAAAGCAAACATTAAAATGACAACAAAGCACATTCACAGAGTGCAGGAAAGTGGAAAAGGAACTAAAGTACCCAGTTGTTTGTCACCAAAAAAATTGACTAAGATCCGCATTTCCTCCTGAGAAATGTATCGTTCTTTTAAAATTTTTTAAAATATTTATTTATTTTCTCTTTTGCTGTCCTTGTTTTTGATTGTTGTTGTAGTTATTGCTGTTATTGATGCCGTCATTGTTGGATAGGACAGAGAGAAATGGAAAGAAGAGGGGAAGACAGAGAGGGGGAGAGAAAGACAGACACCTGCAGACCTGCTTCACCACCTGTGAAGCGACTCCCCTGCAGGTGTGGAGCCGGGGGCTCGAACCGGGATCCTTACACCGGTTCTTGCGCTTTGCGCCACATGTGCTTAACCCGCTGCGCTCCTGAAATATATCATTCTTGACACAGCTCCCATCTGTGGCTTCCAGAGGTGACAGTTCTTCTCACGTTAGCATGGAGCCATCCTTCCCGTGTAGACAGGTGCCACCTTTCTGCTGAGTATGCAGAATATTCCAGACTCTAAGAGACCGCTCAGTACTGGGCAAGATGGCACTGATGGATATATTCTCATTTCTTGATCACTGGACCTCTCTACCAGCTGCTGTGTCTGAACCTTAGCTCTGCTAAGTCCCAGGGAAGGAATGAATGGATGGTGAGGCTGTGCCCACCCCTCATCCCCCTGTTGATGGCCGACTGGTGCAGCCCGGGCTCCTGTGCCCAGAGGGCAGTAGGCCTAAATGGGCGGCCCTGGATGGCGTGGCTGCGTTTTAGTCTCTGTCACATTGCAGGATACTACCAAATGGTTGTTCCCCATGGGGACGTGGTCTTCCGCTTCTGTCAGTGATAGCTGCTTATTCCTAGTGCTTCCCAATTTCTCCAGAGCATAGGAATCTCACTCTTCTTTGGCCAAGTGGGCGGCTCTGGTACAGAAAGGCCTTGCTGGAGTGTGAGGAGAGTGGCTCAGATGACTGTCTGCATGGCTTCCAGGTCAGCTTCACTGAGAGGTGAGCGGGAGAGCAGAGGCACCTGAAGATTACATCCTGCTGGGACAGGAGATGATCTCCCCACAAGACTCATTTTGGATGCTTACATGAGAAATGAGCAATGGGCAGCAACGTGTGGAATCCTCTGATGCTCACAGCAGGCATCCATACTGTGATCACCAGCAGGGCAGGATATGAACCACACAGCCCTCCGGATGCCCCCTTCACTGTCACAACCACATTCCACAGTGGTCAAGGGCTGGCATCTAGAAAGCCTGAACCTAGCCTTGTAAAGAAAGCACCAGACATACAGAAGTGTCGGCCTTCAGTGCAAGCACTGTGCCCACCTTCCACTGTTCCCAGCTGCCCTCAAAGCTTTGAGCCCCCTTGGGAAGCTCTTTATGGCTGCATGTGCAAGATCCAGGGGAACAGAGGTACCCCAAGTTCCTGTTTTCATGGTGCTGCTGTTCCAGCAGGGGGAGACATACAACTAGTCTATCAGCCTGGAGGGGGTGGGTGGGGGGTGGTGGTGGTGGTGCACTGGCTACTGGAAGGAGGTGAAAACAGTGGAAAAGAAATAGGGGTTAACAGGGCACGGGTGGTGGTGGTGGCTTATGTGCTGGGCCGGGTGGTGGGAGGGGAGGCACTGAAGGGGGACTGAAGCCCAGAATGTGAGCAAGAGCTGTTGGGTAACAGTCAGGAGATGGGACAGATAAAGTGGGGGTGGGGGAAGCACAGAAGACCCCAGATTCTGGTTGGGATTTCTTGGGGCCGATGGAGGAGTGGGAGTGGGAGTGGGAGGATGAATGGAGGGATGCACTCACGCTAAGGGTCCTAGTGGTTGCCAGGCTGAGAAGAGACTAGAAGGAAGCAAGAAGAGAGAGTAGCTGTCCAGGGTTGGGAGGACGACAATCACATTTCTGGGCAGAACCATGGGGAAGGAGTTGTGAGAATTGCTGACATGGAGAACAGGGGCCAGCAAGGTAGATCACCTGGGAGGCACCTGCTTTGCTAAGTGTGCAACTCAGGCTCCAGTACACCACAATGGGAGTACTGTGGCTCTGGTGGGAGGCTCTGGTGCTGCTCTCTATCTCTTTTTTTCCTCTGTCAGCCTGGTACAGTCAATCCCCAGTGCTGGTTTAAGAAAGAACGAAAAAGACACCATAATATACCTAATTAAATAGTTTCTACTTAGACCTAGATACCCTCCTCAACTACTTATTACACATCCCTCAATCACTCCAAAGCTAACTTTGTCAAAGTAAGGACTACAAAAGCTGAATAAGGGCAAGAGACTGGCATCCTTTAAGGATGACTCTGTAGTCAATATCAGGCCACCCCATCCGCTGGGGCCCTAGTCAGGGAGTCCTGGGTTCCCCACACAGACATGATGGGTCTAGACCTCTAACAGATCCCTCTCTCGATTGTCACCAGTCATATCCATCAGGAACAATATAATGGACTCCTCTGTGGGCCCCTCCAAGACCTTGCCCTCAGTGTGGATCAACAATGGTAGGGACTACCCCATTCTCTGAAAGGGAGGTTGGAAAACATACTCTACCTACCACCTGAGAAAGTCTGGTCCTGAAATTAGTGCAGCCTGGAATGTTCCTAGCCGTGACCACAGAATGTGAGCCCAGACCTATAGGGATGCGGAGGTTACATAGGCTCCTGTGCTGAATATGGGCCCCAGATAAAATCGAGGGGGTTTACACTTAACAATATTCTGACACTGTCCCCATATTTAGGAACTACTCTCTTCCCTGATACATCTTTCTAGTACTTTTTCCAACTATGACACCATCTCCCCAGACAATACCTTGGGTCCACCTGCATATCAGATGTCAGGCTCAGGCAAAAACTAGAAAAGTCATAGGCCCCTTGAAATATACCTAAAATAGACCTACTATCTTTCCCCAAACAGAGACCCCCAAATCTTCATCTGCAATATTCTTGCATTTAGGTTCATGATCAGTCAACAATTTGTTCTGCTTTATATTTTAACTCTTTTCAGCCAGCAGGTTCCAGATGTTACCATGATGCCAACCTCACTTGCTTGGGCAAACAACCCACCGATGTGTCCTGGAGCCCCACTTCCCCAGAGCCCCACCCCACTAGGGAAAGAGAGAGACAGGCTGGGAGTATGAATTGACCTGCCAATGCCCATGTTCAGCGGGGAAGCAATTACAGAAGCCAGACCTTCCACCTTCTGCATCCCATAATGACCCTGCGTCCATACTCCCAGAGGGATAAAGAATAGGGAAGCTGTCAAGGGAGGGGATGGGATACAGAGTTTTGGTGTTGGGAACTGTGTGGAATTATACCCCTCTTATCCTATGGTCTTGTCAATATTTCCATTTTATAAATAAAAATTTTAAGAAATTTAAAAAAATGAACTTAAAAGGCAAGTGATTATCATTTGTATCATCCCTCCATTTTCCATTTATGAACTGAATTCTGAAGTGAAGCACATGCCAGGCTAGCACGGGACAGATGCCCGGCAGGCAGGCAGTGGTACAGCTATCTCGGGCTTTGAGCCATTTTTTAAAGTGTACTTTTAATTAATTAATTATAAAATCTTTTTCTTCTTCTATTTTTGGCTAGTGATTTACAAAACTACAAAATAACAGGGGTACAATTCCATACCATTCCTACCATCAGAGTTCTGTTTCCCCATTTGCTCCATTGGAAACTATAGTGGTTCTTGATGTGGGTTGACTATTATAACTACATTTATATATTTTGCCCATTTTTTTTTCTATGGTCCTGATTTCTTTTGCTTTCTAAGTTACAGATACGCCTTCTACTACTTCCGAATGTCCTTTTTTCTTTTACTCTATCCATGTTCTGATAGAATTGGAGTGCAGAGTCCTCCAGTCATCTTTTTAATTTTTTCAATTTATTTCTTTTTTAATATTTATTTATTTATTTATTCCCTTTTATTGCCCTTGTTTTTTAAATATTTATTTATTTATTTATTCCCTTTTATTGCCCTTGTTTTTTTTAATATTTATTTTCTCTTTTGTTGCCCTTGTTGTTTAACATCGTTGTGATTATTGTTGTTACTGATGTCATTGTTGTTGGCTAGGACAGAGAGAAATGGAGAGAGGAGGGGAAGACAGAAAGGGGGAGAGAAAGATCGACACCTGCAGACCTGCTTCACCGCCTGTGAAGCGACTCCCCTGCAGGTGGGGAGCCCGGGGCTCGAACCGGGATCCTTATGCCGGTCCTTGCGCTTTGCGCCATGTGTGCTTAACCCGCTGCGCCACTGCCCGACTCCCGCCCTTGTTGTTTTATTGTTGTAGTTATTATAGTTGTTGTCGTTGTTGGATAGGACAGAGAGAAATGGAGAGAGGAGGGGAAGACAGACGGGGGGAGAGATAGACATCTGCAGACCTGTTTCATTGCTTGTGAAGTGACTCCCCTCCAAGTGGGAGCTGAGGACTTGAACTGCGATCCTTACGCCTGTCTGCACTTTGTGCCACCTCGCTTAATCTGCTGCACTACCACCTGACTCCCCCTTTATTTATTTAATTAATTAATTTATTTATTTATTTATCTGCCTCCAGAGTTATCACTGGGGTTCAGTGCCTGCACTATGAATCCACTGCTCCTGGAGGCCATTTTTTCCCTTTTGTTGCCCTTGTTGTTTATCGTTGTCGCTATTGCTGCCATTGTTGTTGGATAGGGAAGAGAGAAATGGAGAGAGGAGGGGAAGACAGAGAGGGGTACAGAAAGATAGACACCTGCAGACCTGCTTCACCTCCTATGAAGCGACCCTCCCCGCCGCAGGTGGGGAGCCGGGGGCTCGAACCAGGATCCTTATGCTGGTCCCTGCACTGTACGCCATGTGCGCTTAACCCACTGCGCTACCACCCAGCCTCCCGACCAAAATTCCTTTTAAGGGACAAAAGGTGGGAGTTTTGGCTTCCTTTACTGCTTCTCAGATTTTTTTTCCTCCAGGGTTATTGCTGGGGCTTGCTGCCAGCAGTATGAATTCACTGCTCCAAGTGGTCATTCCCCCCCCCCCCATTTTATTGGATAGGACAGAGAGAAATTGAGAGGAGAGGGGAAGATAGAGAGGAGGAGAGAAAGATAGACACCTGAAGACCTGCTTCACCACTTATGAAGCTACTCCTCTGCAGGTGGGGAGTGAGGGCTTGAACTGGCATCCTTGCGCAGGTCCTTGCACTTCATATTATGTGTGCTTAATCTGGTGCGCCTCTGCCAGATCCCCCTTCTCCAATTTTTTTAACTTATTTAATTTCTTCATTTATTAGGGTTAGCCTGGTGGCATCTGACTTCCTGTTGTCAGTTGCTAGTCTTCTGTTGAGGTCTGGCATGGGGTAGCTGCAGGTCAGTTCACAAAGGTTTCTCACCCCTTGATGCAAACCTGGGCTAGTTCTTCCAAGCTAATACAATAGCTGTTGAAGGGAAGTGCTGCTGTCCCCATCAGTGCTCAGGAGTTTCTTGGGGGGTGGTGTTTTTTCTGTAGGACTGCCTACAGCACCTACTGTGTAGCTTCTGATGCTTCAAAGTCATTAATGCTCAGGGGATCAGTCAATCAAGAGGTCTTAATGATTATTAACATCTATGCACCCAGTGAGAGGCCATCTCAATACATCAAACATCTACTGAAAAGGCTATAGAAATGTATTAACAGCAACCCAGTAATAGGAGGGGATTTCAACACTCTTTGGATGATAGACAAGAAACTATCCCATACTTAGAGTAAAATATTGGCAGAACTCTTTTCCATCTAAATTTTAAAGGCATCTTCAACGAAACAAATCCAATTACAAAAAAAAAAAGTTGAACAATAACCACAAAGTAGAACTTGGAATGGGTCTGGTGTATTCCACGTACTGGGTCTGGTGTATTGCATGTACTGGGTCTGGTGTATTGCACCAAAGTAAAGGACTCTGGGGTAGTGGGGGGGGGTTGAGGTCCTGGAACATGATGGCAGAGGAGGAGCTAGAGGGGGGATGAATTGTTATGTGGAAAACAGAGATGTGAACAAGGGCAGATGGCATAGTGGTTATGCAAAGAGACTCTTATTCCTGAGGCTCCAAAGTTTCAGGTTCATGGTGAATTCACCTTCTTTACCCCGTCTTGGATGGAGCTCGAAGATATCATATTAAGTGAGATAACTCAGAAAGAAAAGGATAAATATGGGAACGATCTCACTAATAGACAGAATTTTAAAAAACAAGATCAGAAGGGAAAACTCTAAGCAGAACTTGGACTGGAGCTGGTGTATTACATCAAAGTAAAAGGCTCTGGGTTCAGGGAGGGTTCAGATCCTGGAACATGATGGCAGAGGAGGACCTAGTGGGGGGTTGTATTGCTATGTGGAAATGTTATGCATGCACAAACTATTGTATTTTAATGTTGACTGTATACCATTAGTCCCCCAATAAATAAATTAAAAAAGTCATTATGCCCCACTTGCAGAGGCACAGCTTCAAGAGCAGTGAAATAGGCTACACGTGTCTCCCTTTCTCCCTCCCTCCCTATGTCCCCCCCTTCCCTTTCAATTTCTCTTTGTCCTAACAAATTAAATAAATATAAAAATAAATAAATAAAGTCATTATGCATGTATAGTCCTTTAGGTTTTTAATATATAAATGTACTTATTTTGAAGTATCAATGTGCTCATTCATTTATTAATGAAAGAGGGGGAGGGAGGAGAGAGAGTGAAAGAGAGAGAGAGAGAATAGGAACCAAAGCATCACTTTGGCATATGTAGTGCTGATGAGGACTGAGCCTGGGACCTCATAACATGCCAGTTCTGAGTTCTGCTACTGTGACCTCACTGAAGGGAACTGCAGTGCTATAGTGTCTGTCACTCAATCTGCGTCCTGCCTGTACAGTGCCTGGTGCTGGGCAACACGGTCTGCAGGAATCTTTACCCTTCTGGAAACCGACAGAGGAAAGGCCTTTTGGATTCCTTTTGAGGCAGGTTTCACAGATTGCTCTACAGACCAGCAACAGTCTCAAAAGACAAACCTCCACCCTAGATGGAGACCATGACACTCTGTGCCAGCATGGGGGACAGATACGTCCAGTCATGGCCCTGCCAACAGCTCACCCCCTCTGTATATCCAGTCATGAACTGTTTCAAATGCCTTCCACTTTAAGGATTTCTCGAAGTACAAATGGGTTGATACAGGATATTTATTATTATCATTATCATTTTTCTCAGAGCGCTTGCTCAGCTCTGGCTTATGGTGGTGTTGGGGATAGAATCTGGGACCCTTGGTGCCTTAGGCATAAGAGTCTTTGTATAGCTAGTACGCTGTTCAGTTATCTCCCGGGCCCTGCCACAGGATTTTCCAATTAGAAAAGGCACAAATCCTTGCTAAAAGTACTTAGAAGCCAGGGAAAATCCGAATTTCCTCTTCACTTAATCTTCTAAAGGCTAGAAGTGGTGCTAAACAAATTCCCTCAGTGTCCTCAAGTTGCTAAGTAAGCAAGGGCTGTGTTCTCCAGCTTGGAGCTCCCGCACTTTCCAAGAGATCACATACAGCAACCAGCACATTGCCGAGACCTTGCAAGGAGAGAGTGCCAACTTCGAACACACATGCCCACAGGGGGTTGCAGAATACGGGCTGGGCCCACAGAGGGAGGGAAACAGCAGGCTTCCCCTTCCAGAGGCACCAGGCAGTGCTGATGTCAGCCACTCACCTACTCTGCCACCCTCCCTGGTCGGCTTTGGGACAGACTCGGGCTGGGATAATGGGAAGTCCTAGTGTGTGTTTAACAAAGCGTGGGGTCTTGAACTTCAGAAACCACTGTTTTCATTTTTCACTATATATTTATTTATTTTGGAAAGACTTCTTTAATTATTTAAGCCACGAGAGACAGAGAAATAATGAGAAGTCAGAGCACCGCTGTGGTACGTGTGGCACCAGGGACCGAACTAGGACTCTCAGTTATGCAAGGCCTGCACTCTAGGGGCTGAACGATTTGCCCCACCTATGCTCTGCTTCTTTGTTTGCACACTCAGTGAGCTGCCAGGCCAGTTTGCCTGGTTCTATAGATGGAGCTCCAGAGCAGAGAGCACTCACACCAGAAGCAGGGGGACAAAGAATGTGCCAAGGATGGGTAGGAACTGTGAGTCACTCACAGGAAATCTACTCCCAAGAGTTGTAAACTGGCCTGGAGTTTGACAGCCACCCACATTTCAGCAAAAAACATTCAAGAGACTTTTAAACACAAGTGGGGTGATTTTTCAATCTATTTCCTCTTGACTTTTTTTTAATAATAGATTTGTTTGATTTTAAGGAGTGAGAGAGATATAGTGAAAAAGATGCAGAGAGAGTACCCGGAGCCCTGCTGAGTTCTGGCTGATAGTGGTGCTGGGGATTGACCCTGGGGACCTTGAGCCTCAGGCAGGAAAGGTTTTGTGCAGTGCTGTCTTCCCAGCTCAATGACAGCTTTAAAGAGCCCACCAAATCCCAGCTAGCTGACGTGTTGGCAACACTCAGTCATTACCCAACTGGCTTCCCACTGCATGCCCTCACTTACTTGCTGCTTGATCCTGGGGTTCCATCGAATATAGTAATTCACCCACAGCTCCAGGTGGCGCATGCTAGCCACGGGGTATAAGACTCGGTTGATCTCTTTCGTGTAAAAGGGGTTTTTGAAGTTGTCTTTATTGCTGTTGATCAGCGACCACAAGGAGACTGTCCTTTCGGTGACATTCTATAAGACAGAGTGGATGATATGAGCAAACACACCCTGAAACCACACACTCTTTGCATCGTCCCTGTAATCACCCCCCTGAGGCCTCCTGGGAAAGCCGGGCCCATGATTCCTAATGGTTGCCCAGAGAAAGGCCTCCTCAAGGGTCCCCTCCCATGCAGAGAGAGGGGGTGGGGTGCGGGGGCACTGCCCACAGTTCATTGGGATCAATCATCCAGATGGTTCATCTGTCACACTGCTAGGTGGTTGTTGCTGTGACAGCCCATCTCACCAAACCCTCACCATCTAGTCTGTTATAGTCTGCTGTCCCTCATGCCTCACAGCTAGGCACGTCTTCATGTTTGCTTTCAATATATTGTTTATTTTATTTTAATGAGAAAGACACAGAGAAAGAATGAAAGGAAGGAAGATAGATAGATAGATAGATAGATAGATAGATAGATAGATAGATAGAGGGAGGGAGGAAGACAGAGGGCAACCAGAGCACTACTCAGTTCTGGCTGATGGTGGTGCTGGGGATTGAACTTGGGACCTCACAGCCTCAGGCATGAAAGTTGTTTGCAGAACCCTTATGCTTTCTACCTAGTCCCACATCTCCATGCTTTTAATTAAATTTTTCTTTCCTTTATTCCACCCTTCCTTCCCTTTTTTATTTTTTAGATAGAGACAAGAGAGGCAGAGAATAAAAGATACTAGAACACTGAACACAGAATATGGTAGGAACTGGGCTTGAACCTGGGTCACACGCATGGCAATGCAGAACACTATCCACATGAACTATTTCACCAGTCCAAGTTTTTGTTTCCTGCAAACCAATTTTGACCATTTGTGAACTGGAAATGTCAGTATTAAGATAACCAGAGACAGACTCTGGAATTTTTTATTTAAGCCATAACACTGCTCAGCTCTAGCTTATGGTGGTGCTGGGGGTTGAACCTGGGATCTTTGATACCTCAGGAATGAGGGTCTTTCTGCATAATGATCTGCTGTATCTCCAGCCAACTCTTCTTAGTGATGACTTCAGTAAGAAAAGACCAGTCAAGTGACCGCAGAACCCACTGAAAACTTGTCACGGGCTTTCCTGAAGCCACAAGCTCCACTGCATTGTGGGTATCTGTGTGCTGCCTTCTATTTTTACAGCTGCACAAGCATGACATTCACCACGGGCTGTTCTGCAGAAAGTGGTCCTTCACCAGAAGCAAGTGGGTTGGATTTCTGAGATCGAATCATGTTGGTATCTTCTAATTCTGCTTTTAAAAACCCCTTCTGTTTCATTTAGTTTAAATCCCCCCTGCTTAACACTGCACTCTATTTACATAACCACTGTATTCTATTTACATAACCACTGCCGTCTATTTACATAAATCACTTTTACATTTACATAAAGCACCACCTTCCCTCCAGGGCATTGGTGGTTTAGTGGTAGAATTTTCACCTGCTCCACCCCCTCTCCTTGTCACACCCTGATCCTCTCCTTGTCACACCCTGATCTTCCACCAGTCACTTTTCACCAAAGCCTCTACTGTTTCATTATGAGACAGTTTCTCTGTCTCTGGAACATTTTACTCTGGGCCACACTTCGGTTCCCTGACCGGGAACTTTGTTTTCTTATGACTGGGATCATAGAGCTTGGGAGATGCACGGAGATTTCTCCTTGGACTTTCTGGATTCCCTCTCTCATGTTTCCTGAGGAAAAGGACTACATTTTGCTCTGGGCCACAATTTGGTTCTTTATGACCGTGATCGTAGACCTTGGGATATGCATGGGGATTTCCACTGGGACTTTCTGGACTTCTTCTCGCATGTTTCCCATGGAGAAGGACTACTCTAATTTGAGGAGCATTCTCCAGTACCGTGGCAGTCCCCAAGAATGGAGACACGTAGTTAGTTCTACTCTCCTGATTTGATTCTTTCTTCGATGGGAGGATACTTTTAAAAATGGGTGCCTGAAGCAATCCAGCAGGAACAGTCAGAAGCACCCTAAATGGAATTTTGAGGAGCTTTTTGGACTAGGACGCCCTCCAAGGACTCATGATACTACATGGTGAGATCTGCATAATCTGGTTCAAGTTGCATTTCATAAGAGAGTGATTTGAATGACTGAATTTTTGCTTGACACTGACTTAAAAAAAATGCTGGACGCAGCCATGATTTCTAGAGACATCCAGAAACAATCCAAAAAATTGTTTTTTCCTCCTTTGATTTCTTTTTATGTCTTGGCATAAATCTGAAATGTTTAATCCTGAAACGGTATGAGTTATGGGCAGGGCAGATAGTGCAATGATTATGTTAATTATTCTCATGCCTGAGGCTTCTACCGTGGTTCTTCTGTTTACCTTTCCACATTTTATTGAGTTTAAACTGTTTAAACAAACCTTAAAATCATACTAGAAAGGACTTCCAATAATAATGGAGTTATCAATTATAGTAAACTTCTAATCTGCTACAAGTTTTGTTTGACAAGTAAGTGAAGTTCAGCAGTCAAGTCTTCACATGAAAAAGCATCTACTCAAATGGAATTCCCAGAAATCCATTTGGACTCCTGTTCTCTGACATCGCCCACAAGATGGAATGACTACAACACACCCCTGGAAACCAATGATGTGACCTGGCACGACCTGAAGAAACAGATTAACAGACTCCAAAGCTCACTTTCTACAAAAAAGCGGAATTCTGGTGGCCGACATTCCCCATCGAGACAGACGTGCAGCGTTTCATCCTCTGGCATTTTCTTCCGTGGTCATCTACTTTGGACTGACACTTCCATTGGACTTACTGGTACACACTGCTGTGTTTCTCAAAGACTAACTTCAGCCAATTGCCTTGAGACTTTATAGACCACGTTCCCTCGCCTGCAGGCTCTGTCCACAGAGTCAGAAAACTCCCCCTCCTTATTAGGTTATGCCCACAGAGGCAGGAAACGCCCTTTGAGGCAAGAGATGCCCCCAGAGGCATGAAGTGCTCCCAGAGGCAAGAAATGCCCTTTCGCCTGCTAGGCCTTGCCCTTTGAGGCAAGAAACGTTCCCTTTGGCATCACACTGGTTATTGCTGTTCGCCTATTTTGTTTTCCATGTCTTATGCCAGTTCTTTTGAAAACGCCTGTACGATATAGGTTTCTGTTCACCCCACAATCCTGATACTATGGCCATTAGTTAAAAAGAAAGGGGGAATTGTTGGTATCTTCTAATTCTGCTTTTAAAACCCCCTTCTGTTTCATTTGGTTTAAATCCCCCCTGCTTAACACTGCATTCTATTTACATAACCACTGTATTCTATTTACATAACCACTGCCATCTATTTACATAAATCACTTTTACATTTACATAAAGCACCACCTTCCCTCCAGGGCATTGGTGGTTTAGTGGTAGAATTCTCACCTGCTTCACCCCCTCTCCTTGTCACACCCTGATCCTCTCCTTGTCACACCCTGATCCTCTCCTTGTCACACCCTGATCCTCTCCTTGTCACACCCTGATTTTCACCAGTCACTTTTCTCTCTACCCTCTCTGCGTCACATCCTGTTCACACCCTACTTGGGAAGTATATATAAAGACAACATTGTTCGTTTTAGTTAGTTGTTAGTTTAGTCTAGCTTGGTATAGATTGTGCTGCGTCCTGCATGAATAAAGAGATACTGAGTACAGCTCAACCATGAGTCCCTGGTCGTCTGTCTCCCATCAGTGAAGCTCAGCCCGACGTATTCATCTGATCATTTGGCACTTTGATGCATCTCTCTAATTAGCAGGCTTGTCTTGGCACTTGCTGGCTCTCAGTGCTAAGTGGCAAATGCCATCTTCCCAGTCATGACTGCTGTCCTCCCAGCCTCCCTCCCAGCACTGTGGCTGTGCAGAGCGCTGTGGCTAAGCAAAGGCCATCTGTCACCAGGTCCACTGCCTTGTGACGAGCCTGCTTTCTTACCTGCACCTGTGTGTGTGTGTAGTGGATGTATTTCCCTTCGATTTAACATCTCTTGAAACTGTGTGCTTTCTTTTCTTGCCACTTACTCCCCAGCCAACTCTTCTTAGTGGTGACTTCAGTAAGAAAGGACCAGTCAAGTGACTGCAGAACCCACCAAAAGCTTCTCATGGGCTTTCCTGAAGCCACGAGCTTCACTGCATTGCACGCCATGATCAGATGAATCGATCTCAGAAATCCAACCCACTTGCTTCTGGTGAAGGACCGCTTTCTGCAGAACAGCCCGTGGTGAATGTCATGCTTGTGCAGGTGTAAAAATAGAAGCCAACACACAGATACTCGCCAATGGCTCAGATTTTGCTAAGATACTCAGCCACCCAGAGCATATAGTTTCATCCTCAGAGGAGAAAGAGGGTTGATGGTCCCACATGGCCCCAAGAATCCCCCGGCTGCCTCTGCCTCTCTGTGCTGGAGTATCTGCTTCCCAAATTCTACGTGCTCTTCTTGTTTTCATGGAGTGCATATTCCAGTCACTTCCAGAGTCAAGATGTTGTGGAAGGTGAGTCTTAATGCTACCCCACAGTATGGCTCAGATTCTCTGGTCTGCCTTCAGATCTGGCTGGCAGTTTGGTACGAAAGGATTCTAGGTGAATTATGAAGGTGGGAGCTGGGAAGAGAACTCAGCCTGTTAGAGTACCAACTTGCATGCCTGAGGTTCCAGAGGTTACAGGTTCAATCCCTGGCACCACAATGAACAAGAGTTGAACACTGCTCTGGTCTCTCTTTCCTCCTCCTCCTCCTCCTTTCTCTCCCCACCACACTAAAATCACCTTTAAATAAAAGTTAAAATTCTGAAGGTGTTCCAGGGTAGCTCAGTAGCAGAGTGCGGAACATGCACACCTGAAATCCCAGGTTCAATTCCCAGCACTGCATAAGCCAAAGCTCAGTAGTGGTCTGGCTTCTCTTAAAATAAATACATGAACAAATAAGTAAATACAGCCTTATTGGAAAATTCTGAAGACAAGCCTCTATGGATTTCTTGACTTATTTTATTTTCATATTTTCTGAGAGAGCACCACTCAGCAGTAGCCATTGGTGGTGGGAGGATAAAACCTGGACATTCCCATGTGCAAGTCACAGGGACTTGCTCTACCGCTGCCGTAGCTCCCCAGTCCTCTACTGATTTCCAGCTTCTGGTAGCACTGCTGAAGAATCCAGAGTCTTCCTACCTCTGTCTCTTGATTTAAAAAAGCCATTCTTTTTGCCTTTGGGAGCTGGAGACATTTCCACTGTTTCCCTGCTGTTCTGAATGGTGAAAAGGCATTGGTGGTAGAGAAGTAAGCATAGCTGCCTTCCAGAATGGTAAAAAACACGTGCTTTGGAATGGCTGGTCTTTCTCTGTGGAAACCTGTACACTTCCACGTGGTTATGTCAGTGATATCTTGATCATCCTTCTCTACTTTTTATAGAATCCCTGTTTCTCAGGCACTGGGCCTTCAGGACCAATATCCCTAGGTTTCTTGGCCTCTGTCTTCCACCTCCATCTCTCTGCTTTACTTTCTGGAAGACTGTGATTTGATCTCCCGATTCTTCTGAGGTGGCCCTTTCTGTTGATCATGTGGTTTTAGATTTCTGACTTCAAAGGGTTCTTTCCTGTACTCAGTAACCAGCCCCTCCCCCAGTCCTCCCGCCCACAGCCAACCTCATTTCTGCCTCTGAGATGTGTTGTTCTGGTCATAACACTCACGTGGAACTACTCCACGCATGGTCCCTTTCCCTGAGCATGGGGCCAGATTTCGCCCATGATGCAGTACACAGTTGTGGCTAGCTAGTGTTTCAGGCTATGGGTGGGGCACACTGGCTATTGTCACCTGTTAGCTGGGGATAATGGACTTTTCTGCCAGAAGCTACTCTGAGTGGAACTGCTATCAATATCTAGGCATAGATTTCTGTCTCACGCTTTGGGTCTATGCCCCAGAGTGCAACTGTTAGATCTTATGACTCTTTCCTTCTTTCTTTCTTTCTTTCTTTCTTTCTTTCTTTCTTTCTTTCTTTTCTTTCTTTCTTTCTTTCCTTTCATTCGTTCTCTTTCTTTTCTTTCTTTCTTCCTTCCTTCCTTTCTTTCTTTCTAATGTTACACTGGGAAATGACTTCCTGGCCCCTTGCACGTGTTGCAGGATGACTGTTGAGTCATACTAAGGTCCAATTCTTCCCTTCTTTTTTTATTTAGGTGGAGAGAGGGGAGAGGAAAAGAGAGAAGCCAAAGCACTACTCTGCCATGCACGGAGCTCCCCCTGGGGACTGCATGCAGGGCCTAGTGCACAAAGGATGCTGCTGAAGGGCCTTGTTAGCCCAGCTCTCTCATGCGATTATCTTGAGAGAGTCGGACAGAGAGAGAAAAAGAAGAGAGAGAAAGAGAGAGCGAGAGACCACAGCACTACTATCCCAGCCAGGAAAGGCTGCCGGTGCTGCCCATGGTGCTGACGAGGTATAGGGAACAAGACAGCCTCACATGGTAAGATGCACACTCTGCTCTGCCCACTGAACCATCTCCTAGCCCTTCTGTGTTTAGCTTTCTGAGGAGCCCTCAGGTGGCTTCCTGCAGTGGCCTATTACAAGATACTCAAGTTCCACTGTCTTGTCAGCCTTGCCTATTGAGATGATTCCATATATACATACATATGTATTATTTATTGGACAGAGCCAGAGAGAAATTGAGAGGGAAAGGGGAAACAGAGAGAGGTAGAGGAAGAGAGAGAGAGAAAGAGGGACCTGCAGCACTGCTCCATCACTCTTGAAATGACCCCCCTGCAGGTACGAACCAGGGGCTTGAACCTCGGGTCCTTGTGCATAGTAACACATGCACCCAACTGGATGTGCTACCACCAATCCCTTGAGAGGATTCTTCCATGCTGCCTGCCGAAGTTGGATGGGCATGAGCCGGGTCTCTCCCAAGCCCCCTCTTCTGCCTTCATCTCACACTCTGATGGCACTCACATCCCTAGCCTATTCTTTCTCACCCTGCCTAGAGGAAATCTATCAGTCCTCAGTTCGAGAGGCAGAGGACTCTCTGGCAGAGGGGCCCAGGAAAGCAGCCACAGATTCTAAACAGAAGTTCTGGTACTTATGTTCCTCTTCTCCTGCCCCCGGCACCTGCTACCAACCATTCCTGAGCCACTGGGCATCTCTGAGACACACAGGGCTTCCCCTCGACCTCCCTCTGTCACTTTCAGATCTGCCTAAACCCAGTGACTTCAGTCACCACCCATTTGGCTTTCCAGCTCCCACAGCTTTGCTACAGAAAGTTACTTTCTCTTTTTTAAAAAATGATAGGGCAGAGAGAAGAAAATAGGGAGAGAGAGAGTAGAGAAAGAGAAAGAGACGTGCAGCAGTGCTCCACTACTTGTGAGGCTTCTGTCCTGCAGGTGAAGGTTGGGGGCTTGAACCTGGGTCGGTGCGCATGGTGACGTGTATGCTCAATCAGGTACACCACTGCCCAGCCCTGTGAGTCCTTTCTTATTTCCCCCATCCCTGTGGGAACATGCCTTTCACAGGTTCCGTTTCTGGCATCTTCTGTCATTTGGGGGAGGAAGACTTACATAACTGGAGGGTCCCTCCTACTCTCTCAGGGGCAAAGTTAATGCCTTTGGTCCCACTGACTAGCAGACACATTGAGTCCTGAACTCAGGGTCAGCGTCAGACAGGAGATTGTTCCACCTGCCAAACCCCTCCCTGGCTACATCTCTTCCTTTCTCAGAAGACTATGTGCCTCTGGGCAGCCTTGAACAAGATGAGCCTTTTCTTTTCTTTTCTTTTCTTTTCTTTTCTTTTCTTTTCTTTTCTTTTCTTTTCTTTTCTTTTTTGCCTCCAGGGTTATCGCTGGGGCTCGGTGCCTGCACTACGAATTTACTGCTCCTGGAGGCCATTTTCCCCATTTTGTTGCCCTTGTTGTTTTGCTTGCTGTAGTTGTTATTGTTGTCATTGCTGTTGTTGGACAGGACAGAGAGAAATGGAGAGAGGAGGGAAAGACAGAGAGGGGGAGAGAGAGACACCTGCAGACCTGCTTCACTGCTTGCAAAGCAACCCCCCTGCAGGTGGGGAGCTGGGGACTCGAACCAGGATGGGATCCTTACCCCAGGCCCCTGTGCTTTGCGCCATGTGCGCTTAACCCGCTGCGCTACCACTCAGCCCCAAGATGAGCCTTTCCATACACTCACCTGTTTTTCTCGAACAGACTCACAGTTGTATAAGAAAGTCCCGAACCGGCAGCTATACAGGTGATCCAGAATGGTCATTAGAAAACGCTCGTTGAATTCAAAAGCTGTGGGGAACTAAACAAACACAGGCCAAGGCAACGTGAGGACCTGGCTGGCATCCATTGCATGCAGGGCCTCAGGCCCGCTTGTGGAGGAAGGGGTTAGGAAAGGAGCAGCAGAAACAACAGGCCAGACTTGTGGGTTCTACTGAGTGCCCAGGACATGTGGGGGTTGGGGTGAGGGCTTAAGGGTTAATCATTTGAGGTGTGGTGCCCACAGACCTGCTTATACACAAGTGAGCAGAGAAGACTCAGGCTTGTCCATCCCACCTCCCCTACATTAGCAGAGCTGATCCAGTGAAACACAGAAACCTGACCACACCATCACAACACATTCCAGAAGCAGAGTGTGAGACTCAAACCACAAGCCCCCACGTACCAACCGTTGACACACAACCAGTCACAGTTCGTCTCCTCTCTCTTTCTCTCTGCCCTGTGTTATTCTGAGGAAGGTCCAGCTAGGACCTCCAGGTTGATGCATTTGTCTCCATATCACTCTCCTCCTTGGTGCCTCTTACCTGCTTTGACATCTGCCATACACAGTCAATAAACTGGAGGAAAATGGGTGACCGGTCGGCATCAGCGTGGTTCTTATCGCCGTGGCCTATTCTCTGAAATGGATGGATGAAGGTGATTAGCTTTAGTCTCCAAGCACATGACTGAGAGAGAGAGAGAGAGAGTCAGCCTTGTGGCAGGAAAATGGAACTCAGAGATCTGTTTCTCCATGGTGATGGAGTAAACTGCACAATGTTCTGGAAACAACAGGAATGAGGCATGTACGTGCCTGCAAGCTCCAGGTCATATGGAAAAGTACTATCGTATCAGGTGAGCTATGCGACTGGTCCCCCCGACTAGGACACACCCTGGGAAGCTGTAGAGATGTGACTGGACTGTCCTGAAGCGACTGTCACCAGTGGGTAAGAGGATGCGCTAAAGTTTCAGGGCTTGAAGTAGTGTCCAATGGGGCCGAATCATAATAAGTAAAGTGAGTTTCTTTCTCTCCTAAAAGTAAGATTAAAAACTCACCATTTCTTTTCTGAGCACTGTTTCTTGGTACCTGAAAATGTGATTCACATTGACCAGGAGAGTTTGACAGAGCCTAAAAGTATAGGGAGGTGGTTCACTGGTAGACAGAGTGCATGCCCTGTTTATGTTCAACTCCTGGGACTGCATAAAATGGTGAAGCTGTGCTCACAGTCCATCTTCTCTCTCCCACACAGAAAAAAAAAAAAATATATATATATATACATTTAAAGACTGGGTGGTGGCACACCAGGTTGAAGCACATGTTGCAGTGTGCAGTGACCCAAGTTCAAGCTCCTGGCTCCCACTTGCAAGGAAAAGCTTCATGAGTAGTGAAGTAGTCCTGCACATGTCTCTCTGTCTTTCTCCCTATCTCCCTCTTCCCTCTCAGCTTCTGTCTCTATACAAAAAAACCTGTACATTTAAAAATGAAAATAGTTCGTGGGTCAGGCAGTAGCACACCCAGCACAGCAAACACCATCATGCACCAGGACCCAAGTTCAAGCCTCTGCTCTACACCTGTAGGGGGAAGCTTCATAAGTGGTGAAGCAGGTCTGTAGGTCTCTATCTCTCCTTTTCTATCTCTCCACCCTTCTCAATTTCTCTCTGTTCTGCCAAATAAAACAGAAGACAAAGAAAAGTAATAACCCTGGTGGCAATAAACAAAAATAAATATAAAAGTAAAACCTAAATAAAAATTTTAAATGGTCAAAAGCTATGCAGCTGTGTTAAGTTCAACCCATGGTGCTCCCCCTGGTGCTCCCATGTGGTGTCAGGATTCAAACCCAGGGCTTGCTTCACACACAGCAAGGAACACGCTCTGGTTGCTGAGCTATCCCCCAGTCCTAATACACAAAGAAAATTAAAAACATTAAATTATTATCTATTTCCTTTTGTTGTCCTTGTTGTTTCACTGTTGTTGTTGTTGTTGGTGTTATTGATGCCGTAGTTGTTGGATGGGACAGAGAGAAATGGAGAGAGGAGTGGAAGACAGAGGGGGAAAGAAAGATAGACACCTGCAGACCTGCTTCACTGCCTGTGAAATGACTCCCCTGCAGGTGGGGAGCTGGGGGCTCGAACTGGGATCCTTACGTTGGTCCTTGCACTTCATGCCACGTGCACTTAACCCAACTGCACTACCATCCGACTCCCCATACACAAAGAAATTTTAGGAACATGACAACTAATAAAGGCAGCAGATCCAAATACTTACAGATGCAAATTTATGTCCAAAGCTGATCCATTCCTTTTGTACCAGTATCTCGAACCCTTCAATGCTCCGATAGTAGCTGTCCAGCATCAGCATGGCCAGGGATGTCAGCTGGGCGGTCCTGTCCCAGCCATCACTGCAGTGCACGAGCACGGAGCTCTTCCCAGAGGACACCCGGTCCGCCACCTGGATGGCCCCCGTCAGCACAAGCTGGCCAAGAAAAACACGACAGTCAGGAGGCAGCTGAGGGCACTCTTCCATCTGAAAGCACGGCTGCTGTAAGCACCGGTCACCCACCGTGCATTCATAAGATTGTCCACTTGTGCAAGTCCGGGCTCACACCTCTGTGTGTGTTTTAGCCACGGCCTACCCAGCACCAAAGTTCTGGTGACAACTCACTGGCACATTGATCCCCCTGCCCAGTCTTCCTCCCCCTCTCCTTTCCTTCTGGAAGCCATCAGGGTTTTCAAAGTCCATGAGATTATTTTTAAGCTTTGCAGTACAGCTGTTGATACATGAGTACATTTGTCCATCTCCCTGTAGTAGGTGTGTACAGAACACTCTCATCCCCAACTCAGCTCCTTTCCCATCAATCATGAACCAGGACTCCAAGGCCTTTTCTACCCTTTCCCTCCCTTCTCTTACAGCCCGAGCCCTTTCCTGTATTTTACTGACTCATTTGCTTTGGTCATTCATACTCCACACATGACCAAAACCATCCATATTTTTTAAAAATGTTATTTATTTATTATTGGATAGAGAAAAAAGAGAAAATGAGAGGGGTGGGGGAGATAAAGAAGAGAAAGAGACATTTGCAGCACTGCTTTACAACTCATGAAGATTTCCCCCTGCAGGTGGGGACCAGGGGCTTGAACCCAGGTCCTTGCACACCGGTAGTGTGTACACTTAACCAGGTGCACCACCACCTGGCCGCTCCACCCACAAATTGTCTTTCACTGCCTGACTTATTTCGCTTAGCAACATCATCTCCAGTTCCAGCCACGTTGCTGCAAAAGACAAGGTTTCCCCTTTGATGACGGCTGAGTAGTAGTCCACTGAGTATATATACCATAGTTTCTGAAAGGCCTCTTTTTAACTCTAGCATGTCTTGTTTGAAAATGCTCTTAAGGTTCAGGAAAAAAAAATCTGAAAACAAGAGAGGACCTGTTGATCTTCGTGTGTAGAAACTACATTTGAATGTAACTACATATTAAGAAAATAAAGACCAAAAAGTTGAACTGTATTCTGCACTTTGGATTATGAGTATATGTGAACAACTTGCTGGTTGCAAAGCCAGTGCAAATGGATCATCTTCCAACTCTGGAGGTGGCATGTCAGGCCAAGGTCAGGATCAAGTGAGCGGGCAAGATCTCACTCTCTCCAGGGGACTCAGTCCTAGGTCTCTCTCCTGACTTCTGGGAGCTTCTTGGCTGGTGGTAGCATTACCCTTATTTTCCTGGGGACAGAGTCCCCGTAGATCAGGCCCACCTGACCCAAGTGTGACCTCATCTCACCTGCAATCCTCTTTGCAAATTAGGTCACACTCGGAGATGCCAGGGTTTGGGACTGTCACATGTGCAGAGTGGTGGTGGTGATGTGGCTTAGCCCACAATAGTGATCACATTAGAAAAATAAGTCAAACAGGTCAAATCTAGATCTCAGGCTTGAAAGAATGGACATCACCTTTTGCCCTTTGTTTTTATTAATGAAAATAAAGACACATTCATTCACTTATTTTTTTAAACTTAACTTATTTATTGGATAGATACAGAGAAGAACCAAGAGGGAAGTGGGAGACAAAGAGAGAAAGAGGGAGAGAGAGAGAGAGAGAGAGAGAGAGAGAGAGAGAGAGAGAGAGAGAAACTACAGATCTGCTTTTCCATTTGTTAAGCATCCACCCTGCAGGTGGGAAGCAAGGGTCTTGAACCTAGGTCCTTGCATGCTGTAACATAAGAGCTCAACCAAATGTACCACCACCTGGCCTTTCATTTCCCTATTAATGAGAACCAGAACCAGAGCATCACTCTCGCATATGTGATGCTAAGGATGGAACTGGAGACCTCGGGCATACGAGTCCACTGCTCTAGCACCACACCGTCTCCCCAGCTGCACTTTCAGTTGACAAGGTTGTACACTGAAATGGCTCATAAGGAGCAGTACACATAGCAGCCAGAAGGTGGAGCACCTTATAGCAAGCACATGTTACCATGAGCAAGGACCCAGGTTCAAGCCTCTGGTTCCCACCTGCATGGTGGAAACTTCAGAAACAGTGGAGCAGTACTACAGGTGTCTCCCTTTCCTTCTTTATCTCCTCCTTTCCCTTCCAAGTTTTGTCTATTTTAAAATAAAAAGACTCCTAGGAGCATTGGATTTATTGTGCAGGCACCAAACCCCAGTTGCTAACCTTGGTGGCAATGATAATATTGCTGCTGCTGATGATGATAATGACTTAACAGAACCACTGAACTGATGGATGTTGAATTCTCCCTCCGATGCCAGTGTCTGCCAAGTCAGGCACATACAGTGAGTGATAGAGTCTACAAATCACAGCACTTCCCCATGTAGTCCATGGGGGTAAAGGTGTCATATATACAGCTGTACACCTATCATCAGAATCCACCTGTGGAACACCCCTATGTCATCTGAGTGCAGGTGACTGATGGCCAGACCATGTCTCTAGCAGTGAAAAATGGCCACCCATGAGGTATAGATCCTAACCTTTGGAAACTTGTGAATATTACCAGAGGCGTTGTAGATGTGATCATATTAATGACTCTGAGATGGGGAAATTGTTTTGGATTATTCAGCAGCACTGAAATGATATTCCATGGATCCTGATAGAAGGGAGGCAGATAGAGATTTCAGACAGAAGAAAGACTGTGTGACCACAGAAGCAGGGACTGGGATGATGTGGCCACAAGCCAAGGAATGTCAGCAGCCACTGGAAGCTGGAAGAGGGCTAGAATCCTTTCTCCCAGAGTTTGTCAGAGCAGCCCAAATGCCTTACCCATCCCATGCACCTTCCAGGACCAGCTCAAAGTTATGCACAGCTCCACTCCCCTATCTCAGCTGCTGAGATCTGATCTACACCTGAGGAGTCTTGAGTCACATGCTGTTACAGGGACCCAGGTACGGTCTAGTCACACATGGCCTCTTCAAGGAACAGTGACAATTCCTTTCCTATCTTCTGTAGTTCCTTCTCTATAGAGAAAACTATAAAAACCTATAGGAGCCCTTTACATGTTCCAGCTAGTCTCCTGAGTCCCAACTTCTATACTTCCTCTTTTGCAGTTGGTCTTGACTTCTGATCTCCCCAGACTTCAGAGCCATTACTTATATTTATCTCTTTCAACCAAGGTTACCACTAAGGTTCACTGCCTGCATGACTCCTACTGGCCATTTTTTTCTTTTCTCTAGAGAGGAGAGGTAGAGAGGGGGACAGAGAAAGAGGAGAGACACTGCAGCACTCTGCTACCACCCGTGAAGCAACCCCCTGCAGGTACTTCCATGCGGTGCCCTAGGACTTGAACCCAGCTCTTCAAGCATGGAAACCTGTGTGTTCTACCATGTGAATCACCTGCCATCCCTGAGCTACTACTCTCTATCAATTTCTCTTCTTCTTCTTCTTCTTCTTCTTCTTCTTCTTCTTCTTCTTCTTCTTCTTCTTCTTCTTCTTCTTTTTTTTTTTTTTTTTGCCTCCAGGGTTATCACTGGGGCTCGGTGCCTGCACCACGAATCCACTGCTCCTGGAGGCTATTTTTTTTCCCTTTTGCTGCCCTTGTTGTTTATCTTTGTTGTTATTAATATTGTTGTTATTGGTGTCGTTGTTGTTGGATAGGACAGAGAGAAATGGAGAGAGGAGAGGGAGACAGAGAGGGGGAGAGAAAGATAGACACCTGCAGACCTGCTTCACCACTTGTGAAGCGATCCTTCTGCAGGTGGGGAGCCGGGGGCTTCAACCGGGATCCTTAGGCCAGTTCTTGTGCTTTTTTTTTTAACTGTTGCATCACTGCCCGGCGCCCCAGTTTCTCTTCTATCTAGTTCAAAGCAGACTCATTTTAACAATAATTTGGGGGAAAAAAGCTTCTGATTTATTGATTAAAAGAATTTATATTCACTGGGAAATATAAAGAAACCAAAGACAAGTAGAAAGAAGAAAATGATCACAGTTTCATCAACTCAGAAAAAATAACTGTTACATGTTGGCAGTCTCTCTTAACTTCTCTGTGTACAAACAGAATTCTCCTTTACTTGGGGCTCTTGAAGCCCTATCACTTTCATACATGGAGCTTTTCCTCTATGCTATTAGATATCCCTCTGCATGATTTTAATGGCTGCACAGTATTTCACTGTCCAGTCATAACTTCTCTTCCTTTTTAATTACTATGAAATCCAAGTATACTAACTATTTAAGGTCTGTGTAGTTATTTTCTTTAAAAAATGCGTCAGGGGGGCTGGGTGGTGGCACACCTTGTTGAGCGTGCATGTTACAGTGCACAAGGACTCAGGTTCAAGCCTCCAGTCCCCACCTGTAGGAGGAAATCTTTGCGAGTGGTGAAGCAGGGTTGCAGGTGTGACTGCTTCCCTCCCTCTCTAGCACACCCTCCCCTCTCCATTTCTGGCTGTATGTATCCAACAACGATAATGAAAAAGAAATTAAAGGGGGCTGGGCAGTAGCACACCAGGTTAAGTACAAATAGTGTGAAGCACAAGGATGGACTCAAGGATCCCAGTTCGAGCCCCCGGCTCCCCACCTGCAGGGGGGGGGTCGCTTTACAATCAGTGAAGCAGGTCTGCAGGTGTCTATCTTCCTCTCCCCCCTCTGTCTTCCCCTCTCTCTCAATTTCTTTCTCTCTTATCCAGCAGCAGCAACAACAATGACAATAGCAGCAACAACAACAATGAAAAAAAAAAGTCCACCAGTCCACCAGGAGCAGTGGGTTCAGAGTGCAGGCACTGAGCCCCAGAGATAACCCTGGAGGGAAAAAAAAAAAAGAAATAAAAAATGCCTCATGTATATCTTTTTGTATATACTTTTTGTATAGCTTTTTGTCTACAAAACTCCTTTTCAAAATCAAATGACCCTCAATCCTTCCTTTTTTTTTATACTATGTTTTCAAAAGTACAGCACCTACCTGTCAAAGTGCTGATATCCAAAATAAAGAACTTAAAATACAACAGCCAAAAATACCCCTAACAAAAATAAATAAATAAATAAATAAATACATAAAGGAGTGCTCATGAAGTAGCTTACTTGGATAGGGCACTGCTTTGCCATATGCACAACCCTGGTTTCAGCCCAGCATCCACTGCGCTGAAGGAAGGTTTGATGCTGTGGTCTCTTTCACACACTCTCTCTCTCTGCCTCCCTGTTCCTATCTAAAAATTACTTTAAATGGGCAGAAGATCTGAAAAGACACTTCAGCAAAGAAGAAGACACAGAGGGCCAATAGCTAGACAAAAAGAAACTGCTCAGAATCACTAAGTACAAGAGGTATGAAAGTTAAAACAACAGTGATTTAATGCCTTATACCGGTGAGGATGGCCACAAAATAAGGACAGAAACAGCATGTGCTGGTGGGGACATGGAGAGAAAGAAATCTGCTACACCACTGATGGAAAGGGAAGTGGCCCTGATCCTCCGGGCAACAGTCTAGAGATGCTTTACAATGCCCAAAGTAAAGCCACCATAGGATCCAGTAATCTAGGTAACTATCTGTGTGAAGCATAGAGTCACCAATCCAAAAAGCTATCTGCACACCTATGTTCACTGCAGAGATTTTTACAATAGTCAAGACAGGGAGCTAAATTTTGTGCCCAGAGATAGGTAAGTGGATAAGAGAGTTGCCTATGGGGCCAGCGGAATAGCTCACCTGGATAGTGCGTTGCTTTGCCATGTGTGTGTGACCCAGGTTCAAGCCCAGACCTCATTGCATTGAAGAAAGCTTCTGTGCTGTGGTCTCATCCACTCTCTCTTTCTCTGTCTTTCTGTCTCCAAAAATAAATAAATGAATAATTAAATGTTTCCCCAGAGACACACCTTACTAGGGAAAGAGAGAGGCAGAGTGGGAGTATGGACCGACCAGTCAACGCCCATGTTCAGCGGGGAAGCAATTACAGAAGCCAGACCTTCTACCTTCTGCAACCCTCAACGACCCTGGGTCCATGCTCCCAGAGGGATAGAGAATGGGAAAGCTACCATGGGAGGGGGTGGGTTATGGGGATTGGGTGGTGGGAATTGTGTGGAGTTGTACCCCTCCTACCTTATGTTTTTGTTCACTAATCCTTTCTTAAATAAAAAATTTAAAAAAAAAAACCCAGGAATTTGTGGTTTCTTTACATAGTGGAAGAGAGCTGCTAGAATGGTTGCCACTTGCTACAACATGGATGGGGCTGGAGGCAGCCATGTTAAACCAAACTAAGTCAGAAGAGAAAGACAAACACCTGAAGAGCTCACTCATCGGGAGAGGGGAGATGTCAGAAACCAAGCAGGGGGGAGTCGGGCGGTAGCGCAGCAGGTTAAGCGCACGTGGCACAAAGCGCAAGGACCGGCGTAAGGATCCTGGTTTGAGCCCCCAGCTTCCCACCTGCAGGGGAGTCGCTTCACAGGTGGTGAAGCAGGTCTGCAGGTGTCTATCTTTCTCTCCACCTCTCTGTCTTCCCCTTCTCTCTCCATTTCTCTCTGTCCTATCCAACAACAACGACATTAATAATATCTATAACAATAAACAACAAGGGCAACAAAAGTGAATAAATAAATAAATAAATAAATAAATGTAAAAAAAAGAAAGAAAGCTGGTGGACAGCTTTACCATACAAGGACCGGGTTCAATCGTGGCACCACATGGGAGCACCATTCACAAGGAGGAAGCTTTCCAAGTGGTAGAGTAGCACTGTGTTCTCTTTTCTCTATCTGTCCCTCCCACTCCCTGTTTCTCTCTGTGACCGAAAAGGGGGAAGGAGGGGTTCTGCTAGAAGTAGTGGACTTAAGTAGGCTCGAAGCCCTGGCAGGAGTAAAAGTTTGATCTTATAAACCAGGATCACCTTATGAGAAAGAAAAACCATTCACCTCTTTGAAACAGCCTTTTTGTTTGTTTTGATCCCCCCTCCACTAAAGCTCCACCACTCTGAACCAACTATTTACTTTCAGACAAAAGAGAGTGACAGAGGGGTAAAGGAAAGACACCACGGCACCAAAGCTTCCCACAGTGTAGTGGGACCAGGTTCCAACTTGCATCATGCACTTGACACAGCAGGTACACACTATCCAGGCGAGCTCGCTTGCTGGCATGAATGTTTGCTTGCAGAACTAAAAGGCATCTTTCTAGAGTGCTGGCTGCCTCAGATAACTTCAAGAACTTTGACTTTCAAAAAGAATGGAGACATCTGGGCTGGGTGGAGGCACACCTGGTAGAGTGTTTACATTACAGTGTGCAAGGACTCAGGTTCAAGTTCCCAGATTTCACGTGTAGAGAAGGTTCATAAGTGGTGAATAGGGCTGCAATTTTCTGTCTATCATCCCCTCCCCTCTTGATTCCTTTCTGTCACACTACGAAAATTTAATTAAACAAATATTAAAAAATGAATGGAGGCTTTGGGTGTTTTGTCAAGATGGAGCACTGAATACAGTGAAAATACAACATGCATATCTTAGAGTCAGTCAACCTGTGACGAGTCGCAGTAAGGCAATCTTGCTGGGGCCTGGAAGGTGATGCTCGGTGATGTTCAGACAACAGATGGGCAGTTCCTCAACAAATCCATGTGGGCAACTCCAGGACTCAGTGCTGAGGAGGTGGAGAATGAGACCCCGCACATGCTGAAATGACTCAGGTCGAGGCTATCAAAGTACTGTCTGAACTAGGCAAATTAGAAAGGTGTGGACAGCCATCTAGCACACAATCCTGCCCCACAAATAATGTGTCCCTGTTTATTATTATTTTTGTTTTTGACTTAAGGAATTAAATTGCGAGTCCTGTCCTGGTGAGTAATTCATTTTGATTAAAATACAGCTAAGTGCATATTTTGTATTTAAAAAATTTCATCAAGATATATAACCCAATAACACAGTGGTCCAAAGAACCAAATAGGCAGTTTACTAGACAAGAGATACAGATGGCACATAGATACACGGAGAAATGCTTCACTTCACTTATTAACAGAGAAATATAAATCAAAACTATACTGAGATTCTACCACCTGTGAGAATGGCCTACATCAACTAATCAGGAAATAAAAGGTATTGGCGAGGTTGTGGAGAAAAAGGGAGTTTGCTCCACAACTAGTGGGAATGCAAACTGGTAGAGCCCTTTTGGAAAACTGGGCTGGAAAGTACTTAAACAAATAAAAATGGAATTGCTGCATGACCCAGAAATACCATTCTTGGGCATTTATCCAAAAACATTCAAACACTAATTCAAAGGGAGATATGCACCTCTATTTTCATAGCTGCAGTATTCATTAACAGCCAAATACCCATTGGCAGGTGAATAGCTAAAGAAGTTATGGGATATATACTCCGTGGAATACTACTCTGCAATTAAAAACAGATGATACTGTGTCCTTTGGGACAAAATGGATGGAACTGGAAGTGATTACATGTACTCAAATAAGAGATGAAAGACAATTACCATATGACTTCACTCATATATGGAGTCAAGAGGCCTGAAATGCAGGAACTTAAAAAAAGAGAGAGAAAGAAAGAAAGAAGGAAGGAAGGAAGGAAGGAAGGAAGGAAGGAAGGAAGAAAGAGAGAGTAGAAGCAAATAAACTATCTCTAAGAGTGTGTGAGAACCATGGTAGTTATTTTTGTGAGGTGGGGGCACAGAACTTTGGTGGTGGGTACAGTGTGGAAATATACCCAGTAATCTTACAATCTTATAAATCACTATTATTCACAAATAAAAAATGGCAAATAACTCTATTACTTATACTCCACAGGGGATTATGAGAAAAGCAGAGATCAACGTTTGAAACTTCAAGCAGGTGTACTTGCCTTGATGTGTTCTAGCCAATGAGTGGACTCCAAGCTGGACAGCCAGTGTGATTCTTCCACGTTTGGGTAAACAATATCTTTGACTTTTTTTAAAGACTCCCGCATGACATGGATGTTATGAATGTCTAAGAAGAAGAGTTCGGCATTGGGATAGGCATCCTCACTTTCGTAGCCGCCTCCTGTTGCCTAGGAAACAAGGAGAGCAGCCATCAGTTGGGCTTTCTCCCTCACAGGTCACTTTCACAGACACCTCCAAAACTATCAGCCCTCCGAACCAAGCTGACACCCTCCTGGGGACATCCAGTAACTGTTGTGACCTGGTGCTGAGCCACCAGTGTCAGGACAAAGAGGGCAGGCTGGCATCTTCCTGAGGATGGGTATCTGCAAGGAAGAGGCCTTTCCTAGAGGTTCTGGCATGACTAACCCTGCTTCTGGACCTTGGAAGACCAGAGTGGGTGTTAACAGTCCTCTCCTTCTACCACTTGAGGGACAATACTTCGTCTTCTGGGGGTGCTACTGGCTTGCTCCAGTGTTCACCTAGGACATGATGGGGCCTGAGGAAATCAACCTGCACCTGATAGTTTATTTTGGGTGTCTCTTGGCTGTGTGATCTGGGGTGAAGCACTTAGCCTCTGAGTCTCAATGTCCTCTTCTATGGCATGGGGGTGAACATCCTAGGCCTCACAGAGTCAAAGGAACTATATGCAGAGTTGCCAGAGGCATGGCTATGGATTAGGACCTGTTTTCAGATAGCGCTCCTGATAAACTAGAAAAAAATGAAAAATCACATGAAAACTCAACAAAATACAATCAGGATCTCTCCAAAAACTCACTAAGCCAAGAGACACCAAGTTGTAGATGCTACTACAATTTTTTCTGAACTTTCTGGACAGATGATCTTACCAATGTGTCGTAAAACCTCACCTCTCCAGAGCCCTACCCCACTAAGGAAAGACAGAAACAGGCTAAGGGTATGGATCAACCCGCCAACATCCATGTTCAGCAGTTGTTGTGATGTCATTAGCATATAGCTGATGAATGGACTAATTTACATATGGGCTGACGTCAGGGTAACATCAGGACAGAACTTAAGCATGCACCAGGAGGTGCTGTTGCTGGACACTGCCTGCTGTCGGTTCCAGGCTGCTCACTCCCAGCTCCGAGCTTTCCTGTGTGCTCAAGGTACCTGCCATGGCTGCCTCTCCTGGGAACGGAACACGTGTGACTCAGCTAGCCAGTACACTCTTAAGACTTTTCTACAGCCATAATGAGTAACTATACTTCTGCCGATGACTGCTTATCTTGCTGTACCCAAAATACACATCCCATACTATTGTACCACCCTAATAACTCCTTGATAGTTTAAACCCGCTCACAGCCACGCTGCAGCCAAGTCCTTTTAATTTTAATCACAACAAGCAGTGAAACAATTACAGAAGCCAGAACTACTTTCTGTACCCCATAAAGAATTTTGGTCCAGTGGTCTGGGAGGTGGCGCAGTGGATAAAGCATTGGACTTTCAAGCATGAGGTCCTGAGTTCAATCCCTGGCAGCATATGTACCAGAGTGATGTCTGGTTCTTTCTCTCCTCCTATCTTCCTAATAAATAAAATCTTAAAAAAAAATTGGTCCATACTCCCAGAGGGGGAAGAATTATAAGGGCAAGATGACCAGGGAGCTGTGAACTCTAATTCCGTTCCGCCAGGACACACAGAGAGAAGAGGGACAGAAAGAAAGAAAGAAAGAAAGAAAGAAAGAAAGAAAGAAAGAAAGAAAGAAAGAAAGAAAGAAAGAAAGAGAGAGAGAAAGAGAGAGAGAGAGAGAGAGAGAGAGAAAGAAAGAAAGAAAGAAAGAAAGAAAGAAAGAAAGAAAGAAAAAAGGAAGGAAGGAAGGAAGGAAGGACACTCGGAAGTAGTAGGTATGACTTAGAAAGGAAGAAAAGGCAGGACCATAGGAAAAAAAATGGACATATAAATAAAGACAAACAGTAATAGAAATAATAGTAAACCCATATCTGTGATCTTGGGAATGGGCACACAGAACTCTGGTGGTGGGAAAGGTGTGGAATTATATCCCTATTATCTTATAATTTTGCAAATCAATATTAAATCACTAATAAAAAATTTAAACAGGAATTACATGCTTTCACAGCTCACACTAGCCACTCTGAGGTCCTAGGTAATATGAATATTGCTTTAGAAATATATTAGTTATGGGGCTGTGAGGTAGTAGACTGGTTAAGTACACATACTGCCATGTGCAAGGATCTGGGTTCAAGCCCTGGGTCTCCACTTACAGGCGGAAAACCTCCTAAGCAGTGAAGTGATGTTCCACATGTTCTCTCCCTAACACCCTAACACCCTTCCCTTTCCATTTTTCTCTGTCCTGTCAAGTAAATTAAGTTAAAAAAACAGATATATGGGCAGGGGGTCGTTAGCATAATGGTTATGCAAAGAAACTCTCATGCCTGAGGCTCCGAAGTCCCAGGTTTAATCCCATGCACCACCATAAGCTAAAGCTGAGCAGTATTCAGAAAAAAATAAATAAATAAAAGAAGACATACTTTAAATAGATATATTACTTATGGACTTTCTTCTAAGTAATTAATTTAGGTTTTGGTGATGCCAGGGAATTATCTGGGCCCTTCACACATGTACGGCACTGGTGAGTGACTGAGACTGCAGAGCCACACCGAAACACCACTCCACCATCCCTGGAGCTCTTCTGGGGCTGCATTTGCCACATGGAGGACATGTGCTCTACCCGCTGAGCCATCTCCCAGTCTCTCTCTGCCATGTTGTCTCTGACACCAAAACTATGAAATGGGCATCACTGCCTCTGCTGGGCCAGTGGGAAGAGGAGCTTATGTGTTATGCTTTGCCCTACAGGCACTAAAGATAGACCAGGGCACCTAGTGGGACTTCAGAGAACAGAGGGTTTCCAGAAGGGACAAGATGGCTCTTGCCTCCTGCCATCCTGCAAGCAGGAATGTGCCAGGGTATGCATGGGTTCTTGGCCATGGCCTACTGAAGATGCCCGCTGTCCATGGACAAAAATAATACTCAGACTTTGCTGTTCAACTCTTAAGCTCTCTGCTTACTATCTCCCCACGGCATAGCCATGTGGCTGCTGGCCTTTTAAAAGGCCCCCGGCCATGGAAGGGGGTAAAGACACCTGGGTGAGTGGCAGTCACCAGGACAGGCACAGGGCTAGTCAAAGCAGAGGCACTTTGCTTTAGTGCTGGGATCAGGACAGCGACAGGGCCTGGAGGCCAGGAGGAAGCAGCAGAGAAGTGCACATGCCAACTTCTGCCTCTTTACACCTGAGACAATGGGACGGCTGTAGTGAGGTGGTCACAGACACAAAGGCTAGAGTGTCCTGCCAGGGACAGTGCCAGTGTCAGAGCCAGGGCAGGATGGCTACCAGACAAGACAAGAGATTCATTTTGGAGACACAGAAATCTGTCTTCAGCCCCTGCTATACACAGACTCTAGAGTAGTAAGACAGTAAACGTTTTTTTTCTTTGTTTTTATTGCCACCAGGGGCTCGGTGGTACCTGCATGATGGACCTACTGTTCCTCAAGGCCATTTTTTCCTTTCTTTCTTCTTTTTTTTTTTATTTGATAGGTCAGAAAGAAATTGAGAGGGGATGAGGGGGGAGATAGGAGAAGGAGGGAGAGAAACATCTGTAGACTTGCTTCACTACTCATGAAGATTCCCCCATGAGGTGGGGGCCAGGGGTTCAAACCTGGGTTCTTGAGCATAGTAACACGTGTGCTTAAGTGAGTATGTCACTATCTGGTCTCCAAGACAGTAAATTTTCACTTTGCTCATTTCAGTAAGTTCCCAGTTAACGACCAACTAGGCAAGTGGGTCATCTGCCCCCCCCCCCACTCCAGGGAGGTACAGAGTTCGGGTAGGAACACCTGACAGGCATCTAGCGATCATGCTTGGGATGTACCAAGTCCTTGGAAGTCACCAATGTCCACTCCATGGCCTGGGAGGGACTGGGAGCCGAGGCTCTGCTACAGCTGCAAACCTGTCACTCTCCCACAGCTGGGCTCCCTGCTTCCCTCATAGGTGGCTTCCCTGTTCAGACCAAGGATAGTCTTCAAAGAGACTCTTTTTTTTTAACTTCTTAATTTAAAAAAAATATTTATTTATTTCCTTTTGTTGCCCTTGTTGTTCTATTGATATCGTTATTGTTAGATAGGAAAGAGAGAGGAGGGGTAGACAGAGAAAGGGAGAGAGAAAGATAGACACCTGCAGACCTGCTTTCACTGCCTGTGAAGTGACTCCCCTGCAGGTGGGGAGCCGGGGGCTCGAACCGGGATCCTTACTCCGGTCCTTGTGCTTTGTGCCATGTGCGTTTAACCCTCTGCGCTACCGCCCAGCTCCCTTCAAAGAGACTCTTAGCTCTAGACTTTCTTTCACAAATACCTAGAAGTGATCCAAATAAATGAATAAATAAATAAAAAATGGGGGGACAGGATAATGGTTATGCAAAAAGACTTTTATGCCTAGACTCCAAAGTCCCAAGTTCAATCCCTTAACCACCATAAGCCCAAGCTGAGCAATGCTTTGGTCTAAAAATAAACAAACAAACATCAGTATCTATTAGCACCAAAAGTTCTCGCAAAAACAGCCAGTGAGGCAGCCCCACTGTAATCTAGAGCTGTGTAGGAGCCAAAATGCATCAGCTTGTGGCTAGAATTGATCTGCCCATAGACTTGGTATCTATCGGCTGAATCCAAAATGATGCGGTTTTGTTTGTTGCATGGGGGTGGGGAATGTGTGATCTGCAGGAGAGGAGCAATTAAGTTCAAAGGGGACAGAGAGTCAGAAGGGTGGGAAGCAATTAGTCAAGCAGAGATAGGGTTCCCCAAAGTTCAACTTTTCCAATTCTGCTTAGGTCTGAATTCTTCTTTGCAGCAGAAAAGAACAACCCAGAAGGCCTAGCAGGATGGCAGTGAAGGGCCAAGGGCACGTTGCTATGGAGACAGATGCTGGCAGGGAGATGCAGCTCAAAGGCGGACACTCAGGGTTTCTAAAGAGCTGACACATCTAGAGACCTTTAAAGCCCGAGCTTTTTCCTTCTCTTCATTACTAAGAGAAACACAGGTCTATTTCCTGAGTGTTTAAGAGGCATTTCAAGAAATCTCCTTGGCAGTGCACTTCAGAGCTAGTATATATATATATGGCATTTCTTTTCTTTCTTCTTCTTTTTTTCCTTGCCACCAGAGTTACTGTTGATGTTCATTGCATGATGAATCCACCACTACCAGTGACCATTTTTCATCTATTTTTTAAATTCATTTTTCTTTGTTGCTTTTTTCCCCCCTCTAATTTAATAGATAGGTACAGCAGGGCTAGATAGCATAATGGTTATGTAAAGAGACAGACTCATGCCTGTGGCTCTGAAGTCCCAGGTTCAAACCCCTGCACTACTGTAAGCCCGAGCTGAGCAGTGCTTTGGTTTAAAAAAAAAATTATTCACTAATAGGTACAGATTGAGAGGGGAGGAGGAGTAGATACAGAGGGAAAGAGAAGAGAGACACCTCCAGACCTGCTTCACCATTCCTTTAGCTTCCTCCGTGAAGGAAGGGACAGGGGGCTTGAACCCAGGTTTGAGGATAATAATGTGTGTGCTCAGGGTCAGGGAGTAGCACGACTGGTTATGTGCACATGTCACCACGTACAAGGACCTGGGTTCAAGCCACTGGTCCTCACCTAAAGGAGGCAAGCTTCATGAGTGGTGAAGCAGAGCTGCAGGTGTCTCTCTCTGTCTCTTTGCCTCTCTATCTCCCTCTCAATTTCTGTCTCTATCCAATAATAAATAAATAAAATACAATAAAAGATTAAAATAATAATAATAATAATAATATGTGTGCTCAACCAATGTGCCACCACCTGGCCTCCAAAGTATTTGCTTTCTACACTTCAACATTTTGCAAATATTCTTTCTTTCTTTCTTTTTATAATTTTTCCCTATTGTTGCCCTTGTTGTTTATCGTCGTCATTGTTATTATTGTTGTTGTTATTGCTATCATTGTTGTTGGATAAAACAGAGAGAAATCGAGAGAGAAGGGAGGAGGACAGAGAGGGGGAGAGAGGGAGTCGGGCTGTAGCGCAGCGGGTTAAGTGCAGGTGGCGCAAAGCACAAGGACCGGCATAAGGATCCCAGTTTGAACCCCGGCTCCCCACCTGCAGGGGAGTCGCTTCACAGGCGGTGAAGCAGGTCTGCAGGTGTCTGCCTTTCTCTCCTCCTCTCTGTCTTCCCCTCCTCTCTCCATTTCTCTCTGTCCTATCCAACAACGACAACAACAATAATAACTACAACAATAAAACAAGGGCAACAAAAATAAATAAATAAATAAAATAAATATTTTTAAAAAAAAGAGAGAGGAGAGAAAGATAGACACCTGCAGACCTGCTTCACTGCTTGTGAAGCCATCCTCCTGTAGGTGGGGAGCCAGGGGCTCGAACCGGGATTCTGATACCAGTCCGTGCGCCTTCCACCATGTGCGTTTAAACCGCTGTGCCACCACCTGGCTCCTGCAAATATTCTTTCTAAATGCTTCATTTTAATGTTACACCCTATTCCATCTGAGTGCGCATGGAAAGACTGTATTCTTTGCACATATTGCACTCTGAAACTTACATAAGGGATGAGTAGAAAAACAGATATAGGGTGAGCCAGGAGTTAGAGTAGTGGATACAGTTTTCAACTCTCAAGCATGAGTTCCTGAGTTTGAGCCCTGGCATTGCATGTTCCAGAATGATGCCTGCGTTCTATCTCTTTATTCTCTGTCATTAAGAAATATATATATTTGGGGGCCAGGTGGTGGCGCACCTGGTTGAGCACATGTTACAATGCACAAGGACCCAGGTTCATATCCCCAGTCCCCACCTGCAGGGGGAAAGTTTCACGAGTGATGAAGCAGTGCTGCAGGTATCTCTCTGTCTCCCTTCCTCTCTATCCAAGGCTTCCATCTCTATTTCTGGCTTTCTCTATCCAATAAATAAATAAAAATAATAAAAAATAAAAATAATAAAGAAATATATATATTTAACCACAGCACTGTTCTGGTATGGTGGTACAGGGGATTGAACAGGGTACTTTGAAGCCTCAGGTATGAGAGTCTCTTTGCATAATCATTATGCTATCTACCCTCCCACCTTGAAATAAATATTTTCTTAAAAGGAAAAATAAATATATGAAACTAAGGATGAATCCAAGAAGATACTCATATTTTGATTTGATTTCCTCAATTTTTGGTTTTCTTTTTTTGTTATCTTTATTTATTTATTGGATAGAGACAGCCAGAAATCAAGAGGGAAGGGGGTGATAGAGAGGGAGTGAGACAGAGAGACACCTGCAGCCCTGCTTCACCACTTGCAAAGCTTTCCCCCTGTAGGTGGGGACCAGGGGCTCGAATTCAGGTCCTTGCGCACTGCAGTGCGTGCGCCTAACCAGGTGTGCCACCACCCAGCCCCTAATATTTGGTTTTCTAATTCACCTATCAATTTGGCTCGCTGATCACTTTTCACAGAATTTCAAAACCATTTTCATTGCTTCTATCAGAACAGTGTAAGAACAGAGACAGGGTGCTGGGTAGTGACACAATACCATGTCCCTACCTGCATGGGGGGAGCTTCATGAGTGGTGAAGCAGTGCTGTAGGTGTTTCTCTTTTTCTCTCCCTATCCACCTTTTCCCTCTAGATTTCTCAGTGTTTCTATCCAATAAAAATAAAAATTAACAAATTTCTTTTTTTTTTCTTTTTGCCTACACGGTTATCACTGAAGCTGACTGCTGGCACTAGGACATCACTACTCTTGGCCGGCACTTTTTTTTTCCTTTTTAAGAAAAGTTTGATAGGAGAGGTAGAAATTGAGAAGGAAGAAAGAGAGAGAGAGAGAGAGAGAGAGAGAGATGTCTGCAGACCGCTTTGCTGCTTATAATGCTACAGTCTGCCTTCATTTCCTTTCTAAGATACACCTTTACCTATTATAACTTCCAGGTGTGCTTCCTTATTTTTTTTTCTAGAAGTGCAGGAGCCCAGGAGGAGGCTCAAAGTACAGTACATGTACCGTTAGCATTTGTGTGGCCCTGGGTTCTAGCCCCAGCACCACATGGGAGCACTGTGGATAGCCTGGGGTGACTCCATCGATGGTGGAGCACTAAGATAGTATCTCACCTGCCCCCCCCAAATATAGTTCAACAGTACTGTGCATGGGCTTCCCACATAAGTGAATTAGTGACCTGAATTAGCTCTGCTGATCAGAACACCTGCTTTATATAAACTCTGAATGGGAACACATCAAGAAGAACATGCACCCAGTGAAAGGAAGCTTCCAGAAAACCCCTTACCTTGTTGGCCACAGCGTTCACACTGGGTCTCGCGTCATAAATGGTGAGTTTAGAAATCTGCCTGTTGGTCTCTCTGATGACGTCAAGGTATTTCTCATCATCTTTGTTCCGCTTCCCGCTCATGCCCACAAGTGGCTGGCTGCAGCGCATAATGACCGTCTTGTTCTCTGGATGGATCCATGACAGCACCTGTGGATGGTTCAGAGATGGTAAGCGCATGAAAACTGTCAAGAAAAGGACAAACTGATCACCACCGTAACAGAGAGACCTCCTACAGAGGGGAAGAAAATATATATGTGTCGTACATCAAAGGACTGATAACCAAAACACAAAAAGAGCTCACCAAACTCAACAATAAAGGCAGATACTCCCATAGAAGCATGGGGAGGGGTAGGAAGGTATGGGCAGAATCTTCTCCAAAGAGACCCAACAGACATATGAAAAATGCACACTGAGTGATTGTCAGGGAAATGCAAATAAAGATAGCAATGAGATACCACTTCCCCCCTGTGAGAACGTCATACATCAGAAACAATAGTGCCAACAAATTTGGGAGAGGCTGTGGGGGCAAAGGAACCCTCCTGCACTGCTGGTTGGAATGTAAATTGGTCTAACTCTTGTGGAGAACAGTCTGAAGAACTCTTAGAAGACTAGAAGTAGACCTACCCTATGGCCTATCAACTCCTCCCCTGGGGCTAGATCCTAAGAAACCAAACAAACCCATCCAAAAAGATCTGTGTATACCTATGTTCATAGCAGCACAACTTATAATAGCCAAAACTGGGAAGTAACCCAGGTGTCCAATAAGAGATGAGTGCTTGAGAAAGTTTCTATATGTACAATGGAATATTATGTAGCTGTTAAAAATGATGAAGTCATCTCCTTTGTAACAACATGGAAATAACTTGAAGGTATCATGTTAAGTGAGATAAGCCAAAAAGAGAAGGGCAAATACTGAATGATCTACCTCACAGGTGAATTTAAGAAACAAAGGCAGAAAAGGGAAACCAAACTTGAGCGGGTCATGGTATATGACACCAAAGCAAAGGACTCTAGGGGAGGAGGGGAAAGGAGAGGATGGAGGGGCTCTGGGGTCCTGGTGCAGGATGGTGGGGGGAAAAGGACCTAGCTTGGGGGAGAAAGTGTCTGTCATGGGGAGATAAGAGGTTGTAGCTAAGCGTCAACAACTGTACCGTAGATGATTAACCTCCCAATAATGTGGAGGGGCACATTATTGTGAGATAGGGCACATGCTACAAATAGCCAAGCATTAGCAGTCATGGTGTCTTTGCTGAGGTGGTGACCTTGCTCATGTGGATCACTGACAGTGGGCTCCCAAAAGGCCATCCGAATGAGCGATGACAGTGCTATCTTTCCTTCCTTAGGATACGTGCTGGAAAGGCTTCCCTAAGCATGCTCTATCCACCCAGCTAAGAAATACAAATCTTCCCAGCTCATTCCAGTGTTTGGCTTCTTTTGTGGAGCAAGGCTCTTACACACTTGTGATTTCACCACTCTGGGTGGCATTTTCATTTACAGAGATAGACGACAGAGACACAGAGAAAGCAAGAGAAATAGCAGCACTTGCCCTGGTGCTATGCAGCCGCTTATGTGGTGCTAGGGGCTTGAACCTTGGCTGTGTACATGACAACACATTCACTCTACCCAGTGAGATATCTCTCCAGCCCCTTAATACTTTATTTACTTATTTATTTGTAAATATTTTCTTTCTTTTTTTCTTGCATAGAGACTGAGAGGAATTGAGAGGAAGATAGAGAGGGAAAGAGAGAGATAACTGCAGCACTGCCCTACTACCTGGGAAACTTCCTCACCTGTAGGTGAGAACCAAGGACTTGAACCTGGGTCCTTCCACATGGTAATGTGTGTGCTCAACCAGATGCACCACTACCTGGCCTCTTATATGCTTTTCTCAAAAAAAAAAAAAACCACTATTAATTAATGAATTTAGTCATTTATGTGGAGAGAGAGAGAGAGAGAGGAGAAAGGGAGAGAACAGAACATCACTTCAACCTAGAATCTAACCGCCTTCCCCCTTTTCTCCACAAAGTGGCACCTGCTGTCCCAATGCCCACGTGGGAAGCCATACCTGTAAAAGGTGTCTGATGGCATCATACAAAAACCAGAACAGTGCCCACTTTAAATGAGTGATGACCAGAAGGTGGCTCAGTGGGTAGAGCACATGCTTTACTGTGTGTGAGGCCCTGAGTTCCATCCCCAGCACCACATGGGAGCTCTGGGGGCAACACCAAGGATGCTCCAAGGATGGTGGAACATTGCTGTGGTGTCTCTCTCTCCTCTCTCATAATATATAGAATAAAGACTAGGCTGGGGCAGTTGTTCAGTGGTGTCACAAATGGGTATGAGCTTGGCCCCCTCCCCAGAATTGCATTTAAAACTATGACTCACTTGGTTGGTAGTAGTATTTCATTAAAGCATACCTAGGGGGGAGCTGGGTTGTGGCTTACCCATTACAGCACATGATACAACGTGCAAGGTTCAAGTCCCTGATCCCCACCTGTAGGGGGGAAGCTGCACAGGAAGTGAAGAAGGTCTGCAGGTGTCTCTCTGTCTCTTTCCCTCACTATCTCCCCCTCCTCCATCAACTTCTCTCTATCTCTACCCAGTAAATCACAAGTAAATAAAAAAATGTTTAAAGCATACCAGGATCTCTCACCTCACCATGGTGAAAAATGATAAACACTGGTGCCCACCACAATGACTTGGAAATATGGCAATGTGACTGACACACAACATGGTGTGAGCTGAAGGGGTACGCCATACTGATGTGGTATGAGGTCTGTGTGTGTCCATGGTGATTCTTCATAAGAGTGGCAGACACAGAAGGGCAAATCATAGCCCTACCATGCAGGGAGTCCTATTGCTTTTGTCTCTGCCTCTCTTCTGTGGTCCAGGGGATGGAACCCAGGACCTGTTGCATGCAAGGGGAGGTCTACAAATGAGGTAACACTATAGAGACAAGAACATTCTTTTGGGTGAGTGTAGAAATGGGGTTTCACATAAGCATGCTTTCATTGCTCCTAGGCCAATGTTTTCATTCAAAGAGAGACACCACAGTAGAGCTTTCCCTGGTGCTGTGGTATTCCTAGGTGGTGCTATGGCTCAAACCTGTGCTATGCACATTATAGGAAATGTGCCCTACCAGTAAGGTCTTCCTCTTTTCCTGCAAGATCACATTTATTCATTCATTTACCACCAGGGTTTTGTTGGGGCTCAGTGCCGGTGCTACAAATAATACCAGTCCTGGCAACCATCCCCCTGATTTTTCTATTTTATTGAATAGGACAGAGAGAAATTGAGAGGGGAGGAGGAGACAGAAAGACAACTGCAGACCTGCTTCACTGCTTGTGAAGTGTCTTCCCTGCAGGTGGAGAGTGGGGGCTCGACTCAGGTCCTTGTGCATGGTAATGTGTGGAATCAACTGGGTGCACCCACCTGGCCCTGTCAAGATCACTTTTAAAAGAGGAGCTTGCAGGGCAGGGAGGTGACACTGCAGTAGAGCATAGGACTTTTAAGAATGAGGTCCCGGAGGGCAGGGGTAGATAGCATAATGGTTCTGCAAACAAGTCCCAAATTCAATATCCTGTACCACCATAAGCCAGAGCTGAGCAGTGCTCTGGTAAAAAAGAAAGAAAAAAAAAAAAAAAAAAGGATGAGGCCCTAGGCTTCACCCCCAACATAGCATAAAATCAAGAAAGACAAAACCAAAATGAAATATGATAAGGGGGGGCAGTGTTCTTTCTGGTCTCGTTCTCAAACACACAATAAACAAAAGCAAACTGCTACACAGAGAAGAAGCTTCTTGAGGCCAGCTGCAAATATTGTTATGTGTAAACACCTGGGTTCAAGTCCCTGGTCCCTATCTACAGGGGGGTAGGGGGCAGCTTCAAGAGTGTTGGAGCAGGGTTGCAGGTGTGTCTCCTTCTTGCTCCCTCTCTCCCTTACACTTCCACCTCAGTTTCTCTTTGTTTCTATATAATAAATAAATGAATAAAAATATTTTTAAAAAGAGGTTTCAAATTTGGTAAAGTTCGTCATCAAGTCATGATTTTCACTAGGTCACAGGCAAGAGATGGCCCAATGAGAGCAGAATCTGCCTGCCTTCGTCCTATTCTCTCTGCTTGGGGGGATTTAAGAGTAGAACCCCTCCAAAGTTATGAAACGCTAGTTCTGAGTTGTTTTGTCTGTTAATCTCATTTTCATCTGGGGATCTCAAAGCAGATGCAAATAAAACTATTTCTGAGGAATCAGCCGCTACAAGTGCTTTTGCAAAAGTGTTTTAGGCTATTTGGGTGAAAGTAACTAGAAGCAGTAGATAATTAAGCATGCCCACAAAGAGTTAGCCACTGAGAGATGTTATCACAGCACTTTCTATAACAACAAAAGAGCCAACAGAACATCAATATCTTCTGAGAGAAAGCCAATTAAAGGCATCGTGGCAATCTGCATGGTATGAGCAGATACTGATCAGTATGGAAAGTTCCTACAAGATAGCATGCGCTAGAAAAAAGCAGATGGAGACAGATCACGGGGTGATTTCTGCCTTTCTCTTTCTCCAAATAAAACCAAGTCTGCACAGGCTGGGGCCAGGATTCCCACTGCTGCTCTCACCAGGTGGCAGAGCTCTTTCTGCTGATCAGTATTTTCTAAAACACTTAAATACCTGTCAAGGTTTCTGTGACATTAAGACAGGTCGGTGTGAGACCAAGGCATACTGAACCACAAATGGGATCATTAGAGTATAAGGATCCTTTCATTAGCCAATGTTATTTTCTAATATTCTGCAGGCTATTATATACAAAACAGCAAGATCACTTTCTCTTCAATTTTCATACTTTATATGAGCTTTAGGAAAGAACTGAGTAGTAAATACAAATGATTTTATACTGAAAAAAAAACAGATATTTCCTGGGTTGCTGTCAAAAATCAGGTACATAGAAGGTGTTTTGGAAAGAGCACATTTATTGAGATTTTACCAAGTGAAGTCTCTCTACGGATGGAGACGTCTTCATTTTCTCAGAAAAAAGCAAAGGCGAATCTGTGGCCACCACACAGTAAGAAGAATCAACAAGATGTCTAACTAAGGAAAAAAATAGGCACATGATTCATTCTACAGTGGACTCTCACTCATTAAGAACAATGGCAATTACTGGATCAAGATGGCAGTCAGGGCCCAGTAATCTGGGCACAATAGTTTCATTGCCTCTCATGTCCTCAACCACCTCCATTCTCATTCCCCCTTCTCCCCCCACCCCCCGTCACATACACATACAACTTTGCCACAGCTGATACCCAATAATTTTGTTTAAAGATTTTATTAATGAGAAAGATAGGGGTAGAAAGAGAAAGAACCAGACATCACTCTGGTACATGAGCTGCTGGGGCTTGAACTCAGGCCCTCATGCATGAGTGTCTAATGCTTTATCAACTGTGCTACCTCCCAGACCACCTCAATAAGTGAATGAAGGAGTAAGCAAACTTCAATCCACATGTCCCTGGTCTAATTTTCTTTGTTGACAAGGCATGAATTAGCAAGTCAGCTGGTCATGGAGCCTGTGGTTAGGACACAGAAAGCATGTGGAGGCAGGAAATGAAAGGAAAGGCTGGGTGATGAACACCCTGTTGAGCACACACATGACCATGGGCAAGGACCTGGGTTCAAGCCTGTGCTCCCCACCTGCAGGGGGGAAACTTCATGAGGGTGAAGCCGTGTTGTAGGGGTCTTTCATTCCTCCGCCCTGCCTTCCTGTCTCCCCCACTCCCCTCAATTTCTCTCTTTCCTATCAAATCAAAGAAAGGAGAAAAACAAAAGGAAAAATGGTCACCAGGAGGAGTGGAATTGTGCAGGCAACAAGCTGTAGAGAGAAAAAAGAGAGAGAGATAGAAAGAAAAAGAAAAGAGTCACCTAGATTCCTCAGCACCATCATGTTCTAGCAAATTAGTGAAAGAACATACTGTCAAGTATAATATATATCAAGGAGATATGAAGAGCACTTGTAATTAGAGAAGCAAATTGCTTTCAAAGTCATGAATCATTACTTTGATAGTTTTACACAAATGTCCTTTTAAGTACAAGAACATCTCCACTTAGAAATTAAAGTCAAGGTGACATTACATCTTAACTTCTTCAGCCTTTGTTGTTTCAACTGTGCAAAACCCAAACAAAACAAAACTGTGTCCTTATTATGACATGCCCTGAAAATTAATGGAGGGGAAAAGAATTCTCTGAAGTTTCAGTCGTCCAAATTTATGGCCTAAGAGTAGATAGTCTGACAGGTACATAACAGGCCACAGAGAACTGTGTGATCCTCGACACTGCAAATACACTGTCTGCAAAGATCTTCACTTGACTCCTATCTGCATGTGGTTTGGAGGCAGCCTGCAAATGTGATGAGAAGCTAGCAGGCTCAAGGTAAGTGGACCTGGAAGCCGGATGTTGAGCGCTTTATGCTGGAAGACAGTGTGCTCCGTCCACTGTGCCTCAGTCCATGTTGACTCAGAGCCTCTGATGTTTGTTACTGTGCTATAAAAACTACAGTTGGCCTGTCCTTCCTCCCTTCCATTTTTGTTAATTATTTAATTTATATATTTATTTCATTTTATTGTCGCCAGGTTCATTGCTGGTGCTTCATACCTGCACAACAAATCCACTGCTACTGGTGGCCTTTTTTATTTTTAATAGATACAAAAAAACTAAGAGGGAAGAGGGAAGGGAGAATAGAGAAGGAGAAAGAGACATCTGCAGCACTGCTCATGAAGCTTCCTCTTTGCAGATGGGAACCAGGGACTCGAACCCAGGTCCCTGTTCATGGTAACTTATGTACTCTACTGGGTGTTCCACCACTGGCCTTTGCCTCCTTTCCTCCACAAATGCTTGACTACCTTGAAAGCACATCATTTGCTCTGCTCTGATAACTTGTCTGTCCTCACTCATTAACTCCTACCAGGCAAGTGCTGCCTCTTATGGGCTAGACGGCAATTTCATGAGTGTTTCTCAGGATTCCTTGGCCACTGTTCCTTAGGAATCAAACTCTGGTTGCCATACTCACTGGGATTCGGTTTCGAGATCTGAATGCTGCCACCCTCCTGAGGTCTTCATCTGAGGCACGGTATGGGACCACCAGGAGTGGGGGGTAGGTGTCACACAGTTCATAGAACTTGTTGATAAAGGTGATTCTCCAGTGATGATTGGGCAAGCCCTGCAGGATAAGAGGAAGTCTGAGTCAATACCGTTTGACATCATCTTTGGAAAGGACCTTGGGGCTCTCCTTTCTTCTTCCTAGCAGAACTTATACATGCTTCTCTGACCACAGGGAAGTGACACTACAGGTTTTCATAAGGGAGCCAATGTCTACTCCAGACAACATAACAGCACAGGACAAAACACTGGTGGGTTTCCATAGGTCTAAGCTCAAAGTGGTAATACAGAATCTTCTGGATTTGGGTCTTCCTTTATTCCACAGCAAACTAGCCTGTACCACTGGTGCAACATAGAGGAACCCAAGTCCACCCCTCACCCATGCACCCACCCCCTTCCAGCCCAAAGAAAAGTGCACTGCGTCTTCTCAACCTATGTCTATCTGAGGGCAGGAAAGAGATCTGGAAACTTCCTCTCCCCACCCAAACCTGACAGCAGGCTTCTGTCTGCTCCAGCGTAGAAAGAGGCTATACTAATGAAGAAAGTCACAGAGGGGAAGTAGAGGAAAGCCCCTCTGGGGAGGCTCATTTCGCCACCTCCTATGAGTTTTTGTCAATTGAGTTATTTGGCCTGGTGACTGCTCTCCAGGTTGCCTGAGCAATGCAGCCATCTGACTCTCTGCAGGCGGCCAGTGCTCTAGGGAGACACGGAAGGCACCCTCCCATCCCATGGTCGGCCTACAAAATTGCATCTCGTCCAGACAAGATCCAGAGGTGGTGGAATACTCTCTCCCCATACTCACAGATACACAGATACACACACAGAAGTGAGCTAGGCGGGTGTTTGCCTTGGGGACAGACATTGTACCTTGGTTTTAGGTCTGGTCCCTATGGAGGAGGGACCAGATGAGTCTGATGCTGAGTCCAATTAGAGAGTTAAAAGTCCCATCAGAAGGTTATAAGAAAAAAAGATGGAATATAACGGCAGTCCAGAACAAAATTACCTTCAACAGTTCATGCATGCATGCAATCACAGGAACTAAGGGGGCTGTTTTGCTGCGACATAGAGGCTCTGACCTCACGCACAGTAAAGTCTTGACACTGTCAATGACACTGCCAAAATAAGATTTAAGTGTCTCAGTACCCAGTGCTGTAGAGGCCTCTAAAACCTGCAAAAACGGTGTGACAGTCTTTCATCTACCTCAATAGTTGAGCCAGAACGGAGGTCATTTAAACTAGAGGTGTAGACAGCCTCTGAAAACTCAAGAGTCAACATCTCAGTTCTGGAAGCAGTAGGACACAGTCTCTCATGAGTGTACTCTAGACAAGCTCCCATCCCCACCTTGGATGTGCTTCTGCATAGACACTGCTGATGAAGACCAAAAAAGGAAATCCCCCAGGGGTGGGAAGTGAAGATGGCAGCAAGAAGGCTTGTCTTGAGTCTAGAGTTGTGTGGCTTAACACTCAACACGATTTGTTAACAGTTTCCAGGGCTCTGGAGAATGGGAATCATGTAAAATGCCATCTTAAAGTGCTTAGCTGTCTTATAAATGTGATGACATCAGAGGTCAAAGTGCAACTCTTGCTACAGAACATGCACAGGACCCTTGTCATGAAAATGCCAGCCATATCTGTCGCTGAAGAGTGACCTGGTACCGAGTCTCTGGCTTTTGGTATGACAAAGACTTGCATTTATAGACAAAGGTTATATATCAATAGAAGAGCGATAAAGGCAATGGAAATAAAAAGCAGTCCAAGCTTTCTTGAAAGAGACATCACTCTAGGAAAATTCTGATTTATTTGAATCTGATGGCTACAGTGATGCCATTGAACTTGAACTGCCAGTCATAGTTAAATGCACAAAAGTCTCAAAGTGTCCCTTCCCAGTCAGGGAGAGAAATAGGTCTGAAATTTCTAGCCCTCAAGCATTTGTTTTATTTCATGAGCTGCATATTACTGATGTCCACTGCCACTGACTATATATAGTTAGTAACTATATGGATGGCTCTCAAAGGGTATGGCTAAGGATGACATAACGTCACCACATGTGAGTCCACCACATGTCCCAGGGCCTACTGACATACCTGTCGCCGGTATTCTTCAACTGGATTGTAAACCATCCATCCATCCACGTTGAACTTTTCTTCATTTGCAAATGCAAATATTGGCTAGGAAGGTCAGGGGAAAAAAAAGAAAGGGTCTCAAGTTCTGTAAGAAGGAATGAAGTCTGCTAATAGGACATTCTTGGAGTTGTTGCCAGATTCATGGCCCATGTTATCACAGGCCAAAGTGAGACTGGTAACAAATAGCAGTAGGGAATTTCCATAAGACTGTTACTACCTTCTGTCTTGAGACCTCAATTTCCTACAACCACACAGATCTTTTCAATTCATTTTTTAAAATGACACTAAGCAGAAAATCAGATTTCCTATTAGAAAAAAAAGTTCCTTTATCAGTTTTAACAATTGATCAGGAAAAAGCCTCTGAAATAAGAAGACTGTGGAATGATCATTAAAATGTGGCTGTCTCTAGGAGGAGCAGTGACAGGAGGACATGAGAAAATGTCTTAATTAGCTCTCTCTGTGAATTCCCAATCAATGCCTTGATCCCTGAGAAGTGAAACACTCAGCCTCTCACCTCCTCTCCCCCCAGGCTCACTCTTGAGGGAATACTGACAGATCACATGCCTCCAGATGCCACCTGTGCCCCAATAACTCCTACACATCAACCACCCTCATGCCCCAACTCCAACCAGACTCAGTGACTCAAGTGCTCCCTCCATCCCTCATTTTTGTTCATTTCTTGGTTTTCAGTTATTTGCATCTTTCCCAGGATGCGTAAGAGAATGAAGCCTCCAGTTCACAGCAAAGTAAAATACGAGGGTCTGCTGCTTGAACGTTCAGTCCAGAAGTAAAAGAAAGCATGTGCACTGATGTCATTGTATTCTTGTGACAAACTGGCTACATTCCCATGTACATGTAGGTGGCTACATGCCACCTACATAGCACTCAGTGGTTAATAAGACAGCAACTCTTTTGCTTCAAATATCCTTTCGTAGCCTGTATTAAAATCACCGGCTTGGAGTGTATACAACTCATCAGAAGATGCAAGTTTCACAGTCCAAACAAATGATCTCTATCAGTTCTTTAATAGCTTAAGATAACTCTGAACACAAGTAATTAAAAGAACTACAGTGACCTGATCATAGTGACATACGATAGGCTAATGAAATCATTCCAGAAGGATGCCACATTGTGAAGAACATTCAAATACACGGGATAAGGCGATGACATCAGTCACTTTAACACTGGCCTGGGAATCTGACAAACATGGCTACTACATTGGTGCTGCTGTGAGAACCAGCCTTGGACCTCAACATTTTAGTGGAGTTTATAAATCACAGAACTCTAAATACACCAATCACAGACAAAGAAATTGAAACCGTTATTAAGAATCTCCCCAACAACAAAAGTCCTAGACCAGATGGCTTCACAAACGAATTCTACAAAACTTTCAGGAAACAGTTAATACCCATACTTCTTAAGCTATTCCATAAGATTGAAGAAACAGGAATACTCCCTTCCACCTTCTATGAAGCCAACATCACCCTGATACCAAAAGCTGATAGGGACAGAACAAAAGAGGAAAACTACAGACCAATATCTCTGATGAACATAGATGCCAAAATATTAAACAAGATCTTGGCCAACCGGATACAGCAACATATCAAAAAGATTGTTCATCACGACCAAGTGGGATTCATCCCAGGAATGCAAGGCTGGTTCAACATCCATAAGTCAATCAATGTCATTCACCACATCAATAAAAGCAAAGCCAAAAATCACATGATTATCTCAATAGATGCAGAGAAAGCCTTTGACAAAATCCAACACCCATTCATGCTCAAAACTCTACAAAAAATGGGAATAGATGGGAAATTCCTCAAGATAGTGGAGTCTATATATAGCAAACCTACAGCCAACATCATACTCAATGGACAGAAGCTGAAAGCATTCCCCCTCAGATTGGGGACTAGACAGGGCTGTCCACTGTCACCGTTACTCTTCAACATAGTATTGGAAGTTCTTGCCATAGCAATCAGGCAAGAGAAAGAAATCAAAGGAATACAGATTGGAAGGGAAGAAGTCAAGCTCTCACTATTTGCAGATGATATGATAGTATACATAGAAAGACCTAAAGAATCCAGCAGAAAATTACTGGAAGTTATTAGGCAATATATCAAGGTATCAGGCTACAAAATCAATGTACAAAAATCAGTGGCATTTCTTTATGCAAACACTAAATCTGAAGAAGAAGACATCCAGAAATCACTCCCATTTACTGTTTCAGCAAAATCAATCAAATACCTAGGAATAAAGTTGACCAAAGAAGTGAAAGACTTGGATGCTGAAAAATATGAGTTGCTACTCAAGGAAATAGAAACTGATACCAAGAAATGGAAAGATATCCCATGCTCATGGACTGGAAGAATAAATATCATCAAAATGAATATTCTCCCCAGAGCCATATACAAATTTAATGCAATACCCATCAAAGTTCCACCAAGCTTCTTTAAGAGAATAGAACAAACACTACAATCATTTATGTGGAACCTGAAGACACCTAGAATTGCCAAAACCATCTTGAGGAAAAGAAACAGAAATGGAGGCATCACACTCCCAGACCTTAAACTATATTATAAAGCCATCATCATCAAAACAGCATGGTACTGGAACAAAAATAGGCACACAGACCAGTGAAACAGAATTGAAAGCCCAGAAATAAATCCCAACACCTATGGGCATCTAATCTTTGATAAGGGGGCCCAAAGGATTAAATGGAAAAAGGAGGCTCTCTTCAATAAATGGTGCTGGGAAAACTGGGTTGTAACATGCAGAAGAATGAAACTAAACCACTTTATCTCACCAAAAACAAAAACCAACTCCAAATGGATCAAAGACCTAGATGTCAGACCAGAAACAATCAAATACTTAGAGGAAAACATTGGTAAAACAGTTTCCCACCTATACCTCAAGGACATCTTTGATGAATCAAACCCAATTGCAAGGAAGACTAAAGCAGAAACAAACCAATGGGACTACATCGAATTGAAAAGCTTCTGCACATCCAAAGAAACTATTAAACAAATAGAGAGACCCCTCACAGAATGGGAGAAGATCTTCACATGCCATACATCAGACAAGAAACTAATCACCAAAATATATAAAGAGCTCAGCAAACTTAGCACCAAAAAAGCAAATGACCCCATCCAAAAATGGGCAGAGGATATGGACAAAACATTCACTACAGAGGAGATCCAAAAGGCTAACAAACATATGAAAAACTGCTCTAGGTCACTGATTGTCAGAGAAATACAAATTAAGACAACACTAAGATACCACCTCACTCCTGTAAGAATGGCATACATCAAAAAGGACAGCAGCAACAAATGCTGGAGAGGATGTGGGGACAGAGGAACCCTTTTACATTGCTGGTGGGAATGTAAATTGGTACAGCCTCTGTGGAGAAGGCTAGACATGGACCTTCCATATGATCCAGTAATTCCTCTCCTGGGGTTATACCCCAAGGACTCCATAACACCCAACCAAAAAGAGGTGTGTACTCCTATGTTCATAGCAGCACAATTCATAATAGCTAAAACCTGGAAGCAACCCAGGTGCCCAACAACAGATGAGTGGCTGAGAAAGCTGTGGTATATATACACAATGGAATACTATGCAGCTCTCAAGAACAATGAAGCCACCTTCTCTGACCCATCTTGGACAGAGCTAGAAGGAATTATGTTAAGTGAACTAAGTCAGAAAGATAAAGATGAGTATGGGATGATCCCACTCATCAACAGAAGTTGAGTTCTTCTTCATCTTCTAGCGTTTGCCAGAAGTTGAGTAAGAAGATCTGAAAGGGAAACTAAAAGCAGGACCTGATCAAATTGTAAGTAGGGCACCAAAGTAAAAACCCTGTGGTGAGGGGTAGACATGCAGCTTCCTGGGCCAGTGGGGGGTGGGAGTGGGTGGGAGGGATGCGTCAGTCTTTTGGTGGTGGGAATGGTGTTTATGTACACTCCTAGCAAAATGTAGACATATAAATCACTAGTTAATTAATATGAGAGGGGGAAAATCAATTGTATGTCTCAAAGTTTTTCAAAACACAAACTGAATCTTTTTAATATATAGGCTGTGTATTTGATATGCGGACTCTCTCAAAAGCCTAGACCAAGTAGATTAGAAGCATCCAATAGCACAGCTATATACAAGATACTGGGTACTGTACAGCAAACCATAACAAAAGGACTTTTCAAAGTTAACCCAATTACCAAGTAATGTGATGATAACATTAACTATCGATTGTCTTTTTGAACCCCAAGACAGCAGGAACCTCACATCTCCACTATAGAGCCCCTACTTCCCCCAGTCCTGGAACCCTTGGATAGGGCCCGCTTTCCCATATGCGTCTCCCAGTCCATACCAAATAATATTGCATCCGCCGATCACAACCTAACCAACGCAACGATTACCACCTCAACATACTTCACCTCAGACTGTGTCCAGAGACTTCACGTGTGGAATGATAACCCTTCAGCTTCATTACTCGGGTGAGACCTTTCCTTTTATAGTACACTCTAATTTCATCTCAGGTGGTTCACTTTCTAACAAAGTCCCATAACCTAGATATACACCAGTTTCTGTGAGAGAGAGCTTATGTTCACACGTATCCATAAACTATATATATCCATAAAAATATATACCTGAAAGCAGAAGTACACTAGAGTTTGCAGTGAGTACCTCCCTAACACTTCCTCTCCACTATTCCAAGCTTTGGGTCCATGATTGCTCAACAATTTGTTTGGCCTCATATGTTAACTATCCTTTCAATCACCAGGTTCCAGATGCTACCAGGATGCTGGCCAGGCTTCCCTGGATTGAAGACCCCACCAATGTGTCCTGGAGCTCAGCTTCCCCAGAGACCCACCCTACTAGGGAAAGAGAGAGGCAGACTGGGAGTATGGACCGACCAGTCAATGCCCATGTTCAGCGGGGAAGCAATTACAGAAGCCAGACCTTCTACCTTCTGCAACCCTCAATGACCCTGGGTCCATGCTCCCAGAGGGATAGAGAATGGGAAAGCTATCAGGGGAGGGGGTGGGATATGGAGATTGGGTGGTGGGAATTGTGTGGAGTTGTACCCCTCCTACCTTATCGTTTTGTTAATTAATCCTTTCTTTAAAAAAATATCACAGAACTGCCAGATGCTTCTTGTGGGGAAACACACACAACATGCTAGATACCAAACTGGAGCTCCAAGTGGGAAATGCAGTATGCTTAAGCTGGTATTTTAACCACCTGAATAAATTAACTTAGATGCCAAGAAATGCTAATTCTTAAAGTGTTAAATGTTAGTGTTCATGCCCCCCCCCCTCTTTGTGTGTGTGTGTGTGTGTGTGTGTGTGTGTGTGTGTGTGTGTTCTGTCAAAACTAAGTCATCCCCGACCCAATGTTCTATATAGCAGGCAAATGACAAGTTGGTGGAGGGTGAGGTGCGATGACCCCGATCTTGGGAGAGAGGTGGAAGTGTACCCCTGTGACAACCACAACCTAGTAAACCAATATTTCCTTGCCAATTAGTGATTGAGGGGGAAAAAAAGCCCAAGCTGCCCATAAACAACTTGCTGTACTGAAACAAGAAAAAGAATCATGCTGATTTGTTCCACAGTTGAGGACCGGGACTATTTTTTTTTTTCTCCAGATATTTTGATTCTTACATTTATTTCCCATAAAGATTCAGATAAGAAAACAAGGCAAGGATTTGAAAAGATGAGCTTACAAGCATAACAGAAAGGTAGACTTGAACATAACTACTTAGCAAGCATTAAAGCCACCTCACTCATGTGCACGTCGTTATTAGAAAGGGCCAAATTCAATAAACATGGAAAAATGCTCCAAGCCATTAATTGTCAGAGAAATGCAAATAAAGACAACCATGAGTTACCACTTCACTCCTGTGAGAATGTCATACATCAGAAAAGGTAGCAGCAACAAATACTGGAGAGGTCATGGGGACAAAGGAACCCTCCTGCACTGCTGGTGGGAATGCCAATGGGTCCAGCTCCTGTGGAGAGCAGTCTGGGGGAACTTTCACAAGGCTAAAAGTGGACCGATCCTATGACTCTGTAATTCCTCTCCTGGGGATATATCTCAAGGAAGCAAACACACCCATCCAAGAAGATTTGCGTATACCTAAGTTCATAGCAGTGCAATTTGTAATAGCCAAAACCTGGAAGCAACCCAGGTGCCCAACAACAAATGAGTGGCTGAGCAAATTGTGTTATATATATACACAATGGAATACTACTCAGCAATTAAAAAATGGTAACTTCACCATTTTAAGTCCATCTGAAACTAGAAGGAATCATGTTAATTGAGATAAGTCAGAAACAGAAGGATGAATATGGGGTGATCTCACTCACAGGCAGAAGTTGAAGAACAAGATCAGAAGGGAAAACACTAAGCAGAACTTGGACTGGAGTTGGTGTATTGCACCAAAGTAAAAGACTCTGGGGTGTGGTGCGTGGAATGGGAGGGTTTAGGTCCTGGAACATGATGGCAGAGGACCTAGTGGGGGTTGAAGTGCTATGTGGAGAACTGGGAAATGTTATGCATGTATAAACTATTGTATTTTACTTTCAACTGTAAACCATTAATCCCCCAAGAAGAAAGGGCCAAATCTCCCACAAATGGAAGCTTGTTGCAAGCCTGACTAAAGCTCTCCTCTGAGAACTGGTAAAACCTAATATTAGCAGGTGAAGTGTCTGGAGTTTAAGTTTTATTTTTTAAATTTATATAATTTTATTTATAAAATGGAAATATTGACAAGACAATAGGATAAGAGGCATACAATTCCACACAATTCCCACCACCAGAATTCCGTATCCCATCCCCTCTCTTGACAGCTTTCCTATTCTTTATCCCTCTGGGAGTATGGACCCAGGATCACTGTGGGGTGCAGAAGGTGGAAGGTTTGGCTTCTCTAATTACTTCTCTGGTAAACATGGGCCTTGGCAGGCCGATCCACACTCCCAGCCTGTTTCTCTCTTTCCCTAGTGGAGCAGGGGTGTGGGGAGGCAGGGCTGCAGGACACACTGGTGGTGTCATCTGCGCAGGAAAGTTAGGTTGTTATCATGGTAGCATCTGAAACCTGGTGGCAGAATAATAAAGCTTAAGGGCTGACATCTCACGCCTAATATCTCTGGACACTGTCCAAAGTGAAATATGCTGAGTTGGTACTGGTTGCTTTGCTTAGGTTGGGATCAGCAGACGCAGTATCAGTTGGTATGAACCGAGAGAATCATGCAGGAAAGTGAGCCCCACCCTAATGGTTCCAAGACTGGGAAAAATACGGGCTTTATAGAGAAAGGGGATGGTTCCTGCTGTCTTAGGGTTTAAGATGGCAATAGATAGTTATTGTTATAACCAAGTTATTTGGCAACTGGGTTAACTTTGAAAATCCCATTGTTAGGATTTGCTGTAGCATACAAGACCTTATCATAATTTATGTCCTTTAATGCTATTTACATAGAGCTGCATCTGATAAAGTAATGCCACCAGTTTACTTTCCTGTTAGTATATGGGCACTTCACCAAAAGACACCAACCATGGAGACTTTCAAAATAAAGATGCATCCATATGCATTTTTTCTAAGATTAAAAATAGCATGAAGTAACATTTCAGAAATGCGAAAGGCCAAAGTTGAGATGAAAATCTTCAATTTCACACTCGGGATAAAAACAGCTCTCACAAAGAGAATGCATGTTGTCACTTAAGTGTAGTTATATTTACCAGTGTTGTGTCTTGGACAGTCTGGTATGACAAGAAATTTTTAGCTTTTGCTCAATGAGTCATTATTTTTAAGTAGCACTTATATAAAGGCACACTGAGTAGCCAGAAATGTCAAGCTTGGAGTTCGTTCTATTTAATGACATCTAGAAACACTGCGTAAGCTATGACTTTTGTCCTCTGAAGAGGCTGAGCTATCTTTCTGTTCCTGAACTGGGGTCCCAGCACCTTATGGAAGGCAGCAGGTCACTGTCATCAATAACTGGCCATGAAGTGTTTCAGAATCAGATGCTTGAGAATCAATCAGATACTGTATTTTTTAAAATTTTATTAGTGATTTACAAAATTATGAGATAACAGGGGTATAATTCCACACTGTTCCTGAAACTAGAGTTCTGTATCCCCATTCCCTCCATTGGAAACTGCAGTAGTTCTCCCAAGATCACAGATATGGATTGAATAGTATTTCTATAACTATCTATATTTATATATATTCCCCTATGTTTTCCTATGGTCCTGCTTCCTCTTCCTTTGATAGATATCATTTTCATCCCAAAGGAAGGTCATCACAGAAGAAACTAATTCCTGGGAGAAGGATGGTAGTGCATGTGGCGCAAAGCCCAAAGACTGGTGTGAGGATCCCGGTTCGAGCCCCTGGCTCCCCACCTGCAGGGGAGTCACTTCACAAGCGGCGAAGCAGGTCTGCTGGTGTCTGTCTCTCCCTCTCTCTGTCTTCCACTCTTCTCTCCATTTCTCTCTGTCCTATCCAACAACGACGACATCAATAACAACAACAATAACTACAATACAAGGGCAACAAAAGGGAATAAATAAATAAATAATAATTTAAAAACCAATTAAAAAAAAAGAAACTAATTCCCACACTACTACAGGGAATGGCTGTGTAAGCTGTGTAGTTTTATTTTCATTTCACTTTTTTTCAATCACTAGAGTTTTACTACTCCAAGATGAGTTGTTATTTTAGATAGATTAGATAGATAGATAGATAGATAGATAGATAGACAGACCACAACACCAATTCTTCCTTCAATGTGGTGGGGGCAGGTTCGAACCTGAGTTACAAATATAGCAAAGCGGCATACTATCCAAGTGAGCTATTTCATCAGTCCAAGTTGTAGAGTTAATTGGTTTTAAATCTTTATTATGATTATTTTTTCCCAGAGCACTGTTCAGCTGTGGCTTATGTTGGTGCTGGTGACTGGACCTGCAATCTTGGAGCCTCAGGTATGAGAGTCTTTTTGCAGGACCATTATGTTGTCTCTGCAGCCCACTACTGTGTGGTTTTAACTATGCTTTCAAATAATGCCTCCACCACCACCACCAAGGGTACAGACATCCAGAGACATGACATTTAGGAAAATCAGACCCTTTGGATGAAGCAAAGAAAACTCTACGTTCAAACAGTGAGCCTCTCTCCCACTCAGCAAACTGTACAGACTACTGATTCCCACAGAGTGCTGCCAGCGTCTGACCAGGGACCTCAGGGAGCAGTTTCTCCTATTTTATTCTCTGTAGTCAATCAAAGGCATTTACCTTTGCCAAAAAAGTTTCCATGTAACAGAAGAGCGATAGGAAACCACCTCATTCTCTTGCACAGAAAACACATAAGAAGTGAGACCCCTTCATGTATGAAATAAGATGCTTCCAGGCCAGGGAGGGGAGAAGGCTGTCAAGAATTTTAAGGCAGAACCATAGCAGGTACTGAAATTTGGCAAAGTGGATGACTCTGGCTGACATGTCCAGGTTAGGTGGTGACTTCTGCCCACTGGCCATGACTTGCCACATTCAATGTGGGTTTTGAGAACCTCAGTAGGGGTAAGGGAACCCCCAAACCTGGCCAGAGTCTCGCAGGTCAAAGCAGCCAGTGTGGCAGTGGTGCACCTGGTTGAGTGCACACATTACTACGAGCTAGGACCCAAGTTTGAGACCCTGCTTCCCACTTGCAGGGGGATAAGCTGCAAGAGCTGTGGAGCAGGTTTGCAGGTATCACTCCTCTCTCCCTCTCTGTCTCCCTGTCCCCTCTTGATTTCTCTCTGTTCATCAAATAATGTGAAGGAAAAAAAAAGAGGAAGGAAAAAAATGACCATTGGGAGTGGTGCATTTGTTGTGCAGGCACAAAGCCCTTAGCAATAACCCTGGTGGCTATTAAATAAATACATAAACAAACAAAGAAAGAAAGAAAACAAAGCAGCCAGCATGGAGATGCCATTTGCACTTTCATTTACATCATTTTCCTGCTCCCACTCCTGCGCCCCCTCACCCCAGGAAAATAACTTGATATTCTGGGACGGCTGTTTCTTCGATGGGGAAATGCATTTTCAGTTGCGCGGCAGTGAAGGTGCCCAGCTACACATCTGAAATGTCATCTGAGCCATTCTGGAGAAAGTGCGTCCCACACCGCCCATCCACAATCACAGCCATTTGAGGCTGACATTTCCTGGAGTGGCCCGTCACACCTCTTCTCACTGACCGCTTTCTCCTGTGGCAATCATGGCCACGTTGATGGATGCCGGTGGCTGCAAGCAGCCAAACCGGAAAAGGTCTCAGTGCATTAGCACTGGGCCACCAAAGCCACCTGCCTGCCAGCACGCACCTACCTCTGACTCACTGTACCCCAAGTGCCACAGTCATAGCCCCCATGTCACCCCCCGTCCCACCTTCTGCATGGGCATTCCTCCTAATCAGCCCCCTCTCCTGTTGATGCTAGCTAGTCACCCCACAAATCCAACTGCTCTGCTAGAACTTTCTCAACTCCGTTCTCATCTCTGTCCTCAGCTGCCCAGGACTAACAGACATCCTAAAACCTCTAACAACGAACTAAACCTCTAAAGCCCAAGTTGTCCCTTCTAGGTTCAGCTGTCTGGCTTTTGTTTTTTGTGCACTATTCCCATTTGGGCCATGGAGGCCACATGGCAGTATTGCGCATGCACAGAACCACTGGCTCACCCCTGCCCCCATACCACACGGAAAACCATAAAATCATCTTCTGAGAGAAAGGCTGGAAAGCTTGGAACACCACTCTGGTCTATGCTGACTGAGGGAGTGAACTTGGGTCCACCGCATGCAAGTCCCATGCTCTGCCACTGAACTACCTCCCTGCCTGCCTCAGAGTGTTTTTCAAATTTTCTAGACCCTTTCTAAGAGAAAGTAAGGTAATTTCCACTAGAACCCAGGATACTCCCCACACCAACTAGTCTGTAGCATGTCTTGTGATCTGAACATTTTTCTCTTCTACTCCATTTAAAACGCTGGCTGTAGCCTAGCAACTTAATTTCATGACTTAACAATGGGTTGGGATTCACAGTTTTAAAAACCTCTCATCTACACTGTATATTCTCTCTGATTATCCCATCTGAGGGAAAGATGAATTCATGAGAAAGGAAATCAATAAAAGAGGAACCGTGGCACTGAGCCTACAACCTCACCAATCAAACTATTTCCTGAGAGGGTCACCAGGCAGGCTCTGTTCATGTGGACACAATTTCAGCACCTGCATTTAAACAGAGGCACTGCTCTCGTATCTGTCCATGACCTTGACTCCAGTTTGAACACTCTGTGCCTATAGTAGGTCTCTAACACTTCCCAGGCCCCACCACACCCAGGCTTTGCCCCTGTGCTCCACACCCAGCTGAACAGAACTGGCCACCTGGAAATACTTGCAAAGCCACCAGCCAGGCCCCTCTCTGTCGGGAGGCACAGTCAGCCAAGTCTATCTGAAATGCCACACCCTCCACCATCTCACCCACTGGAGAGGATCCCCAGCTTGCCAGGCCTGAGCAAAGTACTATTGACTACAATCTTGGTGGGCTTCCCCTCAGCCGCCCTAAGCTTAGCAAACCTAAGCCCACGTTCCATCCACCCCCAGGAGGGTCTCTTGTTACTCCTTACTGCTCCCTATCACAGTGCTCAGAAAGGAGCTCCATGGGAGCCTTCCTCCAAACTGGTGATAAATCAGGGCTCGAGATAAGAGTCTCAGAAAGGGACACAGTTCCCACACCACAATCTCTCAAATCACCCTTACATTCCTACTTTGAGAATGATTTTTTTTTTTTAACCAGAACACTGCTCAGCTCTAGTTTATTGTAGTGCCTGGGAGCCTTTTTGCATCACCATTATGCTGTCTCCCCACCCTTGATAAAGATTTCAAAGATGAATTTCCTCAACACACTTTTTATCCTAAAAGCTAAAAAGGTAATCTAAAAAAGACATCATTGAAAGCTGGGAAGACAGTATAATGGTGATGTTATACTCTCCTGCCTAAGGCTCTGAGGTCCCAGCTTCAATCCCCATTACGACCATCAGCCAAAGTTGAGGAGGACTCTGGGGAAAATAAAGAGAACAACCCATTTTACAGTGACACTACTTAAACAAAACCAGAGAAAAGTCTCAAAATGCATTCACAGTAGCAATGCTGTTGACATCTTTCCTCTTTGTGAGGCTGGGGATGGACAATTACTCCCTCGCTGAAAGCTGTTTCTCCCTAAGCACTTTAAAGAATTCTTTCTTGGGTTCCCCTAGAAGGGTTTAAATCCAAGTTCCTTTAGAGTCCAGGGGAAGAGAGAGGTAAGAAGAAGCATGAAAGGAAAAAGGTGACAACAAGACAGAACTTGAAGGTCTCATGTTGAGTGAGACCAGTCATAAAAGAGAAGGCTGAATATCAGATGAGCTCACTTGTAGGTGGAACTGAAGAAGCCAAGACAGAAAAAAAGGAAAACATCAAGTGAAACTTGGACTGGGTATGGTATATTACACCAAAGCAAAGGACTCTAGGGAAGGAGAGGAAATAGGCTGAGGGTCCAGATGTGTGGTGGTGGAAAAGGACCTAACTTGGGGGTAGAGTGTTCTACAGACTCCTGTCATGGGAATATGAGAGGTGTCAATAACTGTACTGTAAACCATTAAACCCTCAATAAAGTGGAAAAAAAAAAGAAAAAGAAAAAGAAAAAAGAGCAGGACAGAAGACAAAGAATTGGCACAAGCCAGTTTTCCCACAGCTTCACTGTGGTCACACTTGGTAAAGCAGAGCACTATTAGAATTTCCTACTGGGCAAGCAGGAAGGGAGTGTCCTGAATCGTGGCACGGATCAGGTCAGAGGTTGTAAACGACTTCAGGTTGGAAGCCTGTCTTGGAGGTGTGGTGAGGCGACAGCTCTCTTGGGGAAATGCAGAACTCTACCCCTACAATGACAACAGTCCATAAACCAAAATGTCCTCAGTCAAGTGATAAAGAAGTTACTATGTCCTGCTGGATATATGCCAACCACCTTCAGATGCCATCTGAAAGGCCGCTCTTTCAGAAATGTAGACCCTCCCCACTCAGTGTGGCCTGGCCCACCTGGAGAACAGAGGTGTTTGCCTGGCTGACAGTTGACTCTGAGGATGGTCACCTTTTATACCTGGGAAGCCCTCAGGTATCATTCTTTAGACCTCCAAGCTGAGCGAGCACATGGAACTCTGGGATGAGACTTCACAGAGCCGCACTAAGGCACCCATTGGCTACCTCATGATCTTAGGCCTTTAGCCGATGACCACTGAGCCTGCGCATGTGGGCCAGGTAGGGAAAGGCAGGCTACTGTGGGTGAGGTTCACAGACTCCAGTGGGGCTGTACCCACTGGACCACCCATTGCTGTCTAGGAACAGGTCACCACATCACACCCACCACCCACACATGCCCTGCTGGGGAGCACAGTACAAAAAGTCAGGCAAGACCCTGAGTACCCCCTGCTGCCCAGGAGAACCCTGAATTTACCAGACTGTGAGTGAGGGGAAAGGCATATCGCATGAGGGTCTCAAACATGTCCCTTCTGCTGTGGCCTTCCTGCTTCAACGCGAACCTCAGGTTTCTCATGTCCTGTAGAGCAGAGGAGAAAGGGGACAGTTCAGGCTCCAGATAAAGCCCATTGCATTAGCAGCATTATTTTTCAAAGCCCTCCATGTGAACTCCCGGAGTAGCAGAGTAACTTCCCTGATAGGGTTGGGAACCAATAATATTAATATGGCAGCTTTGGTGAGTGTGTGTGTGTGTGTGTGTGTGTGTGTGTGTGTGTGTGTGTGTGTGTGTGTGTGTGTTTGAACTATTGACTTTAGGGGCACCTCAAAATGCCTATCCTTCTGCCAGGAAGATAAAGACACACTGGTTCATGCTAAAGTGAACACAGAGCTAAAATACATCCTCCACAAGGCCAACCCACAGTTGGCCTTGAACTTGAAAATGGGCTACTGCTTCCACTGACCGGAATTGTATGTCGGGAGGCTTTGTTATTATTAAACACGAGTTTATTCAGAGAACTGCTCCAATGTGTATCTGCTACGAAACAGAACCTCACACTGTCACACAACAGACAACCTCCCTCTGCCCCAAAATTGAGAAATAGTTGGCATTCCCAGCTCCTATAGGAGTGCTCTGTTTTTCCCAGGCAATATTACTTTCAGACAGTACTACATAAACCAAGTGAAAGAGTCCTGTGGTAAGAGGAGTTACGCTTCTAGGAACTGAAAATTAATGCTCCAATTCAAATCCTATTCCTTGATATATTTCTACCACAGCCCTGCTCAGATTTGGCTGATGGCGGTGCTGGGGACTGAACCTGCAGCCTTGGAGCCTCAGGCATGAAAGACTTTCACAGAACCATTATGCTATCTTCCCAACCTTTATTCATTTCTGTGGAGTCAGAAGCTCACACACATATGGTTTCTTTTATACACAGGCCAACTTTCCCAATTAGAGAGACAGAAAGATGGAGATGACAGCACCAATGCTTCCCCCGTTGCTGTGGCACACACACGTAGTGCCAGGGCTCAAGCTTCAGTCACAGATGGCAAGACATGAACAGCACCTGGTGACCTACCTCTCTGACCCCCATTCAGATTTTAAGGGTTGATTCTGGGGTGTGGATGGGGGGTTGTGAACCAGCAGAACACCGGACTTGCATGCCTGTGGTTCCCTGCTCATAGGTCACAAGTTCAATCCCCAACATCATCTTATGCCAGAGAGGGACAGTGCTTTGGTGTCTCTCTCAAATGAAAATGAATCTTGGGAGTTGGGCAGTAGCACAGCGAGTTAAGCGCACGTGACGGAAAGTGCAAGGACCAGCGTAAGGACCAGCTTAAGGATCCCGGTTCAAGCCTCAGCTCCCCACCATCAGGGGAATTGCTTCACAAGTGGTGAAGCAGGTCTGCAGGTGTCTGTCCTTCTCTCCTCCTCTCTGTCATCCCATCCTCTCTCCATTTATCTGTCCTATCCAACAATGATGACAACAATAACTATAACAATAAAACAACAAGGGCAACAAAAGGGAATAAACAAAATAAAATATAAAAAAGAAAAAAATGAATCTTTTGTTTGTTTCCTTTTTGATTTATTTTATTTCCACCAAGGTTATCACCAGAGTTCAGCACCAGTACTACAGAACTATGAATCCACGGTTCCTGGTGGCCATTTTCCCCTCCTTCCCTCCTTCCCTATTTTATTTGATACAGAAGAAATTGAGAAGGGAGAGGGAGATAGAGAAGGAGAGAGATAGACATCTGCAGCCTGCTTCAGCACTCATGAAACGTCAGTCTGAGCTTGCTCCACTCCTCACCTGCAGGCTCAGACTGACAGGGACTCAGAGGTTACACAGACTCCTGTGCTAAACAGGAATATACACAGGCCCTGGGTCAGACTGATGTGGTAAACAGCTCACTGGATTTATATTTTCACTTCAAGTTTGGGAAGTACTCTCTGCCCTAATGCAGCTTTCTAGGTCTGTTCTTAACTCTGACACAGTCTTCCCAGACAGTATTTTCAGTCCACCTTAATGTTCACTATCAAGCTCAAGCAAAAATTACAAAAGTCATGGACCCCTAGGAACATCCCTAAAATAGACTTCCTAGCTCTCTCTACTCTAAGATCCTTATTCTCATCTGTCCTGTTTCTACTTTTGGTTCCTGTTTATTAGACATTTTGTCCTGCTTCATATATTAACTGTCTTTCAGACACCAAGTTCCAGATGCTACTGTGATTCCATCCTGACTTCCCTGGGCAGACTATCTCACCAGTCTGTCCTAGAATCTCACTTCTCCAGAGCCCTTCCCCACTAGGGAAAGATAAACATAGGCTAGGGGTCTGGATCCACCTGCCAATGTCCATGTACAGCAGAGAAGCAATTGCAGAAGCCAGAACTCCCACATTTTGTACTCCCATAAAGAAATTTGGTCCATACTCCCAGAAAGGGAGAAAAGTTAAAGAAAGACAATTAGAGGGCTCTGAAACCCAATTCTATCAGGACCCAGAGAGAGAAGAGGAAAAAAGAAAAAAGGAAAGACATTCAGAAATAGTCATAAGTATGACTTAGTAAGAAAGCTGAAACCTTGGGAGTCGGGCAGTGGCGCAGTGGGTTAACTGCACATGGTGCAAAGCGCAAGGACCAGCGGAAGGATACTGGTTCGAGCCCCCGGCTCCCCACCTGCAGGGGAGTCGCTTCACAAGCAGTGAAGTAGGTCTGCAGGTGTCTGTCTTTCTCTCCCCCTCTCTTCATTTCTCTCTGTCTTATCCAACAACGATGACATCAATAACCACAACAATGTTAAACAACAAGGGCAACAAAAGGGAAAAAAAAAAGCCGAGCCCTAAAAAATGGGCAAAATATAGATAGGTTGATAGTAGATAATTATAGAAATAATAGTCAACTCATATCTGTGACCTTGGGAGAACCACTACAGTTTCCAATGGAGGAACTGGAGACACAGAACTCTGGTGGTGGGAACGGTGTGGGATTGTTCCTCTATTATCTTATAACTTTGTAAAGCAGTATTAAATCACTAATAAAAAATTTAAAAGTAGAGCCTAAGACCAGGCATGCATGACCCAAGACAACTCCTTTTCCATATAGCTGGCACCAAGGGGGTCCTGTCAGCCCCAGACTCAGTGCTTTCATTTTGAAAAGAATGAAAACCCAAACGTGAGGCTGAAAATAATCCTAAGGTAATTGGACTACCAGTTCTTGGCTTGGGATGCAAAATACACTCAACTGGAAAGGAAACACTCCCACCCAATGAAGCCCTTCTGGAAGGTTTGCAATGGACCCCTTCCCCCACAGCCAAGGGGCTTCAGCTCCTATTTTCCTGTTCCTACTTGGGCCAGTAGATCACTCTATCACCTCCTTCTCCTTACCCCATGGCCAGAAAGTAGAATTTGTCTATCTCAACATATTGGGGAGGGGGGGTTCTGCTGATGATCCAAATGATAATAATTTCAATGTGTAACAAGACAAAATGACTTATTATTATTTTTTTTTTGCCATTGAGTTCAACTGTGATGAAGAGACAGCAAGGACCTCACCACAGTCAACTGCTCCCAGGACTTGACTCCACTGCCAGTGTCGGTGGGACCACAGCTGGAGAGCTGAGAATGAGGGAAGTTAGCGCAGGTGGAACAGCAGGTTTCCTGGGAGATGACTGAATTGTAGCAGGCTAAGCTACAACACTGCTGGCCACCACCGCGGGACTCTGTGCTAATTCCGGGAAACATACATGCATCTCATTTGAGCTGTTCTTAAGCCCTGTGTTGTTAGGCTAGGCAGGGAAAGGGCAGCAATAGGCTCTGTCTTATTAAGTCAAGGGATTAATAATAGAACCCTGGTTTTCCTATTAATAAAGTAGGCAATAGGGCTTTATTTTTTTAAAGCCTCTATTCAAGGGAAGGTTATTTCAATGTTGTCAAAACAGCAACCCCATTTTCCCTTGAGTACTATAATAAAATGTTTGCCTCCTAAAGGTCCTTTTATGCAAAATACAAAGCAGACGAAAAAAAAAAAAAAACCTTCCTTAAAAGTCAAGTCCCCTTTTTCTAGGCCCCAAAGGGTAGTGAGTAGCTGGTGGTGAGGTCAGAGACGGGAGATGTTGGAAAGAAAAAACAAAGCCAAAGTGGGAAGTGATGGAGAATTTCACTGTAGGTCTAATCAGGATGGAATCCTTTGATTTGGGGCAATGTGCAGATGGGATCTTCTGTAAACCAGAGACAAGACTCCATATTGTTTTCATAATCCCACTAGAACTAGCAGCTGGTCCTAAACAATCAGAGTGCACGAGGCCAGGAGAGGAGACTGGAGTTTTGATTCTTTTCTTCCTTTGGCAGTATGGACAGCCCTAGGCTGCGAATCCCACTCAAGGGAGGTCTCACTTCCCCTTCTCCAGAATGAAGAAGTAGGACTAGGTGGAGGACAGCAAACTCCCACCCCACTCAACAATGGGACTCTAGTTAAGAGAGCTAGCTTACCAGATAGATCATGTGCCTTGTCATGCACTTGGCCCAGGTTTGAGCCCCAGCACCACATGGGAGGTGCCATGGCACCAGGAGAAGTTTCAGTTCTATGGTGAATTATCTTCTCTTTCTGTCTATCTGAATGAAAAAGTGGCCCAGAAAAGCAAAATCATACACAGGAGAGGCCCCAGTTCTGCAAGAATAAAAAGAATCTCGGAGCCAGATGGTGGCACACTCAGTTAAGTACCCATATTATCAAACACAAAGACCAGGGTTTAAGCCTGCTCCCCATCTGTAGCAGTGAAACATGTCTGCAGGTGTCTACCCTTCTTTTCCCCTCTCTCTCCCCATCCTCTCTCAATTCCTCTCTATTATATTAATGAAATATTAGAAGAAGGGGAGGGAGAAGGAGGAGAAGAAGAAAAGTCCACCAGGAGCAGTCGATTCATAGTGCCAGCACCGAGCCCCAGGAATAAAACCTGGTGGTGTGTGTGTGTTGGCGGGGAGAATAAAAAGACTCTTGGAAAACCAAAACTCAAAGAAAAATGTTCAATAGGAACAGAGCAACCAGAACTAAAACATCTGCCTGGGCTTGTACAGAACAGGTGCGCCGGTTTCTGTAATGCACGGCTACTTCAATTGCTGGAGACACTTTAGAACTCCAGCTTCCAGGCCCCAGCCCTCCAAGAATATCTGTCAATTGGATCTGAGATAGAAACCAGACTCTGACATTTAAATACAAATGCTGCCTGGTGACTATGGTCCATATTTGGATATGAGACCCATGGAGACAGATGGTTTCCAAGCCAGCCTCCTGCTCCTTCTAGAACTGAACACTTCCCAATAGGTTGCTGTCTTTGACTTTATTTATTTTCACTGCTGGAGATTCACAGCTCTGGGCCAACTTTTTCAGATGGAAAGAAAGGGACAGAGGAGACAGGAAGAGACTTCACACACTGAAGCCTTCCTCTCCCCCACCCCACTCACCACTTGCCATGGAGGTCAGGCATCTATGACTGACTTTAGACCCGCATGGAAATGTTCCCCTTAGCATTCAATACTACAGCACCTCTGTTTCTTTGTGTGAGAAAGCACTGAAACTCTTACTTTACAAGTAATGTCTAGACCATAGGAATTTTCTCCTCTACTTGTTGCGCCTCCCATTTTCTCAATTCTGGAGATGACGCCCAGAGGAACATCAAGAATTAGAGTAGAATCCTGCAATGGACAAAAAGACAAAGGTCAATATTTCTGTCAAGTGAAAAAAAAAAAAAAACATCAAACACACATCAAAACTGTCACCACAGACTTTCAGGAAGGTTTTTACTACTCTGAGGACAAAATATGATCTACAATACACATGAGAGAGCAAGCAGTAAGCTAGTTTATTATACAACTAAGATGCACCCACCACCCGCCAACATCTGCCATTCTGCCCTGCCTCCCCAAGGAGGGTCCCATTCCAGTGTCACAACTGAAGGGTCCATGTTGTCCTTGCCAGCTTGTGTCTGCAGGTTTCCCCATGCAGTAATCTCATCTGGCCAACTGAACCCCTTCACCAATCTTCAAGAAGTCCTGGGAAGAGTGGTAGCACACCTAGTTGAGTACACATGTTACAATGCACAAGAACTGGGGTTTGAGGCCCCAATCCCCACCTGCAATGGGAAAGCTTTATGAATGGTAAAGCTGGTCTGCAGGTGTCTCTCTGTCTCTCTCCCTACCTCCTCCCTCCCTCTTAATTTTTGACTACCTCTATACAAGAAAGATAATGATTTTTTAAGAAGTAAAAACGGAAGAAGAAGGACAAGAAGAAGAAGAAGAGGAGGAGGAGGAAGAAGAAGAAGAAGAGGAGGAGGAGGAGGAGGAAGAGGAGGAAGAAGAAGAGGTGGGAGTAGCAGTAGCAGTAGTAGTAATAGTAGTAGTAGTCATCCTGAGATACCAGGTCTGAGTGCTCCAAGTGCAGGGTTCCCTTTGGCCACTATGATCTAGATTTCCTGACTACCAAGATTCTCCCAGGGGCTTAAACTCTGGATCAGCAGATTTTTGCTTTTCCAAATTAACTGAAGTTTCCCATGTTCTCCTCTGAACTTTCAGACCACTTGGATCAGACTGCTGGTGTACCTGCTTCTCTGCCTTATGCTCCCTCCCCAGTGCCCATCTCAGGCAAGAGTGCATTTCCCGAAGAGTACGGCTGATGGCATGGTGAAGCCTGCCCATGGTTCCTCAGATATCTGGTGTGGGCATCACAGGGAGTGCAGTGTGACACAGCTGTCATCACACCAGGAGCAGCAGCTGCCATGTCCAGAACACCTAGTGTACTCAGAGTACACCAATTCACTTTCTGCCACACAGCTCCACATGTAAGGGGTGTCCTTCTGTCCCCAGCCAAGGTCCCTGGGCTGGCCAGAAGCTTTAGCAGCTTGCTAAAAAAAGAAAACTGGGAAGGACTGCAATTTGAACCCAGGGCTGGGAATTCACACTAAAAGGACTATAGAAATGGTCTGATCCCACAAAGAAGTGGAAAGGTATTCCATGTTCATGGGTTGGAAGAATTAACATCATCAAAATGAATATACTACCCAGAGCCATCTACAAATTTAATGCTATCCCCACCAAGATCCCAAACACATTTTTTAGAAGAATAGAAGAAATGCTACAAATGTTTATCTGGAACCAGAAAATACCTGGAATTGCCAAAACAATCTTAAGAAGAAAGAACACAATTGGAGGCATCACACTCCCAGATCTCAAATTGGATTATAGGGCCATTGCCATCAAAACTGCTTGGTACTGGAACATGAATAGACACACTGACTAGTGGAATAGAATTGCGGACCCAGAAGTAAGCCCCCACACCTATGGACATCTAATCTTTGACAAATTTGCCCAGACTATTAAATGGGGAAAGCAGAGTCTCTTCAACAAATGGTGTTGGGAAAAAATGGGTTGAAACATGCAGAAGAATGAAACTGAACCACTATATTTCACCAAATACAAAAGTAAATTCCAAGTAGATCAATGACTTAGATGTTAGACAAGAAACTATCAGATACTTAAGAGGAAAATATTGGCAGAACTCTTTTCTGCTTAAACTTTAAAGATATCTTCAATGAAACGAATCCAATTTCAAAGACAACTAAGGCAAGTATAAACCTATGGGACTACATCAGATTAAAAAGCTTCTGCACAGCTAAAGAAACCAATACTCAAACAAAGAGACCCCTTACAGAATGGAAGAAGACCTTTACATGCCATGCATCAGAGAAGAGTTTAACAACCAAAATATATAAAGAGCTTGCCAAACTCAACAACAAGAAAACAAATAACCTCATCTAAAAAATGAAGAGAGGAAATGGACAGAATACTCACCACAGAAGAGATCCAAAAGGCTGAGAAACACATAAAAAATGCTCCAAGTCTTTGATTGTCAGAGAAATACAAATAAAGACAATAATGAGATACCACTTCAATCCTGTGAGAATGTCATATATCAGAAAAGGTAAAAGCAACAAATACTGGAGAGGTTGTGGGGTCAAAGGAACTCTCCTGCACTGCCGGTAGGAATGTAAATTGGTCCAACCTCTGTAGAGAGGAGTCTGGAGAACTATCACAAGGCTAGAAGCAGACCTACCCTATGATCCTGCAATTCCTCTCCTGGGGAATATATCCTAAGGAACCCAATACAACCATCCAAATAGACTTGTGTATACCTATGTTCTAAGCAGCACAATGTGTAATAGCCAAAACCTGGAAGCAACCCAGGTGTCCAACAACAGATGAGTGGCTGAGCAAGTTGTGGTCTATATACAAAATGGAATACTACTCAGCTATTAAAAGTAGTGATTTTGCTGTTTTCAGCCCATCTTGGATGGAACTTGAAGAAATCATGTTAAGTGAAATAAGTCAGAAACAGAAGGATGAATATGGGATGATCTCACTCACAGGCAGAAGTTGAAGAACAAGATCAGAAGAAAAAATACAAGTAGAACCTGAACTGGAGTTGGTGTATTGCACCAAAGTAAACTCTGGGGTGGGGGGTTGGGGGGGGAGAGTACAGGTCCTGGAAAAGGATGACAGAGGACCTAGTGAGGATTGTATTGTTATGAGGAAAATGGAGAAATGTCACGCATGTACAGACTATTGTAGTCACTGTCTAATGTAAAACATTAATCCCCCAATAAAGGTGAAAAATGGTTTGATCCATCCTGTCTGCAATTCCAGTCCTACGTACTGAGCTTGCAGCTATTACGCACTGGTAGAAATGGCTGCATGTGCAAGATAAGGCCAGAGATGGTCAGGGGTGGGCAACGAGCTGAACAATAGCTCCCCCAGTCGATGGACAGGCATGCAGCTTCTCAAATAATCACAGTGCATGGAAAAACTCATTTGAATGGGGGCAAGCAGCACACAGAATACGCAGTCAAACTACTGTGATTAAAATATGTAGTCACACAGACCATGATAGGAAGAGTTACACATTTTTTTTTTAAATCCACCATTTTCTTTAACACTATGCAAGAGGAAGAGGACTCTGATAATAAGGAAACTAATTTGTGGAATGCAGTGAAATGGAGATTGAGAGTGAGGCGGGGAGAGAGAAAAAGAGAGAGAACAAGAATGCAGGGAACGACTCAGCTCTAGCCTATGTGGTGTCAGGGATGTAAGGCAAGCAAGGCCTTTGCTCTACTGCTGAATTCCCTCACCCGTCCTGCCTTTCTTGTTTGTATGCCGTGCTGGGAATCAAACCAAGGGTCTTGTGCATGCAAAGCATGTGCTCTGATGCTGAGCCACCTCCCCAGGCTCTAAATTACTGTTCTTTAGAAAGATGCCCTTGGGGTTGGGTGCTGGTGCACCTGGCTAAGTACACACGCTACAATGCACAAGGACCCACATTCGAGCCCCCAGACCCACCTGCAGGGAGAAATATTTGTGAGTGGTTTAGCAGGGCTTCGGGTTTCTCTCTGTCTCTCTCCCTCTCTATCACCTCCTTCCCTCTCTGTCTCTACTCAGTAAATAAATAAAGAGAATTAAAAATTAAAAAAATAGATCACTAGGGTTTCCCCTCAATTTTAAAGAAAAATAAAGTCCTTTTCTGACCTGAGAAGTGGTTCAGCAGTGTAGGTCTCAAATGCATGAGGCCCTAGGTTCAATTTCTGGCAGGCTGTACAAACAAGTGAAACCAAAGCGAAGATCATAAATGGTGGAGCAGTACTCTGTTCGCTTGCTCTTGCAATTAAAAAGAAAAAAAATAGATGCCTTGGGAGGGGGGCACGGAAATAAAAGGAAAGTTTTGCTTCTACTTTCAGTCTCCTTTCTTACAACACAACATGCCAACTACACATTTCTGCATGAACATGAGCTCAGTTTGGGTCTATCTAGAAACCCAACAAGGGCAGCACTGTCAAAACGGATCATGGGAAATACCACTCAGGCACACAAATGAGCGGCTTCTGACTACTCACAGCCCAGGAGAAGCTGGGGAACGTCACAGTGAATGGACAAAGGCTCTCACCAAAAAGGTAATGTGCCCTATGGTTCCATTCATGACATTGTAAAAATGACAAGACATACAGAAGTACAGAGATGTGTTTCCAGAGGGTGTGACTGTTCTGGGGCAGCCTGAGGGAATTCTTGGGGGATGACTGGGACAGTCATCTCTCTTGACTGGTGGTAGAGATGTGAGTTCATACATGGTGTCATATGCAAAACATACCACAAATGAGAACAACAGAAAAGTGGTGAGATTCAAGTAGGATATTTCAAGCATATCTTTCCAACCTATTTCCTGGATGTTCCTACTTTTTTTCCTCGTTCTATTGATATTTCATTTGATAGGACAGAGAGAAATTGAGAGGGGAGGAGAGGACAAGGAGAGAGAGAGAGAGAGAGAGACCTGAAACACTACTTCACCACTCATGAAGCTTTCTCCTGGTAGTGGGCAGCAGGGGCTTGAACTGTGCATGGTGATATGTGGGCTTAACCAGGTGTGCCACCGCCCGGCTCCCTCCAATGTTTCATTATTTCCTTCCTTGGAGAGGAAGGGAGAGAAAGAGGAGAAACACCAAGGCACCACTCAACATCCCTGTGCTGTTAATAGTGCTCCTACGTGGTGTCACAGCTGAACCCAGGGACTCATGCACAGTAAGGTGTGCACTCTACTGGGTAAACTGATCATCTGGCTCCAAGTTCTTGGGAGTGGACTGTCCTCATAGAAAGTTAACAGTGAGAGAATGTGTGTCTCATAGTTAAGACAGTGAGTGTGTGTATCATAGAGAAGACTGCTGAGGGGCCAGGTGGTGGTCCATCTGGTTGAGCGCACATGTTACAATGAGAAAGGACCAGGGTTCAAGCTCCCAGTCCCCACCTGCAGGTGGAAAAGCTTCACAAGTGGTGAAGCAGTGCTGCAGTTGTCTCTCTGTCTCTCTCCCTGTCTATGTCCTTTTTCCTCTCGATTTCTGGCTGCCTCTATGCGATAAATAAATAAAGACAATAAAACAAAGACCGCTAAGCACCAGTTTTGAAGCCAGACACAGCCAGCTCAAGCCAGAATTTTGACATTCACTAGCCTGGAAACTCTGACAAGTGACTGTACCTCACAGGCAGCCTGATCCATAAAGTAGGGACAGCTAGAGAGAACAGCCTGGGACCTGTCTCGTGGTCGCTAGAGCACAATAGAGGGGACTTCAGTGTTTGCAGGCCCTTACTGTGCTCTGCAAACAGAACTGACCAATAATCTCTGGCAGGCCTCTATGTGGGGGGGTCTAGCTGGCACATTCAGCCAAGTCACTCTAACATAGGACTGACGTCCAAAAGCCCAGACAACCCCCACTTTTGACTATGTGGGTTCACAGATGCAGAGTGCACCTGTGAAGCAGTCTGCTGTGAGGCCTGGCCACTGTACCCTAAATGCCAACCTGGCACCAATGCAGGAAGATGCAGAGACAATAGTAAAGGCCTGAGCCTCCACACCCACATGGAAGCCAGAATGTCAAACCCAAGGGCAGACAGGCTCAAAGTCAGCTGACATCTTGCCCGTCTCTGTCCCTCTCCAGGGAGAGAAGAGTGTCAGGACTGAATGACTCCACAGAAAACAGAAAATGAGTCCCCGAGACATGCCAGCCGTCTAGGACTTGAGGTGTGTGAAATTGGACTTGAGGTGTGTGAAATTGTTGAAGCACGGCAGGCAGAAGAGGGGGATCCCTATCTTTTCTCTGAAATGTCACAGAAACTGCAGTGGACACTGGGGGCTCCAGAACCTGGGACCTTGTCTGGAAGACAAGACATATGACCCAAACAGCCACAAGGCCAGGTCACAAGTGCCAAGAGCGATGAGTGAAACACAGACAAAGTGGAACTGAGGGCAGAGGAGAACAAGATGATTCTCTGAGTGGGTTGCATGAAGACTTTCTATTGGTGACATCAGGAATAGTGACCCCAGGGCCCGGGAGGGGGTTCATGGGGACAGCATGCACCTTACCATGCCAGAGGCTCTGGGTTTGAGCCCTGGCATCACATGAGAGCACCATGAGCAGCACAAAGTGAGCGCCATGGGTGGTAGAGTGCTGCTGTGGTATCTCTCTCTTCTCTCTGAGTTTCTCTAAAAATAGAGAATAAGGAAGCATTAAGCTGGGCAGGTGGTTCAGTGGCATCATGAAAACCACAGGTCATCAATTCATTCCCTGTACATGCACTAGAAGCAAACCAGGTAGAATACATGCCTTACCAAACACGAAGTTCTGAGTTCCAGCCCAGGCACCACATGGGGGGGCATGGATGGCACCAGGGGAGCCCCATGAGTGGTGAAACGCTATGATGCGGCCCCTCCCTCTTCTCCCCGCTTCCTTCCACTCTATCTCTGTCTCAGAAAGATTAAAGGCTAGAACATCAGGCAGGGGAGGCCACTCAGCTGGATCACATATACACAAGCCCCTGTCTTCAGTGCCTGGAGCCAAATTAAAACCAAGACAAAACAAACAAAACACACACACACACACACACACACACACAACTTGGATTACCAATGGTTGGAAAAATGGCACGTGCCAGCCTTCCTCATCAGGTGACAGTGACATCAGCTGCACACCTGGGGACAGCTGTTGATTTGGGGATGGGTAAGATGGGACACTAGCGGCCTGGGAGGTGATGCATAGACAGTGCTGGACTCTCAAGCATGAGGTTGAGACCAGTCCCTAGCACTGCATATGCCAGAGCACTTTTTGGGCTCCCTCTTCCTCCTCCTCCTCTTTTCACTCTCTCTCTCTCTCTCCCCCCCATCATTAACAAATACTTAAAAGACAGGATACTAAATGGTGGTGTTATCAGGGCATATGAAGAACACAGGGGGGTCCTGAAGAAGGGTGGACGCTGTTGCTGGCACAACAGGGAGTGAGGTTGGGAGATTCACCCACTATGTTACCTAGGAAGTTCCAGGGAACATACAGCCAGGAAAGAACCCAGAGGCCCCTCAAACAGTGAACTCCAGGGAGAAATATGGGATGCTTCTCTCTGTGTCATCTTGCTAGCTCGAGGCTCCCATTTGCAAAAGCTAGAAGCGTCAAAGTGCACTGTGCCACCCCCTTCTCTGTCATCCTCTGGGGCCTCCTACTGCTCCCCTTGCTGCCAGCCCTCCACACAGCAGCCACATTGGGGAAGGTCTCTCACAAAAGTTTAGTCTGAGGCTCTCATCCTTGACTTTGACAAACTTCTCACAGCCGAGTTCGTAAACCCAGTCATCCTGCACAGGGTCTCAGGGCCTGGAATGTGCTAGAATCCAGCCTCATGCCCCTTCTGTCCCTCTGTTCCAGCATGTCACTTGGCTGTCTTGCTGGTCCACCTGCTCTTCTGGCTTGTGACAGGAAAGGCATGGTGGACAAGAAGCCTCACTGGCCTGCCCCTCCTCCCTCCCTCCCCCAGCACCCCTCTTGTATGGGAACCTGTTAGCATTCTTTCACACTGGGTTCAGAGGTCACCTCCTCTATAAAGATCTATGACTCATTGGCAGGGACAGCCACACTTGGGAGTCACCTCCCAGCATTATGCAACCTCCTCAGGCTTAGCCAAGTGATTCCACAATCACTCGTCGGCACAGCAGCCACCCAACTCGGTGTCCCAATCACCATGGGGCCTCACTGGATGTTTCTGGAAGAATGAGGTGAAGGTATGAATGAACAAAGAGCTCAGCTGTCCTCACCCATGAGGAAACTCCCCACATGTGTGCCTAGAAAGCCTTAAGAAGCTATCTTCCTGAAGTCCTGAGGGCCTTAAGGTCAGGGGCAGCTGTGGGGGTTCTAGAGTCCTACAGCAGTGCTGGTGCCATGCCTGGGTGTGGTAGGGGCCCAGAAGTGGCCAAAGCACAGTAGGCAGGCCTCTGCTGGTAGGGACTCACCAGACACACTTTGCTGGCATAGCTGCTATCAGTCGGCCCCTGGGCTGGTCTGACAAGGAAGGCCTTGCCCCTGGACAAGACCACTGCCAGTGTCAGTAAGACAGAAGGCCTTCCTCTGGCTCCCCAGACTGGGCCCCCGCTGGGCCAGGCTCCACCTGTGTGCTCGGAGCACAGTGGTTTTGCAGACCAATAACTGTACCCACCCAGAGATGGTAAACAGGCTGTGGCCACAAGGGACAGTGTCACAAGCTCAGGAGTGAGAATCTGAAGGAGGGCTGGGGTCAGGGCCTAGCTTGCAGTGCAGTATTAACCTTACTACACATGACCCAGTGGTACCACATGGGAGCACTGCAAGGCATCAGACGTGCTCCATGGGTCGTGGAGTAGTAACTCTCCTCTCTGTCTCTTTGTTTGTCTGTGTGTCTCTCTCTCTGACTTTTCCTCGATTGAACTAAGAAACGAAGAATGAAAAAATTAAGTCAGGGAAGTGGCCTCGGATCATCCCTGGGCACTGAATTGAGAAAAGAAAGTTCAGGTAGGGTTGGCTCCAGAGAGGAACGGCTGTCGAGGTGGTATTCCATGTGAGGGGAGGGGGCTCAGTGTGCACAGCACAGGATGGCACATGCAGCATGAGTGGAAGCTGAGGGATTTAGAGAGTACATCCTGTAAGGCACCGGTGTGTGTGTGTGGGGGGGTGTTTATCCTTTTATGAGACATACATTTTCAAATGATTGTTACATATTTCATTTACTAACAAGAGATTGATAGAGCAAGCATGTCAGAGCATCACTGGCACAAATGATACCAGAAACCGAACTCAAGACTTCAAGCTTGAAAGGTCAATGCTTTATTCATTGTGCCACCTCTTGAGTCACATGGTACATTATCCAAGGGAGCTATTACACTGGTCCTAAGGATATATATTTATTTTTTAATGCAGTACCAGGAATGAACCAGGAGTGTCTTGTATGTGTGGTACTACAGGGAAGCCTCCCAACATAATTATTTATTTATTTTTCTATATGTAGAGGGAAAGACAGAGAAGAGCCAGATAGGGAGACAAAGAAAGAGACCCCAGCACTGGCCCACCACTCAAAGAGCTCTCCCTGGGGGCTGTCCATGGTGCTCCCATGGGAAGCTGGGGATTGAACCCAGAGGCTCACAGCAGCTAAGGCATTGCTGACTGAAGTGTACATTCTACCTATTGTGCCATCTTCTGGCCTCCGAGAGAGCATATTTGAATCTGTGGGCAATGGGGGGGGGGTTAATAATAGTTTCGGAAGTGAGAGGTAAGTGGGTCATCTGAGCTAAAGGTGGGGAGTTGAGGGTAAGGGGTAGCTAGCACAGTGGTTATGCAAAAAGACTGTCATGCTTGGGGCTCCAAACTCCCAGCCACTATAAGCCAGAGCTGAGCACTGCTCTGGTAAAAACATAGACAGATAGACAGATAGATAGATAAATAAGTAAATAAATAAATAAAACTGGGGGTCATCAGATATAGCAGGCAGGACAGAGTGGGATCGAAGACCACCAAGGAGGGCCCAATGGAAGGAGGCCCCTGGGACAGCCTCCTGGCCTGGGGAGTCTGTCCCTGACACCCGAGGAAGTGTGGCCAGGCCAGAAACCCACAGGGAGCTGCTTGAAAATGCCAGGGAGGAGACAGCCCTTTGGCAAACGCACACAAAAACATTCACATTTTGTAGCAGAATCCACAATTAACACTGTTAGCCTGGACTGGACTGGACTGGAGAAACATTATAACGACCAGGCTTTTTAGATTCTTGTATAACCACTTTTCTGGCCAGTTTGATGCGTTTTCTGCCATTAGTAGTTGGCTTTTTATCGATGGACTAAATATTGTGGCCCATCGGTCAACATGCTTAGCAGAAACTCAATGGAGAAAGCAAACAGTTGTGGGTGTCGAGTGAGCATTGCATTCACCCTCCCACACACACACACACACAAACCCAGCACAACTCCCACCCTCCAGAGTGTCAAAGGCAGGATAAACAGCTAGCTAAGTGCTCAACCACCAATCAATGGAATCTATGCTCATTCTGCATGGACAGCAGAAAACCAAACATTTAGACTCCCACCCTCCACATACCCCCAGTCCTGGGGCATTGAATGGATTTACCTCTGATCTCTTCACTACAGTTGTCACTTGTTTTGTGGAGTTGCAGCTACACCACATACACATATCTGACCACAGTTCCACAATTTTAATGACTGCCCAGTTCAACACAAAACAGACCTGGGGCTGCATGGTTAGTCAACAGGCAAGAGTGTCAGAGGGAAAGGGCATCAGAGCATTGGCTTCCATTCTAATTTCTGCTGGCTTTCACATGAATTTGCAGAAAATCCCTCAGTCTGTTCCCATCTGACTGGCGGGAGCTATGAAGGACTCATCTAATCCAGTTGTGCAGAATAAGTGCCAGATATCCCAAGGGTCCCACTGTCCCACATCCTTCATTTCTCAGGACAGAAAACCAGCTTCTACTTCCATCTTCATTCAAGTGACAGCCTGTTCAGTAGCCTAGAACCTTCTTGAGTTGGTCAATGCCCCTTCTCAAACAGGGCCCCTGAATCTGAGCACAAGCCTTCAGATGGGCCTACCACCTCTCTTTGTCCTTTCATTATACTGTACTCCCGTCAGCTCAGTCTACAAGTACATTGACTTTCTAACCAATCATGTCCCATTACTAGACCCAGTAAGTGGTGGCCTCTTGAACAGAGACCTCCTCCACCAGTTACTGAGGTAACTACTCCCACCCTAACATCATAGTCATTGAAGGCCATTTCTAACCCCAATTCTGTCATCCAGTTTGTTAGACACTTGGTGTTTCTCACATACTGGACATTTATGCTCCTGTGGGCTCACTGGCATGGTATCCCAATCACTGCAGAGGAAGGAGCACCCCACCACCCCAGCAAGGTGTGTTAGTAACCACTCTTCTCGGCTGGCAATGAGCTTTTAGTACACCATATGTCCTTGCTAGGGCCTGCCACATACCTTGATTCAATCAAGGCGCATATCAACACCCAATTGCTTCCTTTTCTCCTAGGTAGTTAAGACTCATCTAACGAAATGATTAACTCTAACTGTCACCAAGGGTTCACATCCAGCTTACTGACGTGTTGATTTCCAAAATCTTTTTTCACATTCTGGAAAACCAAAACACTTCTTTGGCTCCAGGCTTCCACAGAAGCCTGATAGATAGATAGACAAATAGGAGTAAAAAGCCAATCTCAACAGCACGTAGCCAGGCTGTGAACACAATAGAATAGGCTCTCACTGCAAAGGCAAATGGATTTGTTTTAAGAATATTTCCCCAAACTTGGACACACTAATGAACATAATGTAAAGAAGTCTGAAAAGCAGCAAAGTAATTCATATTAAAACTGCCGTCCAGGAACAGGTGGTAAAAGCAATCAAACAGATGCCCTCCCCGACACACACACACACACACACACACACACACACACACACACACACACAGTCTTCACATCACTTGTGTACAAGCTGTTGTAGGCCTACTTTACGGTGTGCACTGCACCTGCCTGTCCCCTCCATCTACTCCACCAAACTCTCCCTGTCCCTGAAGACTGATCAGGGCAAGGGAGAACTACCACACCACTCAGGTACTTCAAGAACAGCCACAAGGACCTTCCAGAGCGTCTCTTCTCTATGTAAACTTTCCATTCAAATGAACAGCCCTTGAGATGCCATGGTACACATTCATGGGTGGGATATAAGTCATACCGGAGCCATCTAAAATTCAAACTGCCCCCTGGTGCTTTGCAACTAAACTCTTGGAAAGCTCTAGGGCAGAGGATCCTAATGGGGGACCCACAGAGCCATCCTCCTCTTTTGTGCTTTCATGAATGCAGGTGCCTGATATGGAATAGCTAGGGCATCTGCGGTATTTCTTGGGCTTCCCAAGTAGCTCCCACCTGTGCCTTTGGTGAACAGGCCTGTTATACATGGTTTCCAAACTAGCAAAGGGGACTGTCACCAATCCCACCCCACTCTGACAAAGGACAAGGTTCTCATTTGTTATTTGCTTGCCTCTTTCCACACAAAGATGTTAGTGAGATGAGCTTCGCATAAGCCCAAAATTAAGAGTTAAGAAGCAAATATAGCCCCTCTCCCTTGTTAATCCGCACCTCAGTTCACTTGCCAAGGTAGGAAAGAAACAGTTCAGCATTATCTTTAACAGTAAAGAGCATCTTTATGTTGTTAGAGTCTACTCACCGTTTCCAAACTTCTTAAATAAAGACGATAATTTGTGATGTAAACTCTTCCCTTAATGGGGCCATTGAAAGGACATATGTAAATAACTTCTTTGTCTATTAAGATAAAAAAAGTACCCTAAAATAATGGAAATTTCTACCAAGATACATAACAAATGGCACAAACTTAATATCAACTGTTTGGCTAGCAATAACTAAAATAGAAAAATCACCGCCAGGTGCTGGGGTGCTTCTCTGCACTTGCTCTAAATGATGTCACTACCTGGGGCAAGGCGTAGCGACTGGTGGTAGAAGTGAACAGTGCTACTGCTGCTTCCCCAGAGGTATTCCAAGTAAAGATAACTCTTGAGCCACTTCAACCAGAGGATGGTAATCCATCTAGAATGCTCCCATGGGACTCTCCTCTATCTAGGTGGGGTTTGAGCTTGGCTAACCTTTACTCAGACAAACACGGTGCTCTTAATAAATGAATGTTCGCAGCAGAGATGGAAACACTTCTGCAGTGTAAGCTAGTCTTTGTTTTAAAAGTTCATAGAAGAATTTTGTCTATTCATTTCAAACACTTAAGTTATCTAAAACAGAAAGGCAAGAATTGTACCCCTCCTACCCTATGGTTTTGTTAATTAATACTTTCTTAAATAAAAAAAATGACACATGATCACATAATTGGATAAAGGGTCCAATTTCATGGGAAAGTTTGCCAAAAATTTCTGTGTAAATATGTCCCAATAAATGTGTTCAATGTTCCATTCCAGGCCATTTCCTGGATGGTTCTTAGAAAAAAAAAATTACACCTTTAGTAAGCTCAAATAAAAGAACAGAATTAATCAGGGAAGTCATTTTTTAAAACTGCGTGGTTTCTTAATTTTTAATTTATTTTTATTTTATTTTTTGAGAGATGCAGAGAGAGAGAGAGACAGAGAGAAACACCAGAGCACTGCTCAGCTTTGGCTTATGGTAGTACAGGAGATAGAACCTGGGACTTCGGAGCCTCAGGCATGAGAGGCTCTTTGCATAAGCATTATGCTATTTGCTCCAGCCAGGAAGTCATTTATTATAATGAAAATGTTTTTCAAAGATTCTTTGAAAACATCACTGATTTTAAATCTCTCATTTTTTGTTTTAACAATGGAAATTCTTTTCTCCTCAGGTGCTAAATGTGGACTGCCAATAAGGCTTCCTCATGCTAATATGGTAGGTAACTCACTAACTGGGTTCAGACTTGGACGGTGATAACAGAATAGCAAAAGTTCATGTATAAGGACCATCAAAAATAGGACTGGCTTTGTTCTGACCTGGATGTTGGGGTAGATACATACAAGTCTGCAACATAGACTCATTGCTCATGATACAAACCTCCCTCATTCACAACGACACCGTGCTGTGACCCTCACTTCACTGGCGCCATGCTCTAACCATTTAACCCAAACATCCCAGATCACGGGAGAATAGGTCTAAATGGTCCCTGTAATCATAATGTCACTACATGTAGTAGGAATCTGAGAGGGCAGTGTCAACCCTAAAATGAAGTAGGGAGTATCCACCATGCCAGTATTTGGCTTGGAATCTGCCAGACACTTCTGTGGTCTTAAGTCAGAATGACCTGGCCCTTCAAAAGAAAATCAACAATTAAAATGTCTCCTGACTATTATCATTATGTTATCTGCACCCTCTTCTGAATTTCAAAGAAGAGAAAATAGTTACTTTAAGTATTTTGAGTTGATCATTTTAAAGATATACAACAAAGACTAGAAAGTGTGACTTGGGGCCAGGTGGTGGTGCACCTGGTTGAGCGCACATGCTACAGCGTGCAAGGGCTCAGGTTCAAGCCCCAGTCCCCACCTGCAGGGGGAAAGCTTCACAAGTGGTGAAGCAGGACTGCAGGTGTCTCTTTGTCTCTCTTCCTCTCTATCACCCCCTTCCCTCTCAATTTCTGACAGTCTCTATCCAACAGATAAGCAAGTGTGGCTATCATTTACTTATAGCCCTCAAGTCATGAGAGTATATAGTCACAAAAGAAACTTTTGGGAGACAATGCACATTTTCCCCCACTGTATTCTCAGTTTAAAGTCCTGAGGGGATATAAGTCACTAGCCTCAAAGAATGGGAAGCTTTTCTTTTCCTTTACATATTATTATCTTTACTTATTTATGGGATAGAAATAGCCAGAAATTGAAAGGAATGGGTAGATCCATAGACAGAGACCTACAGTCCTGCTTTACTACTTGCAAAGCTTTCCCTCTGTAGGTGGGGACTGGGAGCTTGAACCCTGGTCCTTGCACACTGTAACATGTGTGCTCAACCAGGTGTGCCACTACCCAGCCCAAGGGTGGGGAGCTTTGAAGGAACTCTGAGATCAAGGAACAAAGACAGAGCTCTCTATCTGAACACTTCTAAACAAAGCACACCTATTTTTCCACATTTGATGAATTCTAAAGAGTTATAGGAGTTGAACCCACCAAGCCCTGTTGGACCTCTTCTCAAATTCTGCAGATCCCAACCTCCTGGGCTCCTTACCAGTAATCCGAGTCTCTCCCGGAAGTCGGGGGACAGCTTCATCCAGATCCTGAGTAACTCCATCTCTAGAAGTCTGGAACAAAACACATGACACAGGGACATCAGAAAGTGTCACGGGGGAGTCAGGCTGTAGCGCAGTGGGTTCAGCGCAGGTGGCGCAAAGCACAAGGACCGGTGTAAGGATCCCGGTTCAAACCCCGGCTCACAACCTGCAGGGGAGTTGCTTCACAGGCGGTGAAGCAGGTCTGCAGGTGTCTTTCTCTCCCCCTCTCTGTCTTCCCCTCCTCTCTCCATTTCTCTCTGTCCTATCCAACAACGACAACAATAATAATAACTACAACAATAAAAAAACAAGGGCAACAAAAGGGAATAAATAAATAAAATAAAATTAAATTAAAAAAAAAAAAAAAGAAAGTGTCACGGTCTATCTGCACATGTGTGTACGCCACCTGGCATGTGAGCAGCCCAAAACAGACTTATTCAAGAGAAAGTCTGAGCAAGATGCCTGTTATAGAACACTGGCACTGAAAAGTCAAACAACAAAAAATACAACTTTCAGGAGATGGCACAGTGGATAAAGCACTGAACTCTCAAGCATGAGGTCCTGAGTTCAATCCCTGGCGCACATGTACCCGAGTGATGTCTGGTTCTTTCTCTCTCTCCTCCTATCTTCCTCGTTAATAAATAAATAAAATACTAAAAAAAATGCACCTTGACCTAAATATTCATTTGCAATGTTACCTGCCAGTCTGTAAAGAGTGTTAACATGCTTCTCCACAGCATTGGATTTGAAACATCCTTTCCTAAAGCTTTGCCTAGCTAGCCATAGAGACATGGATGCCCAGAGAAGGTGGCATTTTCTTTATGCAGCTATGGTGGGGATGCACACAACATCTGCTTGGGCTTGCGGCCTCTTTTCTTTCTGTGTTTTCAAGTTGGGCTACAAAATCACAAGCACTGAGCACGTATGCAGCCGCTTTCTATTCCATAGTTTGTCATCTTTTGTTAAGAGTAGCCTGGGAACTGTGCTTCAATGTGGCCTTACCTAAAAACCCTCCAAAAACAATACAGTAATTAGGCAGGAGATTCATACAATGTCAAAAATAGCTGCTATACCAAACCAGACTTCTTTTAAAAGATATTTTCTTTATTTTTTTTATTTGATGGAAAAGAGATCAACTGAGAGGGAAGTGGGAGACAGGTAGAGAGGCAGAGATACAGGGATACCTACAGCACTGCTTTGCCATGTGTGAAGCTTCCCTCCCTGGAGGTGGGGACCAGGGGCTTGAACCTCGGTCCTTGTATACTATAATGTGTGTGTTCAACTGAGTGTGCCATTGCCCATCCCCCCAAATTGGGACTTTTTCTTTTCTTGTCCCAAGAGGCCTCCTTGTGTAGGCAGTGAGCTCAGGGTGGTCTAGAAACTTCTTAGCTGACCAAGACCTTAGAAGCCAATGATTTGCTTTACTGCTTTGTTTGCGAGGCCTCCTGAACCCAGTGGTGAGTTCTGGATGACATCTGCCCAGCTAGTCATAGAGACATGGATGCCCAGAGAAGGTGGCATTTTCTTTATGCAGCTATGGTGGGGGTGCGCACAACACCTATTTGGGCTTGTGGCCTCTTTTCTTTCTATGTTTTCAAGTTGTTTCCCTGCCACCGTTGCATGTGTGAAGTTAGCAATACTCCCCCTGGAGGGGAATTAGACGCAGGAAACAAGATGCATAGGCACCATAGGAACTGGCAGGGAAGATGCCGACCTAAGCTAAGAGGACACAAAAACCACGGGCCTGGACACCTGCGGAGGAATGGAGCAGCCAGAGGCAGGTTTCACCGGGTTTTAACAGTTCTCTCTCTCTCTGTGCTGGGACACAAAATGCAAATCCGCAGTCAACCTTTAACATGCACTAGTGCTTGCGACCTAAGATGCAGTTTTCACTAGCAGGGCAGGATGTATGCCTTCCTTAACGAGCAATACTACCTAGAAGTGATGAGACGGGAGAACGGATCCTCACACTAACTGAGAGCATGCCTAACCGGCTCAGCATGCAGCCAGGGAGAGAGGGAAAGACATCACAACACTGAAGCATCTTCCAGTGTGTTGGGAGCTGGGCTGGAACCTGGGTCATGAATGTAGCAAAACAGGTGCACTATCCAAGTGAGCTATCTTGCTGGTTCAGGGAAGTGAATGTTTGATTAACACAGGACAACATAGAATTAACATGAGCTAGACTTCATATCCATGGAACATGAATATTTATAATCACCTTCTTGAAGTTATTCCTTAGTTAAGAGATACTTCTTATACCATAAAATTACTAAGATCTAATTTAAAAAACATAATTATATAGTAGACATTTTAAATATATAATCTTATATATCTATATAATATATATAATCTTGGCAATTTGAAAAGGTCCCTGAAAACATGATACTCGAAGAAGCAAACTTTGCAGAAAGGACCCATGGATGTGACTGCCGAAAGACTTTAAACCTCTGTACTTCAAAAATCAAAACAAAATGCTACAAATATACTTCAAAGGTTAACTAACAATAGCTTGGGGGGCTGGGGAGAAAGCATAATGGCTATACAAAAACACTTTCATGCCAGAGGCACCAAAGATCCCAAGTTCAGTCCCCTACACCACCATAAGCCAGAGCTATGCAGTGTCCTGAGGGGGGGGGGGGAAGATCCCTTTAGGTGTGGGAGATAGCATAATGGTTATGCCAAAAAAAAAATCTGTTTAGGGTTCTGAAGTCTCAGGTTCCAGTGCACTACTCTCTGTGTCTTTCTCTGTGTCTTTCTTTCCCTCTCATTAAAATAGAACAAATAAAATGCATTTAAAAAAAACACACAGGAATTACTTGCCATGTACATTTAAGGGAGATTAATAATATAACATCTTCGAAATCATGTTCACATCAGTAGAAAAGAATCATGCAAGGGTCAGGAGAAAGATCACATACTAGAGCACTACTTTCCATGTGTGAGATCCTGGGTTTGAGCCCCAGAATCGCATGGGAAAATTAGGGGCAACACTGGAGAAGAGCCATGGATGGTGATGTGGTGCTGTGGTATCTCTCTCTCAGTGTCTCTTATTCTTTTTCTCTTTCTAAAGGAAATAAAAGAATGGATCGGGGGCCAGGTGGCAGTGCATCTGATTGAGTATGCATATCATCATGTGCAAAGATATGGGTTCAAGCCACCAGTCCCTACCTGCAGGGGGGAAGCTTCATGAATGGTGAAGCAGTACTGTAGGTTTCTCTCTTCTTTCCCTCTCTCTCTCTCTCTCTCTCTCTCTCTATCTCTATTTCTATCTCTATCTCTCCATCTCACCCTCACCTCCAAGAGAAATTTCTCTCATCTCTATCCAAAATAAATAAAAAAAACCTTTATTTATTTATTTTTTTTTTTGGCCTCCAGGGTTATTGCTGGGACTCGGTGCCTGCACTACAAATCCACAGCTCCTGGAGGGTATATTTTCCCTTCTGTTGCCTTTGTTGTTTATCATTGTTGTAGATGTTTTTATTGCTGCCATTACTGTCTTTATATAGGACAGAGAGAGATTGAGAGAGGAGGGGAAGACAGAGAGGGGGAGAGAAAGACAGACACCTGCAGACCTGCTTCACCACTTGAGAAGCAACTCCCCTGCAAGTGAGGAGCTGGGTGCTCGAACCAGGATTCTTATGCCAGTCCTTGCACTTTGCACCATATGCACTTAACCCGCTGCACTACTGCCCGACCCCCATAAATACATTTTTTAAAAAGGATGAATTGAGGTTACACCTGGGAAAAGATGCCAGTTTGCATTCTTTAGGCTGAAAACTGATGGCAGGAGTTTGAATTACCTTTCCATTGGGTAGTCAGGTGTTCATTCAAAAGTCTTGAAGGAATACAAATTAAAAAAAATACTTTAAAGCCATTTTTACTTTCAATCATTTGTCTCCCCAAATCTCCTTCTAGTTCTGCAATTCACCACTGCTATGCCATGCGATCTTCTGCTAAAGTTGTATCTGTTCAGACCAGGTGGCTATTTTATCATCACAAATAGAAAATGACACCAATATTCAGGAAGGTGTAACAGTAGACTAGGCTGTGGTCCTTGGCCTTAATCTCTGTCAAAGAAAGCTTTCAGGGTGAGGGATGGAGGAGGACCTCAGATGCAATGTCCACAGCAGCTCAACTGATAAACAGGCTCTCAACCAGAATTCCACAGAAGAATCCAGAAAAGCAAAACTCACTTACAATGCTCTGGAACAGGGTAGGATGGTAAGCAATCCTCTGTGTGTTTAAGTACTTCTGTTATGGGAGTGACTAATGAAAGAAATAATTCAGTAACACCAAAGAACAGCTAACTATTCAAATAAGGAAAGAGCCAAGCAGAGAATGAGATAGAGGTAAATGTGAAAATTCAACTTACCCGCTTAACAGATTCATTCTCCAAGGAGTGTGAGTTGTATTTAGAAGTTGGTGCAGAGGCCATACTGGAAACTCTACCAAGAGAGACAACATTCAAGTTGATTGTTTCCATCACCAGAACCATACTCAAGGAACTTTACTTTATTATTATTATTATTATTATTATTATACAAGGATAGAGAGAAATTGAGAGGAGAGAGGGAGAGATAGAGACAGACACTACCAGCACTGCTTCACCACTCGTGAAGCTTCCTCTTGCAGGTGGGGGCCGGGGACATGAAACTGGGTCCTTGCGCATTTTAACATTCAACTGGGTATACCACCAGCTAGCATCACAAGACAACATTCAACATCAACTGAAAATGTAGGCGCTGGGAACAGTAGATGACATCAGGCTAGGCCTGCACAGGATTTATGGGGGGACTCCCACAGGACAAGATATCCCAGCACACACAGGGGTGAGGAAGCACCTGAATCAGTAATTTGTAGCCTATGTGCAAACTATCAACTAAAAACCTTGAATGTCGGACCAGGAAGAGAGCTCAGTGGTCGAGCACAGGGCATACATGCCAGAGACCCCAGGTTCAGCCCTTAGCACTGCATATACCAGAGCTCAGCAGTGCTCTGGTGTCTCTCTACCTCTCTCTGAGGAAAATAAAAATAAATAAACCAAAGCCCTTACCGGTTGTTAACTGTGCAGTAGGATTCCACTTTCCACACTTGACTTGTAAAGATGATTTCAAAGCAGCCCAGCAGAATGATGAAAACGATAGACAACTAAACACACAATTCCTCCTTTAAGAGATGCTTTCGCTCAAGGGAAGTGATTGAAAGTGACAGGAAATGGAAGGAAATCAAATCAGCAAGATTTGAGCCGATCACCATTTTCTGGGGCAAAATATAGACTCCATTTAAATAATGCATATTCATTGCAGCTGAGACATAAATGAAAACATCCCATTCAGAGCACACATAGCATGGTCTGAACTCACGGATTTATTGAGACTTGCAAAGATCACAGTGCCAGCGAAACATGGGGAGGCTGTCCATCCTATTTATCAAAGTTAATGCTGGGGAGGAGACATAGGCACAGTCCCTGTGCAGAATGGATGCTTTTTGCCAGGCTCGCGAAAGAGTGACAGTCCACCAGGAGATAGGCATGCAGGCAGAGAGGCCCACAGCTGTGTGTAAGCCCCTATGACCTGACCTCTGTGCATGGCTGGTCACTGTCCCAAAGACAGGTCCCCAGGTCTCCTGCCAGTAGAGGCAAAGGACAATTGGGTGGTGGAAGGCACAGCATGCTGACACCTACCTTGGAGAGACATGAAACTGTAGCGCTGTGGCAACAGCGGTCTTGCAAACAAATCAACATTTCCAAAGAAAGAAGGAAGGAAGAAAAGAAGGAAGGAGCATGCCAGGGAGATAGTGCAGAGGTTGTGTTCTAGACCTCATGCAGAAGCCTCAGAGGTCCCAGGTTCAATCCCTGGTGCCATCACGAGTCACAGTGGAGTAGTACTCTGGTCTCCTCTCTCTTTCTCTGCTTTTCTCTTATGGAAATAAATAAATCTTTGGGTCACGTAGTGGCGCACCTGGTTGAGCACACATGTTACAATGTGCAAAGACCCAGCTTCAAGCCCTTGGTCCCCACCTGTGGGAGAAAGCTGTGCAAGTGGTGAAGCATTACTGCAGGTGTCTCTCTCCCTTTGTATCACCTCCTTCCTCCTCAACTTCTTTCTGTCTCTATCAAATCAGTCAATAAATAAAATATTTAAAAATTAAATAAATATTAAAAAAAACATTTTAAATGAGTTAAGGGGGGAAGACCCCAGAATCGAGGAGATGGCTCAGCACATAGAGCACACACATTACCATTAAGGAGTTCTAGCCCCAGCACCACAGACAACAGCAAGGGAGCCCCAAGGGTAGTAGAGAAGTCCTTTGGGAACTCTCCTCTCTCTCCTACCCTCTAACATACAAGCCAAAGAGGCCTCACAGTGGGATTATACACATATGAGACTCTGGGTTCATTCCCTGGAAACACATTAAAAATAGGCCGAGGGGGCAGGCGGTGAAACACCTGGTTGAGGGCATGTTACCATGTGAAAAGATGTAGGTTTAAGCCCCCAGTACCACCTGTAGGGGGGAAGGTTCACAAGTGTTGAAGCAAGTGCAGTAATTGTCTGTCTGTCTGTCTGTCTGTCTGTCTGTCTGTCTGTCTATCTATCTATCTCTTCCCCTCTCCTCTCAATTTCTCTCTGTCCCATCAAATAATGAGAGAAGGGGGAAAAATAAAAAGGAAAAATGCCTTCTGGGAGTTCTGGATTCATTGTGTAGGCACCGAGCCCTATGTGATAACCATGGCGGCAATAACATTTTTTTAAAAGCCCAATGGTGAGGAGAAATAGATGAAGATGGGGGTAGCCACCAGGATGACGAAGCGAGGACATGGCCAGGTAAGGACAATCAGAGAAGGTGAAGCCCGCCAGGCTTACCTGCCAGGACTCAGCTCTCCCACAGCATGGCTGGGGGTCACCAAAGAGTTACTGATCAAGTGCAGAACACCCCACACTGATATATGTCTCAGTGGGGTGAGCTTGTATACTGTCCTCCAGAACCCAGAGCAGTGGAAGTAGGGGTGACTACTGAGACTTAACCAGGAACCATTAGGGGAAAACGAAATCCTTCTGTATAGAAAGGGATATTCAACCTGAAAAACAAACATCTGAAACTACAAGGGGTAGCACAACCTAAGATTAGAAGGAAAATTTGGAAAAGATTAAAGAATGATAGCCCTATTTATTTTCTTTGGGAAATGAGAAGGTGGGGTCACAGAACCTTGGTGGTGGGTGTAGTGTGGCACTACACTGTTAGCTTTAAACACTGTAACCTGTGGTGGGGGCCCTGATCCCTACATGCAGGGGGGAGCTCTACGCACAGTGAAGCAGTTCTGCAGGTGTCTCTCTCTGTCTAGTTCTCCCTCCTCTTCAACTTCTCTGTCCCATCAAACAAATAAATGAATGAGTGAATAAACAAAATGTTGAAAAATGAAAAATTGCAAAGAAAAAAATGAGGACAAAAAAGAATGATAATCTTTTAATAGAATAGAATGAATTCGATTTTTGAACAGATTAGTACAGTGGGCTTTGCAAAGTGTTTTAGCCCCAAGCTCAAATCATAGCCAAGTCACCCAGAGTTCCAGAAATGTCTTGAAATGATGCTGATAACTCAATATTTGGGGTTGGGGAGCTGGGATATAGCACACCTAGTTGAGCACACATATTACCCAGCACAAGAATGTGGGTTCAAGTCCCACATTCAGGGGGGAAGCTTCACAAGTGAAGTAGGGCTGCAGGTGCCTTTCTTTCTTTCTCCCTTTCTTTCTTTTTTCTTTTTTTTTTTTCCTCCTCCAGGGTTATTGCTGGGCTCGGTGCCTGCACCATGAATCCACTGTTCCTGGAGGCCATTTTTCCCCACTTTTGTTGCCCTTGTTGTAGCTTCGTTGTGGTTATTATTATTGCCCTTGTTGACGCAATTCGTTGTTGGATAGGACAGAGAGAAATGGAGAGAGGAGGGAAAGACAGAGAAGGGGAGAGAAAGATAGACACCTGCAGACCTGCTTCACCGCCTGTGAAGCGACTCCCCTGCAGGTGGGGAGCCGGGGGCTCGAACCGGGATCCTTACGCCGGTCCCTGCGCTTTGCACCACATGCGCTTAACCCACTGCGCCACCGCCCGACCCCCTCTTTCTCCCTTTCTATCTCCCCCTCCTCTCTCAAATTCTCTGTCCTATCAAATAAATAATATTTTAAAAATATTTGAGGGGGGAGCTAGGCGGTGGCGCAGTGGGTTAAGTGCACATGGCGCAAAGCGCAAGGACCGGCGTAAGGATCCTGGTTCAAGCCCCCGGCTCCCCACCTGCAGGAGAGTCGCTTCGCAAGCAGTGAAGCAGGTCTGCAGGTGTCTGTCTTTCTCTCCTCCTGTCTTCCCCTCTTCTCTCCATTTCTCTCTGTCCTATCCAACAACAATGACCGCTATAACAACAATAACAACCATAACAAAGGCAACACCAAGGGCAACAAAATGGGAAAAAATAGCCTCCAGGAGCAGTGGATTCGTAGTGCTGGCACCAAGCCCCAGCAATAACCCTGGAAGCAAATATATATATATATATATATATATATATATATATATATATATTTGAGGGGGGACACTCTTTTCCAGCAGTACCAGAAATGAAGACTTTTCAGAGACTAGACACAATACTGACAACATTTTGATAAGAACTCTATGTCTTTGTGCAAACATTACAAGACAGTCAAGAGCATGTCAGAAAGGTGGCATGAACATCAGCTCTGCTCGCACCCTCCTATTCCTGTTCATTAGCCAGAGAAGGCAGATACATCTTCCTGTTTTCTTTCAGATTCATTTTTTTAGGTTTCAATTGAAAAATGAACTAAATGCGGGGCCATGCGGTGGTGCATCCAGTAGAGCACACAAGTTACCATGAGCAAGCTCCAGGGTTCAAGGTCTTGGTCCCCACCTTCAGGGCGGTGGGGCAAACTTGACACACAGTGAAGCAGTTCTACAGGTGTCTCTCCCTGTCTACTTCTCCCTCCTCTTCAATTTTTCTCTGTCCTACCAAATAAATAAATGAATGAGTGAATAAACAAAATGTTGAAAACTAAATGAAATGTAACAGAAATGCCCTCTTCCCCCAATTTTCTATCCCCTTAGAGATACAGTGTACACGCTACACAGCCCCACCTGGTCACGTCTATAAATGCCTGACTCTGAGAATAAGCGCTGAGCTGTATCCTACCCCCCTACACACACACCCACACACACCCACCCGCCTCATTACCCCAGAGAGAAGCCTCACACTCAGCAGAAATCACTCCTGGCTCCCCAGAATCCCCAGAATCCCATCCCAAGTTAGTGCGAATTTGCTGCTAGCACTTTGGACTGACTCCCTTTTAGCAGCTCCTGGAGAATTACGAAGTGCCATCTTCCTAGCCAGTCACTCTACTGGGGCCACCCCAGAGGGGGACCAAGGACAGATCAGAGAAAACCCAGGGGCTAGGTCTCCTGAGTCAGTTCCAAGAAGAGATGTAGGCAAGCCTCTCTGCGGAGAGGGTCCCACTGATGCTGAGAGGGGACAGAAGCTGAGCAGCAGGCTGACCCGGTGGCTTCCTGGTTGACCTTGGGCAGGCTGTTGCACTTGGCTGGCTCCGGTGGCTATTATCTCTTTTCCACTTGGTCATGCTCGGGCAAAAAGAACACAGAAGCACACATTGAGGGCCCTGCTCCATTCGTTAACAAACAATATGCTTTTTTATTTTCAATGATGAAAGGATAATTACTGAAAGCAGAAACCGTGGTCCATTCTTCTACAAACTAGTACTGAGCCTCCAAGTAGCAGAGAGAAAGTGAAGCACTACAGGAAGAGCACACACGGCCAGTGTGACCTTGTTAGAAAGCTTCTCTTTCAAAGGGGCCTGCAAAGTATGTCTGAGATAGGAGCTGGGTATGCCATGCGGTACTGTGTAGAATGTTCGAGAAGGAGAGCCAGACCTGGGGCTATGGAACTACAGGCCTGGCAAGTCTCTCTATGTCCTCAGAATGCCAACATCAGTTTCAATATAGCTCAATAGTTGACACTATAATGAATTTAAAAAAATATTTATTTACTTATTCCCTTTTTTTGCCCTTGTTGTTTCTTATTGTTGTAGTTATTGTTGTTGTTATTGATGTCATTGTTGTTGGATAGGACAGAGAGAAATGGAGAGAGGGGGAGAGAAAGATAGACACCTGCAGACCTGCTTCACCACCTGCGAAGCGACTCCACTGCAGGTGGGGAGCCGGGGGCTTGAACCGGGATCCTTATGCCGGTCCTTGCACTTTGTGCCACCTGCACTTAACCCACTAAGCTACCACCCGACTCCCCACTATAATGAATTTTACCAAAGTCAGCTACCCTTTTAGTTACTGGCCATTTGAATCCAAATGCCTAATGAGCAAGCTTTAAGTCTTTTGCTTAATGATCTACTTTTTGAAATAAATACACTTTGTTATTAAAGTTGTTAGAAAGGCCATGATACATTTTTGTATAGAAAACTATAGGAGAAAAATACACCTCGACTTTTCTGATAACCCAACTTCGATTTTATTTATATGTTCAGATAGAGACAGAGAAGACAGAGAGAGAGTGAAAGAGACCGCAGCACTGAAGCTCTCTGCAGTGTAGCAGAAGCTGGGCTCACACCTGGGTCATGCACACAGCAAAGCAGTGCATTATCCCGGGGAGCTCTTTCAATGGCCCAATGCACTGATTTATTCTGTAGTCCCAGGGACTGAATTCAGAATTTCTTGCATGTATTGGGTGCCCTGCTCCAGTTTCTATTCTTGATTGTCATTTGAAAGAGACACCATATCACCACTTCAGCAGACATGGAGCTCAGTCAGTCAGTGTGGTGGTGTTCTGTGTGGTGCTGGGGCTCCACACAGGGTCTCACACATAAGAAACACGGCTCTCTACATGCGGAACTACCTCCTATCTCTAGTCCTTTATTTATTTATTTATTTATTTATTCCCTTTTGTTGCCCTATATTGTTTTTCTGATGTAGTAATTATTACTGATGTCGTTGTTGTTGGATAGGACAGAGAGAAATGGAGAGAGGAGGGCAGTACAGAGAGGGGGAGAGAAAGATAGACACCTGCAGACCTGCTTCACCGCTTGTGAATCGACACCCCTGCAGGTGGGGAGCCAGGGGCTCAAACCGGGATCCTTATGCCGATCCTTGCGCTTTGTACCACCTGCGCTTAACCCGCTGTACTACCGCCCGACTCCCTTTTTTTTACATTTTTTTTTCCCAGAGCACTGCTTAACTCTGCTTTATGGTGGAGCAGGAGATTAAATTTGGGATTTAGGAGCCACAGGTATGAAAGCCTTTTTGGATGACCAACATGCTGTCTTTGCCCCAACTCCGCTAGGGCTCATTTTTCCCCTAATGCCTTAAATAACAACAACAGAAGCAACAAGTTTGGACAACTTTGGCTTTCAGATGAAGACAGAATTCCCTGACGTAGGATGTAGGCTCAACACTGGGATCTAACATCTCTTTCTTCTATATTTATGGGGGGGTGATGGTTTATAGTACAGTTGCAGACATACGGGTAGATTTTCTCATCTCCCCATAATAGACTTTCACATCCAGCATAGGTCCATTTCCACCATCATGCACCAGGAACCCAGAGCCACCCTTTTCCCCCCTTCCCCCCGCAAATCTCATTATGGAGAAGGGGTGCAGGAAAGCAGAGTGAGCAAATGCAGATCTGGGGGTTTCTATCGCAAAGTCACTTCCCTGGCTGCAATAAAACCCAAACTTAAAAGTCACTCAGTAGATAGTCAGGTGTGTTCATTCTGGCTACTTAGAAAGCCAGAGAATCAGTTGTTTGCCCAGGGGCTAAGCAGTGGCACACCTGGTTGAGTGCACACGTTCCCATGCACAAGGACCCAGGTTCAAGGCCTTGGTCCTCCATCTACAGGAGTAAAGCTACCTCACTGGTGAAGTAGTGCTGCAGGTCAATCTCTCTCTCTCTCTCTCTCTCCCCCTCCCTGGTGAAGTAGTGCTGCAGGCCTCTCTTTCTCTCTCTCTCCCCCTCTCTCTCTCTCTCTCTGTTTCCCCCTCCTTTCGATTCCTGTCCCTATACAAAGCATACATAAAATCATTAAAATAAAAATATATATATATGCTTATAGAAGGGGGATGATGTTCACATCCCAGCCACTTTGAGACCAGGGTCGCTCTCAATCTGACCTGCACATATGCTCAACCAGGTAACAGTGCAAAATGAGTCACCAAAAGTAAGAGCAGACTTCCTTCGACTCGGCTTATGAATATGTATGTGTACTTTACACATAGTACTCAGACAAAAGTTGATATACTTCATATTCATACATTTTCCTTTGAGGAAGGGCCCAAAGAGAAAATATTTCCAGTTTCGTCCTTGTGTTGCTCCACTAATGCAGCCATAGAGGAGAGTGGCTGAGTGGTGGCACACCTGGTTGAACACACGTGTTACCATAGGCAAGGACACTGGTTCAAGCCCCTGGTCTCCACTTGCAGGGGTGAAGCTTTACTAGCAGTGAAACAATATTTAGGTGTCTCTTTCCCTCTCTAGCTCTCCCTTTCTTCTCAGTTTCTTTGTCTCTATCCAAAATAAACAATATAATAAAACAATCTAAAAATATTAAAAAGAAGAAAAAAAAGGAATTGTTGTGTGTCAACAAGACTCTCTCTCCAGGGTCTGGGTGGTGGTGCACCTGACAGAAAGCATACATTACAGTGTGCAAGTCCCCAGGTTCAAGCCCCTGGGCTCTACCTGCAGAGGGGAAGCTTCATGTGGCATCCCTTTCTCTCTCTCTCTCTCTCTCTCTCTCTCTCTCTTTCTCCCTCTCCCTCTCTCTTGCTCTACCCCTATATTCCTATCTCCCTACCTCCCCTTATCTCTCAATTTCTGTTCGTACCCAATAAAAATAAATAAGATAAATATTTTTTAACAGATCAGAATGTACTTGCTTATATTCCTTTAAATAATGCAAAGGCCTTTGGTTAGATGCAGCCATTTAGACCTATTGGCCAATGCTTTGGAATCCTTTTTACCACTGCTCAGTGCTGGATCTGAGCTGATCCACCCAACCTGCTACGAGGTCCCTTCATGACAAATGGCACATCTTCAAGACAGCTGATTGGCCTTGGAGAGCTAAGCCAGGGCCACAGTGTAGGACAACTTACACATGCTTTACAAACTGAAACCAGCATGTTAACTCTTAGAAAAGTCAATGACCATCAGGTTCACTTGTTTTTTTTTAATATATGAAGGCCACCAAGCCATGACACCACACAAGTTTAAACAGACCATCCAATCCACCAATGGTTGTTGTGACAGTCAAATACCTACCAGTAAACAGAGTTTTAAAAATAGGAGCAGGATCAAGTTCCTCACTTCCCTGCCAATTCCAAAACTCCAGAACGCAGCCAAGCTGCTCTAAGACAAAAGCATGTTTTGTGGAACAAGTTTCCCCTGTAAGAACGAGCTCCCCCAAAGATATCTGTAGCACATCAGAAAAAAGCACCTCCTTGAGCAAAAGCTGAAATGGTTAACTGCAGAAGGTGAACAACCAACATGCCCACAGTCCTAACCCTGGTAGTTGAGAAGGTGTCCATTCACAGCATCTCCTGGCTCTTCAAAGACGTCCTTAGCTCTGAGCGGAGGACCCCCCCAAGGCAAGCCCAGGCACTGAGTATTTCAGACAAAAAACATCTCCCCAAGTGAAACTGCTGGTGGTGGAAAAGGAACCAGAAAGAACTCGAGAGCCGATGTAGACAGAAGAGGCTGGAGATGCTAGCCTGTGTGTGGACCGGTTCCTCCAGGTGCTTTCACTGGGAGAAGCAGGAGTTGTGTTGGCACCGGGTCCTCATGTACCTGCTTCCAAACCCAGGGAGCTTTCCTACCTCCCCAGGAAAGCACATGCACAGGTGCACATACCTCACTCTTCCATATGCTTATCTCACTTCTTGTGGTGTTTCGTACTTCTCCATGGACATTCTTTTTTAAAAAAATAAAAAGATTTACATGTTGATTGATTAATGAGACTAAGAGACAGAGCCAAAGAGAAGATCATCCGGACACAGGCAGTGCTGGGGATCAAACTTGTGGCCTTGGGTGTGCAAGTCCTGTGCTCTACCACTGAGTCAATTCCTCAGCACACACCCGGACATTCAGTGTTTGTGTTAGGTCACAACGCCCAAGTGGCAGGGGCTACGGTTCATAGCGTTGCTCAAGTGGCACCTCGACAAAGCAGTGTGGGGACTCAGTGAACAAATGACTATGAATGTATGAATATGGCGTCACCTCATTTATCTCTACTGACAGTGGAAAAGTTAGTCATTGGCCATAAAACATCGTTCAACCTCCCTCATCAGGGTTTAGTTTTGTCAACAACCCCCTTAAATGACTTTCTAATCTTCTGCATTGGCACATAGCCTTAAATCATCCACTGACTGTAAGTGTCTTTTGACTCTGACATACGTGGACGTGTGAGGCATCCTTCTGTCCCCTGCTTTCCTCACACAGCACCCTGGTAAGGGTCATAGTGCACGGTCTCCACTAGTTCCGAGAAATGCATGCAATGATAGAGTCTATAGGGCCCTCCAACAAGACACAGTCTGTCATTGACTTAATGTTGTTGAAGCAACGTACGACTGGACCACTGAATGTCACTGGCACTGCTGCACAGTAGTACAATGTCCATCCTCTGTCTTCCAATCTCTTCTCAGAGGCTGTTGGAACTAGTTCCCGGTACCAACACTGCAAGTGGTGCTGGGATGGACACTCCTGTAAATCTCTCCTACTTTGGGTACACATATGTAAGACAGACAACGAGATTTTTGTGGGAGGTTTTCCCCTCACCTTTGACCCTGCATAAACACACTGAGAAATCTGGATTATCCACAGAAGATGGAGAATGGGAGAAAAGAGTAGGCAAGCCAACCACCCTGAGGTGACATGACACTGTCAGCAGTAGTTCAAGAGGCAAGGGGACAGACACTAAGTGATGTATGTGCACTACTTGAGTTTCCTGGGGTCTCTGTAAAAAGGGACCACTACTTGGATGGTTGAGAAAAGATACTTCTTCTCTCCCACCTGCAGTCCTGCTTCACCACTCATGAAGCTTTCCTCTTGCAGGATGGGACTGGGGGCTTGAACCCAGGTCCTTGCATAGTGTAACGTGTGCTCAACCACTTTGAGCCACTGCCTAGGCCTGTTTGCTTGTTTTTTACCAGAGCGTTGTTCAGCTCTGACTTATTGCCTTATGGTGGTGCTGGGAATTAACTGGAATCTCAGGCATGACAATATTTTTTTGCATAACCACCGTGTTGTCTCCCAGGCCTCATATGAATTCTTTCTCAGGATGACCCAAGAACCCCCTAAAAGTAGCCACTTTGTTACATTATCACTCTTAGTTTTACACAGATAAAAATGTCATTACAGTGAAATAAACTTCCACTTCAATTTTTAAAAAGCAATCAAGAAATATATACTGGGCAACTACTCTGGAAGATTAAAAAAAACAGAGATAGGTCTTCAAGGAATTGTCTTGGAGTGATGAATGAAAATAATACAAGTTAATAGACAAGTAAAGGCAGGGCCAGAGAAGTGAATAAGATGAACAGATAGATAGATAGATAGATAGATAGATAGATAGATAGACAGACAGACAGACAAACAGACAGACAGAGTCAACCCATTTCTGTGACCTTGGGAGAACTACAGTGGGGACACACAGACTCTGGTGATAGGAATGGTGTGGAACTATACCCCTGTTAACTTATAACTTTGTGAATCATTAATAAAAAGCTGAAATTAAGAAAAAATAATACAAGTCAAACCAAAATAAAGACAATGGAACGGTGTGAAGTAAAAAGCAGGAAAGATTATAATGCAGGTAGCACCAGTGCAGACCCTCTACTCAGTGCATGTGACCACACTACCATTTACTGCTCCCCAAGATGAACTCACTCAGTCCCTGCAGGCAACTCCCATGACTGTGTTCATGACAGCACACCCCTCCCCAAAGAGGAAGGCTACACAGCATGCCCACTGAGACCTGTGGATGGAAGAATCCAAACCCAGTCAGTCTGGTCCTCTTACCTGTTGACAGATGTCCACTCCCAGTGGGTTCTCCAGCATATAAATAAACTAGAACATGACATGCATGCCTTCTTCCACAGATGAATCAAAACAACTGAGGCCGGGTGGTGGCACACCCAGTTGGTGGCACACTCAGTTGAACACATATGTTACAATGTACAAGGACCCAGGTTCAAGCCCCTACTCCCCACCTATAGGAGGGAAGCTTTATGAGCAGTGAAGCAGTGTGCAGGTATCTTTCTTTCTCTCCTTCTCTCATCTCCCCTTCCCCTCTCAATTTCACTCTGACTATATCAAATTAATAAATATTTTAAAAAGAACTAAAGGCTCATTGGAATATCACATCCATGAAAAAAAAATCTGCTGGTCACAAAAATTCACTCTACCCTTCCTTTTATGTTTTTTTAAATACTATTTTTTATTTAATGATAGCCAAAGAGAGAGAGAATGAGAGAGCAAATCAGAGTATCACTCTCGTTTGTGGGGTTCTGGGGACCAATCCCAGGACCTCAAGGATGCCAGTCCTGTGCTCCACCTGCCAATCACTTTCCTGGCTGCCAGTTCTCAAAGAAGACTAAGCAAGGGAGTCGGGCTGTAGCGCAGCGGGTTAAGCGCAGGTGGCGCAAAGCACAAGGACCGGCATAAGGATCCCGGTTCGAACCCCGGCTCCCCACTTGCAGGGGAGTCGCTTCACAGGCGGTGAAGCAGGTCTGCAGGTGTCTGTCTTTCTCTCCCCCTCTCTGTCTTCCCCTCCTCTCTCCATTTCTCTCTGTCCTATCCAACAATGACAACAACAATAATAACTACAACAATAAAAACAACAAGGGCAACAAAGGGAATAAATAAAATAAAATAAATTTAAACAATTAAAAAAAAGAGGACTAAGCAAATGCCCCAAATTCAAGTCTATAAGGCACTGAGCCACTACATCCCACTGCAATCCTACTTTAAGTCACAGAAGAGTTCTTTCAAAATATAGTCAACAGAGGCAGGGAGACAGCATAGTGGTCATGCAAACAACTTTCAGGCATGAGGCTCTGAGCTCCCAGGTTCAATCCCCAGCACCACTATAAGCCAGAGCTGAGCAGGGTTTTGGGGAGAAAAAAAATAAACTACAGTCAAGAAAATGAATAGCTGGAGGCCAGGGGGTGGCGCACTTGGTTAAGCACATATATTATAGTGTACAAGGATCGAGGTTCAAGCCCCTGGTCCCCACCTGCAGGGAGAAAGCTTCACAAGTGGTGAAGCAAGGCTGTAGATGTCTCTGTCTCTTTCTTTCTCTATCTCCCCCTCTCCTCTCAATTTGTCTTTCTGTCCAACAATATATACATATTGGACATTATATATATTCATATAATATATATACATAATATATAATAAAATGGATATTGACATCCCTCAAGGACAAAAGAAGACTAAACACTGAATGAGGGACAGCTTAGATGCTATGAGAACTTGTCATCAGGTCACTGGAGCAAATTCAACTAAGCAAACACACCCATCCATAGTTTATAGTTGCACAATTTGTAATAGTCAAAATACGGAAGCAACCTAAGTGTTCAACAACAGATGAGTGGCTAAGAAAATTGTGGTATATACACATAATAGAATACTACCCAGCTATTAAAAATGATGAAGTAACTTTCTTCACCTCATCTTGGATGGAGCTTGAAGGAATCATGTTAAGTGAAATCAGCCAGAAAGAGAAGGATAAATATGAGATGATCTCACTCATGAGCAGAACTTCAGAAACAAGAACAGAAGGAGAAACCCAAAGTCAAACTTGGACTGGTTGGTTGTATTACAGCAAAGTAAAGGACTCTGGGGAAGAAGGACAGGGGGCACGCGGGGGGGGAGGTTGTCTCAGGACCTGTGCATGATGGTAGAAAAGGACCTAAGCTGGAGGTGAAAGTGTTTTGCAGACACCTATCATGGTGAGATGGGGAATTATACCCAGGTATCAACAACTGTACGTAAGTCATTAACCTCTCCATAAAAACAAATAAACAAACAAATAAAACTGTATGACATTTCTCAAGCAGCCCCTTCTGTCAGTGTGAGCACTTAGCTCAGACAGGCAGAGAACTGTGCAGAGGACACTCCAGTAATTGTTTGGAAACTCCTGCAGAGTCTAAAGCATTAGACAGCATCTTATGAATTTATTTCATCCCACTTTTTTCAGAGAAAAACAATGCTTCCCATAGCATGAGAGCCCACTCTTGATACTGAAGAGGGATTTACACAGAGATGATTTTGCTCAAGAGCCAAATGCCAGATGCCACTCACCCAAGACTTCACACCATTGATGGCAACTGTGAAGATGTGCCTTCTGACAACACCAGCCCTGCGCATCAATCAATATGTCCTCAACACGGTGACATTGAAGTTGGGGTGGGGGAGGAAAAACTAAACAGTGAAAAAGGAAAAAGAAAAAGAAAAAAGAAAAAAGAAAAAAGAGAAGGTGGCCTGGGCTCTGAAGGCAAAGATTAGGACCTTATTCCAGTACTGGATTCTGATGAGTTTCCACTCATGCCTGTCCCATAAGAAGACAAAAGGACTGGGCTCTATTTGCAAATGCAGCACTAGGGCATGAATTCAAGGCCTCGTGTGTGCTTGACCACATTGAGCATTTCTTGGGGCCATTTGTAAAAATTTATTTAGAGACGAACAGAGATGAGAGATACAGCACCATTCCACCATCTATGTAGCTCCCCCACTGACCCACCCATCCACAGTGCTGACATTGGTGCTTCCATGAACCCAGGCTCTAACCAGGGCCTCATGCGTGGCACACTATCTCCTGGCCCTTGGAAACTTTTCTTTTGCTGCTGTTTACGTCACACATACATGCCCACATGTCATATTCTCATTCTCTTCCCCCCCCCATTTAGAATTTGTCATTATTAGCAAGGAGGAACTTTTAGTAGATATAGAAGGAATAATCTTAAGGAAAAATAAAATAGGAAAGAAAGTCTTGAAAATAAAGAGGAACTAAAATCAGGGTTAAAAGAGTGGCAAAAAGAAGACTGAAAGAGTAGGGTTAATAGCATAATGGTTCTGCTAAAAGACTCTCATACCTGAGGCACCACAGTCTAAGGTTTAATCCCCTGCACCACCATAAGCCAGAGCTGAACAGTGTTCTGTGGCGCGTGCATGCGTGCGTGCGTGTGTGCATGTGTATCTTATTCAAATAAAACAAATAATATATATATATTAGAAAAAATATGGTAAAATTCCAGCACCATAACAACAAGGCACAAGAATCTGACACAGAGACTATTTAGGGTTTTTGAAGGAGTGACACATGGCACTCCACAGAATAATGGAAGGAGCCCCCAAGAAGCTCTACACTGACTGCCAAGACATGGAGGAAATCTGAGTAGTGGTGACTGCTAGTGAGAAATAAATGTGTTGACATATTGGTGACACATGCTATCTGATGTGACCACATCTGAGACACAGATTCTACAAACATAATTCAACACGAAATCACCATCTAATCACCACAACCTCACAGCAAATCAGAAGCTGCCAAGGGTACTCAGGAAAAGCCTATAGCTAACATCATTCTCAGAGGAGGAGGATCAGATGTGTTCCCTCCACTGGGGAAGAAGAAGGGTGGATATTCTAAGAGGTACAGGGCAGAATGTTTAGCAGTAAGTTAACAAGGAAAGAGAAAAAAATCAAAGGCATAAGATACTCGGAGAAGGGATCAGGTGGTGGCACATCCACTATAGCACACGTGTTACCATGAGCAAGGATCCCGGTTCAAGCCCCTATGAGTGGTGAAGTAATGCTGCAGATGTCTCTATCTTATCCTTCCCTCTCAATTTCTCTCTGTTTCTACCCAAATAAAAAAAGTTGTTGGAAGAAGGAAGTAAAACGGTTTGCAGACATCATGCTGGTATATGGAAAATGGTCCTAAGGATACTGCAGGAAAACTTTACAAGTACTAAGTAAACTCTTTTGGTATGCTTCTAAATTCTGCTTATAAGACCTTCTGTTCTGATCATCACATTAGGTTCGCTTGTATTACTTACGCTGTGGTCTATTTACATAGTCATTGTTTTCATTGGTTTAATCCCCACTGGTTCCAGCGCTTTTTCCTTCTCCCTACCCCCTATCCTACGTACTTCCTCCTCCTGACACTTCCGCCTCAGGAGATTATATATAGGACAGGATTGTGATTAGAGCTACCCAGATCACACTGCATTCCCGCTCAGTAAAGACTGAACTGCGTTCCCAGCTCAGCCATGAGTCCCTGGTCGTCTCTCTCCCGCCCGCGCCGCCCGCGAAGCTAGTCTGGCAAAACTCAATAAGGTTGCAAGGTTCCAAGGTAAGCATAAAACTGCACCTGTATTATCCATGAAAAACAAAGCACTGAGCATACAACTAATATTCGTGACACAAGAGGAAATACTTTGGGAGACATACATAAGACTCATACCCTGGAGAGCACAAGCCCCCTCTCAAAGGGAAACAGGTCCAAGTGCATGTAGAAAGAAATCCTAAGGGGTCAGGCAGTGATGCACCCAGCTGAGTGAACACATCGCCATGCTCAAAGACTCAGGTTCAAGCCCCCAGTCCCCATGTGGTGAAGCAGTGTTAAAGATCTCTCTTTTTCTCTCTCTCTCTCTGTCAACCCATTCGATTCTCAATTTCTCTTTCTCTCTGTCTTATCAAACAAACAAAGCTTAAGGAATTTTTTAAAAGAAATAAATCTTAAAAGGCTTCTTGTTAAGAAATGGATATTGGTCTATGGTTTCAATGCAGTCCCTGGTCAAGATACGATGGGCTTTGTTATATAGGTGGATGATTCTAAAATTAGTATGGGAAGGTAGATGGCCAAGATTAGGCAAAATAAGTCTCAAGGTGAGGGGAGGGGGAGGATACTTTATTTCCAAACTGACTAGAAGGCTTTGGGAATGGAGACTTGTGTGAAGATCCATAGAACAGCAGAGTCCAGGACACAAGTTCTTTTTATTTTTCTTTATAAAAAGGAAACACTGACAAAAACCATAGGATAAGAGAGGTACAACTCCACACAATTCCCACCACCAGAACTCCGTATCCCATCCCCTCCCCTGATAGCTTTCCTATTCTTTTTTTAAATATTTATTTAATTTATTTATTCCCTTTTGTTGCCCTTGTTGTTTTATTGTTGTAGTTATTATTGTTGTTGTCATTGTTGGATAGGACAGAGAGAAATGGAGAGAGGAGGGGAAGACAGAGAGGAGGAGAGAAAGATAGACACCTGCAGACCTGCTTCACCACCTGTGAAGCGACTCCCCTGCAGGTGGGAAGCCGGGGTTCGAACCGGGATCCTTATGCTGGTCCTTGTGCTTTGCACCACCTGCGCTTAACCCGCTGCGCTACAGCCCGACTCCCGCTTTCCTATTCTTTATCCCTCTGGGAGTATGGACCCAGGATCATTATGGGGTGCAGAAGGTGGAAGGTCTGGCTTCTGTAATCGGTTCTCTGCTGAACATGGGCATTGGCAGGTCGATCCATACTCCCAGCCTGCAGGACACAAGTTCTAACCACAGTCAGCTGATCTCCAGCAAAGGTGATAAGAGACCTGACAGGAAAGGAGAGGTTCAATCCCCAACACCACCATCAGCCAGAGCTAAGTAGTACTCTGGTGTCTCTCTCTCTGCATATATATTCCTGCCTCCTCTTTCTGCATTTCTCTCATTAAAATGATTTTTTAATAAATAAATAAATAGAGAAAAAAAGTGTTGCTTTGCCAAAGGCACAGTGGAGAGAATAAAAGGACAAGCTGGTGTGGGAGAAGGAGCCTGCAGATCCCTTAATAGATAAAGACCTTGTATCCAAAAACCGTAAGGACTCTTAAAACCTCAGAGGGCTGGGTTGTAGCGCACCTAGTTAAGTGCACATTACAATGCACAAGGACCCAGATTCAAGCTCTCAGTCCCCACCTACAGGAAGAAAGCTTCACAAGTGGTGAAGCAGTGCTGCGGGTGTCTCTCTGTCTCTCCCTCTTTTGTAATGCTTTTATTGTTATTTTATATATTTTTATTTTTTAAATCTATTTATTTATTTATTATTGGATAGAGACAGAGAGTAATTAAGAGGGGGGTGGAGATAGAGAGGGAAAAAAACAAAGAGACACCTGCAGCCTTGTTTCACCAGTTGTGAAGTTTCCCTCCTGCGGCTAGGGATCAGGGACTTGAACCTGGGTCCTCGTACACTTATGAGGTAATGTGAGCACTTAACCAGGTGCACCACTACCTCGCCCCTTCCCTCTCACTTTCTATCTCTCCCTTCCTCTGTCTGTTTCTGGCTGTTTCTATCCAGTAAATAAAGATTATAAAAAATTAAGAACACTTACTCAGGACAGACAGTTCAATAAAAAGCAGGTGACGCTTCACAGAAGACAGGTGAGTCACCTCCTGTGGTCAGCAGGGTTATGCTGGCAGAAACCACAGGGGAGGGTATCACACAGCCTGTGGTCATGACCCATCAGGGCACACGAACAGGAGGCAAGAGGACAAACCCCATATGGAGAAACAGATGCGGGTAAGGAACCTGGTTTATGCCAAAGGCTATTTGGGGGTTTATGACATCATCCACAGGCCACACATACTGATCAACTAAAAGATGAGTGTCAAATGCTGCTAGGAGAAAAAGCTCCGAGGAGCCATCTGGTGAAACAACCTGTTCAAAGTGCACATTACCATCAGCAAGCACCTGGGTTCAGGCCTCTGGTCTCCACACAGCGAGGGAAGCCTTTTGAGTGGTGAAGCCGTGTTGCAGTTGTCTCTCTCTCCCTATGTCCACCTCCCCTCTCAAGTTCTCTCTCTATCTAATAAATAAATTAATTAAATACAGTAAAAAAGAAGAAGAAAGAAACAATATGACCAAAGCTCCACTTGCCTTGGCAGTGCCAGAGCAAATGATTTTTCAGGCCACTGATCGCTCCAGAGCTGTTATAAAGGACAAATAGGGGGGGTCAAGCAGCGGCGGCACAACTGGCTGAGCACATATTATCATGCCCGCAATCAAGCCCACCTGCAGGGGGAAAGCTTCACCAGCAGTGAAGCAGTGCTGCAGGTGTTTTTCTCTCCCTCTTCCCTCTCAACTTCTCTGTCTCTAGTATCTAAAGAAAAAAATGTTAAATCACATTTGAAAAAGGACAAATGGAAGTATAAAACTGAAAAACTATACACAGTTTCTACACACAAAAAAGTAATCAAAAAGCGATGTGAGGAAGGCCAGGCAGTGATGCTGCCAGTCTCTCCTCTTTCTCTCTCTCCTTCTCCCCCTCTCCCTCCCTCCCTGCCTTCCTCTATCTCCCCCTCCCCTCTCAATTTCTATCTGTCCTATCACATAAAAATAGAAAGAAAGAAAACAAGGAAAAAATGGTCGGTGGAAGCAGTGGATTCAGTGCCAGTACTGAGCCCTAGTAATAACCCTGGTGACACTAAAAATGTAAATCAATCAATTAATCATCAAATAACTGCAGCAATGAGTAAGGCTGTGAATCCACACCAGCCACAACAATGAGGCAAGTGATACAAAGACAGGTGGGAAAATTGCCCACTGCGATGAGGCTTAAAGAGGGCAAAATGGGCTGGAGAAACACAGCTTGCTGGGTGTTTGTCTTGCCGTGTGTGCAGCCCGGGCCTGGTACTGTGGCATCTCTCCCTCCCTGTCTGGCTGGTTACAGATCTGAATGAAAAAGTCAGCCACGAGTGGTGGAACTGTGCATGTTCAAAGCACAAGGGCGGGGGGGGGGGATCTCCATTAAGGTAGAAAGGAGAGACTACTGGAGAGTGTGGAGATAGCATAATGGTTCTGCTAAAGATTCTCATGCCTAAGGCATGAAAGGTCTCAGGTTCAATCCCCATTACCACCATCAGTCAGAGCTGGGCAGGTGCTGTCTTTCTCTCTGTCTTTCTTTTTTTTTCCCATTTTTTTTTACTCTGATTTTTTTTTTTTGGGGGGGGGAATTAATGTTTTACATTCAACAGTAAGTACAATGGTTTGTACATGCATAACATTCCCCAGTTTCTTGTTTGTTTGCTTTTTAATTTTATTTATTTATTTATTTATTTATTGGATAAAGACATAAGGACATCAAGAGGGAAGGAAGGGGTAGAGAGGGTGAGAGACACGTGCAGCCCTGCTTCACCTCTTGTGACGCTTTCCCCTTGCAGGTGGGGACCAGGGGGCTTGAACCTGGGTCTTTACACATTGTAACATATGCGCTCAACTAGGGGTGCCACCACTGGTCCCAGTTACTCTGTCTCTCTTATTAGAATAAAATAAAAAGAAAGGGGGGACTGTAGAATGCTGATAGAAGTCCCTCCCACTGATGTCCCCAACCAAACGCAGGTCCTGAGCCTCATCCGGACCTCCTGACACAGCCTCCAGATGGGCAGCCTGGGGATGGGCAAAGGGAAGGTCACCAGGTGCCTCAATGTGGCTGGCTACTCCAAGCCAAATGCCAGACCCTTTCCTCATGGGCCCCTGCAAGGTGATCGCTGGCAGAGAGGATGGCTCTAGACCAGCTCAGACCCATGGAGTTCAACTCTGGCTCCCCCAGAATGCCCTGTCCAGGTGCCACCGAGCACATGGGAAGAGTGCTCCAACCACAGGCTGCCTCTTGACCTGCACGGGGGGGTGGGGGTGGGGGTGTGGGGACCAACACTCCCCAGACTACATCTATCTCCTTGGCAGCAGGAATTTCAAGCTCCCCAAGTGATTATAGGGGCAGCCAGCATGATAAAGCACTGGTCCAAACTACTGTGGGTTTAGGGACTCTGTACCCGCACCCCAAAGGCCAACAAGGACATATTCCTTGAGGTCTCTGAAGATCCACTCAAGAAAGAAGCACACATGACACACAAATACCAAAGCTGATTTCTGAGCCCTACTTCTCCAACTGTTCCAGAGAGAAGACCTTGCTCACATGAGCGCTGTTATAGACTCTGCCAAGGGCTTGTCACAGGAACCTCACTCCGGTTATACAGCCTGTGGCTGGGGCTGGGGCCCAATGGCCTTCCTACCTGAGCTGTCTACCCTGTGGGCAACTGGGCCATGCCACAGGCCTGGGGGAATACAAACCGAGCCCAGAGGACAGTGTGAACCCTCCCTGATTTCAGCCAGGCAGCTCTGGAACACAGGACATGGGGCTTGTCCAATCCCTGGCGCACTGACTATGTGACTGTGAAATGTACCACCTGGGTGTAATGTGAAGGCAGCATACACCAGTCTCCAGGACTTGGTGGAAAAAATAAAGTATGGTGGGGGGCTGGGTGGAAGCACACTCAGTTAAGCACACATATTACCATGCACAAGAATCCAGGTTCTAGCCCCCACTCCCCAATTGCAGGGAGGGTGCTTCACAAGTGGAGAAGCAGGTCTGTATCTCTCTCTCTCTCTCTCTCTCTCTCTCTCTCTCTCTGCCTCCTAGGTTATTGCTGGGGCCCCAGTGCCTGCACTATGAATCCACTGCTCCTGTGGTCACTATTTATTTATTGGATTTATGTATTGGATAGAAAAGAGAAATATTGAGAGCAGAGAGAGACAGAAATAGAGAGGGAGAGAGAGAGGGAGAGAGAAAGATACACACCTGTAGACCTGCTTCACTGCTTGTGAAATGACCCCCCCACAGGTGGGGAGCTAGGGGCTTGAACTGGGATTCTTGTGCAGATCCCTGCATTTCATACTATGTGTGCTTAACCTGGTGCACCACCACCCAGCCCCCCTCTCTCTCCCTATCACTACCACCTCTCAATTTCTTTTTGTCCTGCCAAATAAAAATTTAAAAATAGAAAGAAAAAAACTGGAAAAAAATGGCCACCAGGAGCTGTGGATTTATAGCGGCAGCACTGAGCCCCACTGATAACCCTAGTGGCAAAAATAAATAAATATTAAAAGTAATAAAATATAAGGCTGGGCAGTGTCGGACTCGGTTGAGTGCACGCTTTACCAGGCACAAGGACATAACTTCAAGAACCCACTCCCCACCTGCAGGGAGGACCCTTCATAGCGGTGAAGCAGGTCTGCAGGTATCTATCTCTCTCTCCCTTTCTATCTCCCCCTCCTCTCTCAAGTTCTTTCTGTCCTGTCAATAAAATGGGGGGGGGTGGCCACCAAGAGCAGTGGATTCATAGTGCTGGCACCGAGCCCCATAAATAAAGCACAGAGGCTGCCAGTATGTATATTTTTCTTTTAAATATTTTATTTATTTATTTATTTAGGATAGAGACAGAGAAATTGAGAGGGAACAGCTAGTGAGAGAGACCAGAAGCACTGCTTCACCATTTACAAAGCTTTACTCCTGCAAGTGGGGGCCAGAGGCTCGACCGTAGGTTCTTACACACTGTAATTTATGCTCTCAACCATGTGCACCACTGCCTGGCCCTCTGACATTATGTTTCCAAGGGACAGCGTTCTCTCCAAGGATCCAAGACAGGGTGTGACCTGCCCCTTAGACCAGCCTTCAGGATTTATTGAAATGCAGGTGTCTGCAGAGGTGTGTGTGGGGGGGTGGAGGGCATCTCTGTAGATCTGGGTGGGGCATAAGACACTGCATTCCTTTCTGGGGCATTCCTTCTGGGGCATCCAGTCCATCTCTATCAACAACGAAGAACATCTGGGTGGATGTGAGGGGACCGTTCTGAGAAAGGTTGTCTTCCTGAAGTGGTAATGACAGAAAGACGAAGCTGCCTACTGGGATACATTCAGCCTAGACTTCCAGAAATAAGCTGCCCAGCTGTGTGTGTGTCGGGGGAGAGGCGGTGTAGGATTCTCCCTTTCCCTCCCAGGCAAGTGCAAAGAGCACACAGGAACTAGGGAGCGCAAGTGGGGTGTTGATTGGGAGAGGCCACAGTGTCAAAGGCAGCACCAGCACTGGCAGGCCGGAAGTCAGCACCTGAACAAACAGCCCAACAGTAGATGCGGGGTCCAACTGTAGATGCAGGGTCTGGCATGGCACAGGCCTCTTCACCTGTCCTTACCTCAGAGCACAGCAGGGCCCTTCAAGTGGCACCAGCCAGTGTTAAAGGAGCCGTCCTGTGGCCCATCCAGTCCTGGCGTGGCAGCCCGCCTGCTTGGACAGGTACTATCAGCTCCCCGGCTTTCATCTCCAGGAAGCTCAAGGAGCTGATACCAACATGTTACAATTATCAGGAGCTGGAGGTAGGGCAGGGCTGCGCAGGCAGGGCTGGCAGGTAGGGATGTGGGTGGGATGAACTACAAACTAGGAACTTTTAGTCTTACTTTCCAGTGCTGCCCTTGAACTTCCTAACTCCTGCCCCACTACCAAACTATCAAGGAGCTAAGCAAAAAGGAAACACATCAAGACTCAAATGGCAAACGCCAAGAGTTGGAAATAAACAGCAGGGAAGCTGTGTGTGGACTTGCAGAATGTTCTTGGTCACTCACTCACTGGCCCTGGAGAGATGCTTGGTGTGAAGAGCAGTTAGCTCTGGGTATCCAGTGGAATTTACAGGTATGAACGAATCAAAGCAACCTTCCTCTATGCTCCTTTGTTGAGTTCAAGTTCAATAAGCTGAATGTCTACTGTGCAGTAAGGCACAGGGAGGACTTCACATGCCCAGAAGATATCTGCGCACTCAGGACCCTCTATCATGGGACTGGAAGATGAAAAATAAATTAGCACTGACATACACAGGTATTCCTGTCAAATGAATGATATCAGAAAAACAGGAAAGGGGATAAAGAATAGGGAAGCTATCAAGGGAGAGGACGGGATACAGAGTTCTGGAGGTGGGAATTGTGTGGAATTGTACCCCTCTTATCCTATGGTCTTGTCAATATTTCCACTCTATAAATAAAAAAATATATAAAAAATTTAAAAAGAAATACAGGAAAAGGGGAGTCGGGCGGTAGCACAGTGGATTAAGTGCACATGGCACTAAGTTCAAAGACTGGCATAAGGATCCCGATTTGAGTCCCTGGCTCCCCACCTGCAGGGGAGTCGCTTCACAGGCGGTGAAGCAGGTCTGCAGGTGTCTTTCTCTCCCCCTCTCTGTCTTTCCCTACTTTCTCCACTTCTCTCTGTCCTAACAACGTTGACCCCAATAACAACAACAATAATAACTGCAACAACAATAAAAAAGGTAACAAAAAGAGGAAAATAAAGGAGAAAGAAATACAGGAAAAGTTCTTATGATGTAATGAAGACAAATATGTGAGATGCATTTATATAACTGTCAATTCAGGGACATGGAATACTGAAGAACTTGTGGAGTCTTATCAAGATATTGAGAAGTTGGGCGGGGGTAGATAGCATAATGGTTATACAAACAGACTCTCAAGCCTGTGGCTCTGTCAAGTCCCAGGTTCAATTCCCGCACCACCATAAGCCAGAGCTGAGCAGTGCTCTGGTTAAAAAAAAAAAAAAGATATTGAGAAGTAAATCCAAGTCACGAGAATGTAGCACTCAAGACACGGTCCCCTCAAGCCCCTAGATTTGGGGAGCAGGGAAGATGGGGTGGGGGTGGGGAGGCAGCACATTCTTGAGTTGCACTGAGGAGTGAAGGAAAGGTATAGCTGAGAAAGAGACAGAAAGACTTCCATTCTGTAACAAGGCAGAGAGCAGCAGCTGAGTCCCCGGATATGGGGGATACTTTGGCTAGACCAGTGAGTGCTGGTCTCAGGGACTGTCATTGTCCAGTGACAACTCAGCAGGTGGGCCAATGGCTTCACTAGCCATGAGGAGAAGTGATGTGTCCAGTATTCCAAGGTGGGCAGTGCTGGGAATGAACTCAGCTTCCAGAAACCCAAAGCAGAAAGCTGTCCAGCACCTCACATAGACAAAAGCTTGTAGACACTGGCTGTTCTATGGGCAGCAGCAGAAAGCAAACCTCGGTGCAGGATGCCAAAGAGCTACAGAGATGCCAGCCACATCCTTAAAGAGAGACAGACAGATAGACAAAGAGAGAGAGAGAGATGAGGCAAGTACTCAGGGCTCGCTACAGAAGCAGACATTGTAAGCGTTGAGGATGAAAGCCCAAGCTCCCAGGAAGGGTGAGGAGTGGGCCTCTGCTGTCACTGTGTGAACAAAGCAGAGGATCTGGAAAAAACAAAACAAAACAAAACAAAACAAAAAAAGAGTCCAGAGCCGCAAACTATGGCTTTGAGTCATTTCTGCATCCCAGCAGCAAGGGGAGTTCATTTTTCCCACAACTGAAAAAACAAGAGTTGAGAATGCAATGCAGAGATAAGTCTGGAAAATTAGGCTTTCTGAACCTCCTAGGACATGGGCACGGTTTCTGGGTCTCAGTCTCTCTCTCTCTCTCTCTCATTATTTTTTATAGAGACAGTGAAAAAGACCATGGCACTGAAGCTTCCTTCAATGCAGCAGGGACCAGTCTCGAACCTGGGATGCATACAGGGCAAAGCAGCACACTGTGCTCTTTATTTAAAATAAAGAAATGGAAGCTCTGTGAAGTCCAAGTCAGCACAAGTGGACCTATCCTGAGTGCCTACTAAGTGTAAGGCATAAAGCCCAGCACCTTGCAGAGACTGCTGCTTGGCCATGCTGACAACCCTTCGTGGGATGTGCCTTCACGATTCCTGTCCACCCCACGCATCAGGCAACTGAGGCACAGAGAGAAGTAACTTGTCCCAAGACATAGAGATCTGGGTCAGGGTTCCAAACTCCCATGCGGGCTCAGCACCTACAAGCAAATGACAGCACTGCCTCCTCCCTCCCCAGCTGCCAAAAAGGAATAATGAACCAAGAAACTGCCTAATGGAGAAAGCAGAACTTCAAAGAGGTCAGCAATACGAAGGGGGAATTACTGAAGAAATCATGAAAACAGCCTCTCTCACTCACTTAGAAAGTGGGAAACCTTGAGAACTCACAAGAGGCACTGCCTTTGAAAGCCTTTGGCCACTGGCTAGAAAGGCCTCCTGCAAAGCAAAGCCGCGAGGAGCCTTGGCTTCTCTCCTGCTTTTGGAACCATCAATAGAAGCTAGAACCACATGTTCTTTCAGTGGTTTTTCAAGGAACTGCATTTTGTTCAGCCTCCTTTCACTTTGGAACAAAGGATGGGAGGGGGGTTATTTTGGGTAATTTTAATCGCTTTTCAGAACCTGCAGAAATGAAAATGTTTTTTGGGAAGCCACTGCGCATGCAAATATGGCAGAAGTGAAAAGGCCCTGAGCAGATAGATGGATGGGAGCCACTTGATCTGTGCTTTCCTTCCTGACAAGTTGGGTGCTTTCTTTGAGGTCATTTCAAACTGGACTGGCTGCCTTGCAGACCACACAGAGCACAGCGACTGTGGGTCACATCAGATGGCTGGTTCCCAACACAAACCAGCATGCAGGGACAGAGCCCCTTCTGGAAAGCAGTTGGCAGGAGCCTGACCAAGGTGACAACAAACCTCCCTCGCTGTTGGAAACCACTTCCACTCTGCATGTGTGTGTGTGGGGGGAGGGGCGGAGGCACAGGTCAGAATGAGGCTGGCCTGAGCTTAGCCAAGAGACACTGGCTGTAGAAATATAGAACAAACTCCAGACAGATGGACTTTGGGATCTGATAGTTGGTGTAGTGGGGGAGCAGATGACAGTGGGAATGTCCCAGGCACTCTCAATCTGCCTGCCAGACTGCCAGCCATGGATTTCTGAGCTGTTTCTCCTCACAGAGCTCAGGTCTATCGGAGAATGCAGCAGAGTGGATCTTACTGCCCGTTTCCCTGCACATAGCTAAGGCAAGAAGCTCATCAGTTGGTCTGTCTCCACCCAGTGCTGGAGGAGCACAGCGGGCACACGATGGGCAAGCAGGGTTCAGTGAATGAATGACACCATTTACAAGCTGATAAACTAAAGACAGAACTCGAAGGAGACAATCAGACTCCAAAAGTCAAAGTAAGCACTCAACTCTCAAGTACCCACGGAGGCATGATGGATCTCAAGGGGAGATCTGGTTTTATGAAAGAGTCAAAAGTCATCCTGAGTCAAATCTGGTACTCATGGAAGTGGTCACACCTCCCATCTGAAAGCAAAGCGCCAAACCTGACTGACGTTCGCTAGGCAATCTGGTACCTGTGAAAAGTCAAAATGGTCTTAAGAATTGTACAGCTAAAGTACTGGCTCAGTCTCTAGAGTACTTTACAACTTTACAAGGGACCAAACTAAGCTGTGGTTTAAAAGAAAAAAGGGGGGAAATGACCCAGGCTAGGCAGTCACAAAAATACCCGCAGAAACAAGACTAGGGAGAGTAGCACTGCCATGATGTTGCCTGAAGCCTGGGCCGCTTTTGTTAACGTCTCCGGGCCTTAGTTTCCCCACCATGGAAACAAATGTACTCTATGAATTTCAAGGTCTCGGTCAATTGTAATGTGCCAAGATTCCATCCTGGTGAAGGTCTACTGTGTCCGTTTCCAAAGCAGTCACAATCCACTCTGCCTCGTCCTCTGCTCGCGTCTAGGACGCCCATATGTAATTTCTCTGCAGCAGACTCATTTCATATTTGCTTAGGCACAAACTAAAATTAGTTTTCACTTCCTGAGTGCAGAAGACTGCGAAGGGAGGCAACCCGGCCAAGGGCGCTTGCTCATGCCTGTGCAGACTTCCGACTGCGTATCAGGGAACTAACCGTTCGGTCTCACATCTTCCCTCAACAGTTGCAAAAGCAGCTCGACCTCCCAAGCGTGAGAGCGAACCCCTGGTCGGAGTGCCCATGACCGCTCCGTCACCAGTCCCGGCTGCGGCCACTGCGCAGCGCCCGCGGGGGATGCGGCGGCGCCCACCCCGCGCCAGAGGGCAGGGCGAGGACCAGCCGCGGAGCGTCGCTGGGGAGGCAGGGCGGCTGCCTGGCCGCGATCACCAGTCCGGGACCGGGAAGCAAAGTCCTGGCAGCGGCAGCGACACCCCCACCTTGGCGCCCCCAGGCCGCCAACCCCCATTCCCGTGCCGACCTTCGCCCGCCGCCGACCCTGGGACTCTGGGTGGGAAGGACAGAGGGAAGCCCAAGGCACCTGCTGGCTGCTCCCCGGCCTCGGTCCTGTCCAGTGGGGACAGCGAATGCGCTTCGGCTAGCTCCCTCGCCCATTCCGGCGGGGGTGCGAAGTCCTCAGCGGGACCCGCCGGCCCAGGGAGTCCCAACTTTCTCCTGGTCGACCCCCCACCACGGGGACCCACAGCGCCCAGCTCGGTGCCAGGCCTGCCGCGAGCGCGCACTCACCTCGAGCTCCGGGCGCCACCGCGGTTGCCAGGCTGCTCCGCTCTGGGAGGGGGGGGGCCGCTCCGCCCCCTCCAGGCCCCGCCCCTTGGACCCGCCCCGCCCCCAGGCCTCCGCCCGCCGCCCTCCTCCGCGCGCTGATTGGTCAGTTGTATCACATGACGGGCGTGAACGGGCGGAAAGCGGCCAGGGAGCGCCTCTTAGGGGGCGGACTTCAAGCCGAGTAGGCTGCTGGGAAAGAATCTAGGAAGCACGCAGCCTGGGAGGCTTCTGGGAGTTGTAGTTCTAGAGGCGTGGCCACAGACGAGTTGGGCCAATAGGGCAGTCCTCTCCAATAGGGAGTAGGCACAGAACGGAGGCCACTGGAAAGAGTAGTTCCAGGAGTCTATTTTTCTTCCAGAAATGGGCAGTTTGAAGGGTAAACTTGTCTAGATCAAACTTTAGTAGATGTCACTACATCGAGCTTTCACTAGGTACACAGAGCCAGCTGGCTTCGTGAAATTGAACTGTCATACGGTATGAAGAAATGTCACTGGTGGGGAATTTACACTTTGCAAAAGTCAGTGCACAGCCCAAGTGTCTGTCTTTCCTATTCCACCGCTCTGGAAACTTGGTGAGAGTTCTTTCTGTTGTCTGACCTTTGAGGCAGATGACCATTAATGAAGTACAAAGAAAGGAGAGACAAAGAGAAAGAAGGAAGACGACTTTGGGAACAGAACTCAGTGCATGATAGAATCAAAGAAACTGAACAAGACACAGAACGCTGTAATATTCTTTGCATTGAAAAAAGAGTTGGGCATACACAGTTCAGATGTATAGAATAAATTTTTAAATTTTCCTCTCATTTAAAAAATTTTATTTATGAGAGAGGACAGACAGAACCAGAGCGTCACTTGGGCACCTGTGATGCAAGGAGTCAAACTCATGGCACCATGCTTGATAGTCTAATACTGTACTACGTCCCCAAAACACATTAAGTTTTCATATTTATGCTGTATCAGCATCTAGATGTTCGCTTATACAACTGTTTTACCTGATACCTGTATATGTGTACATATATAAATAACACCATAAAACAATCATACCTCTAGACTATGTGTCATTATATCAATATATTTAGGTAGACATGTATATGATATGTTTGTATGTATGCACATGTATGTAAGTCATGATGCTTATAACTATATAAGATATTAACCCTGTTGAAGAGTCCACAGTTATTTTGAGAACCAAGGCTCTTCAGACTCCAACATAGTCTTTTGCCACTTTCCCAGTTATACCTCCCCAGCCTTCCCCCGGGGTTAGGTTTTCAGCAACAGGCAAGTTCTTTACTCCCTCTAGACCTTTCACACTGTTACTTTCTGCTGGAATTGCCATGCCCCTGGAGAGACTGAGGACAGGACCAGCACTGGATCCCAGGGAGGGGGAAATGGATGGTCTCCTGGAGGTCTTCCTCGGCAGTGAGGTCAGTGGTTGCTGACACTTCTGTTCTACTGACTCCCCGTCCCTTGCTGCCTACTTAAAATCACATTCCTATTGACTTTCAAAGAGATTTGATCCTTGCATATCTGAGGAAAAAAGAAACAAAGAAAAACTGGGGCCAGGGAGGAGAGTGGAACTAGAGGGAGCACATCAGCTAGCTGAGGGAGTTGCACACAGCAGGCTCCAGATTCAAGGACACCAAAGCCATTGGCTCAGCTGGGGAGAGATCAGAGGAGCACCCCCACCACCTCGCTTCGTAAGGAGGTGTTTATGGACATTTCTCCCACACTTGAAGCCTGGGTCCAACCCCTAGCCTGCACCCCAGCTGGAGCAGGACATGACCCAAGCAGAGAGGACTGGTGGGGACTACTGCTCTGCCACCTTCCCAGGTAGGTGTGGGCACTTTGATGACTGGAAAAGCAGAAGGCTCTGGAGCATCTCCCACATACCCTTGCCCTAGCCTCACTCATGCTGGGGCTACAGCCCTTCCCCACTCCACTCCTTCCACCCCCCACCCCCACACACAGTCCTCCAGCATTTGTCAAAGCATAGGCTGGTGTCCAGGGAGGTGTCTCCTGTTCTCTAGTGTTCCATCCTGTTCTCCCAAGTTAGGGGACATGGATAGAGCAGGCAGGGCTAGGAAGTTCTGTACCCTTGGCCTGGCCAGGTGAGCTACTTCCTGCCACCCCGGAATGCCTAGGAAAGAAACAGGCCTGAGAATGAAACCAGCCTGCCTGTGGCCTACTCCCTCCCTTTACACACTTCCCTCATGCCTGCCACCCTCCCCCCATGAGGTGACCTCCCAGACCCCACTGTGGCCTCTGGAGACAGCAATCTGTTTGTTCTACCTCTGGTCTCTAGGGTGGAAGAAGGCGAGGGAAAGGGAGGGACTGACTGTCTTCTAGATAAAGGAGCTGGCTGTTGGCCTTGGGAAAGTTACTTCATACTCCTCCAATCATTTGCTGCTTTCTCTGAGAATAAGGGTTGCCATTCCTCTGCAAAATGTTGGCTGTGTCCTCACACAAGGAGACTGCTGAATGTGGGCACTGAGTGTCAAGCCAGCAGTGTCCTCAAGCTGTCAAGATGACTATTGGGGTGGGGAGACTCACCACCACACAAGTAAGCACAAGGGACCCTGGGCTCAAATTATAATTTTTCCATGTATTAGGTATATGGCTTCTGACAAGTATATCTCTTTGCCTGCCTCAGTTTCTTCATCTGTGAAATGGGGCTTTGACCATCGACTATAAGCTTCCTGTGAGGAATTAGCAGCTAGGTGCTAGGACTGGCTTCTACCTGTAGGAAAACCAGAGAGGACTTCTGCCTTCCTACATCTGTCCCAACCCTTCATTCAAAACCAGCCTTGGCAGAATGGTGTTGGTACTTTGGAGAACAATTTGGCAGTGGTGTATAAAGAGAAACTTCCACAGGACCCAACAATACATCCCTAGGTGTTGATAGGTAAGACTTGGGGACAGACTCTCATGTTCAGGAGAAGTCATGTATTCTAACATTCCCAAAAACCTTGTAAAAAGGATTCTTACAAAGATAAAGGTCTCTGGGAGGGGGTAGAAAGCATAATGGTTATGCAAAGAGACTCTCATGCTTGAAGCTCTGAAGTCCCATGTTCAGTCCTCTATATCACCAGAAGCCATTGCTGAACAGTGCTCTGGTAACGAAAAAAAAGAGGGCCCTGGTGCACCTGGTTGAGCACATATGTTACGGTACACAAGGACCTGGGTTCAAGCCCCCAGTCCCCACCTGCAAGGGGAAAGTTTCATGAGTGGTAAAGCTGGGATGCAGGTGTCTCTCTGTCTCTCTCCTTCTCTATCACCTTTTTAAAAATTAACTTTATTTTATTATTATTTATTTTCCCTTTTGTTGCCCTTGTTTTTTTATTGTTGTAGTTATTGTTGTTGGATATGACAGAGAGAAATGGAGAGAGGAGGGGAAGATAGAGAGGGGGAGAGAAAGACACCTGCAGACCTGCTTCACTGCCTGTGAAGCGACTTCCCTGCAGGTGGGGAGCCAGGGGCTTGAACCGGGATTCTTATGTTGGTCCTTGCACTTTGTGCCACATGTGCTTAACCTGCTGTGCTACCTTCTGACCCCTTCTCTATCACCTCTCTCCCTCTTAATTTCTGGCTGTCTATATCCAATAAATAAATATAATAAAAATTTTAAAAATAAAAAAACATGGCAAGTGGTCCTAGGGTGGCAGGCAGTGGTGCACCTTGTTAAGAGCACAAATTACAGTATGCAAGGACCCGGGTTCAAGCCCCTGGTCCCCACCTGCAGGAGGAAAGCTTCTCAAGTGGTGAAGCAGGGCTGTGGGTATCTTTCTGTCTCTCTACTTCTTTTTTTTAATTAATTGTTTTTATTATTTCTTTTCCCTTTTGTTGCCCTTGTTGTTTTATTGTTGTAGTTATTATTGTTGGTGGTGGTGATGTTATCATTGTTGGATAGGACAGAGAGAAGTAGAGAGAGGAGGGGAAGACAGAGAGGGGGAGAGAAAGACAGACACCTGCAAACCTGCTTCACCACCTGTGAAGCGACTCACCTGCAGGTGGGAAGCCGGGGGCTCAAACCGGGATCCTTACACAGGTCCTTGCGCTCTGCGCCGCGTGCACTTAACCCAACTCCCCTGTCTCTCTACTTCTTTATCTTCTCCTCCTTTTTAAATTTCTCTCTGTCTCTATCCAATAAGAAATAAATAAATAGATAAATAAATAAATAAGTGGTTGGGGAGGTGGCACAGTGGATAACGTGACCTCAAGCATGATGTCCTAATTTCAAACCCCCTGCAGCACATGCGGCAGAGTTATGTCTGGCCCTTTCTCTCTCTCACTCTCTCTCTCTCTCTCTCTCTCTCTCTCTTCCTATCCCTCTCACTAATAAATATTAATAAAAAGATAAAGAACTTGGATCCCTAGTTCTAGGACAAGAGAGCTTGTGATCTGGTGATCGGTGCATGCTACCAAGTGGTACTGGGCAATCAGAAAGAGCCATTGCTACAAGCACTGTGACAGGAGAGCATCTCTGACCTACCATGCTATGTGAAATATGCAAGCAGTTAGGAAGGCCTAGCTCCATGTATGTTGCGTTTAGGGAAGGGTGAACTAGAGTGAGGGAAAACATATTTGTGGGTGACTGAGGCCACAGGTATGGGGACAGGGCTGACTCAAAGAGTCAAGAAGGAACTGTGGGTTGTGGGGCAGGATGATGAAAATGTGCTAGATTTTGACTGTGATGAATATTATATACTAGCCACCATTGCCCAGACTCATTGAAGCCTAACCCAGAAGTGGGCAGCTTTCACTCTCTGCAAATTGTCTCAGTCAGGCTGAGGCTGAAGAAGGCAGAGAGGGGAGGAAGTAGCCTGCCTCATGTCTCCTGGGACTGCCCAGGATTGCCAGTCTGTCTGTCTGGTTGAATGGACAGGTGGGTAGCCAGTTACTCAAGGGCCTTGAAGGGGAGACAGTGCTGACACTTACCAGACTAGGACCAAAGAGCTTAGGTAGGTCAGCAGGGCTAGTGAAAACCCCCTCCACCTTCACCCAGGGGTCAGAAGGGGAGGGACACCCCTGTGGGATGGGGCAGACAGGGCTTACCTGAAATCTAGGAAGCTTAGCTGTTGGGGCTCTGTGTAAGTTAGCAACCCTGTCTAGAGAGATGGAGCATCACACTTGTGTACCCCAGAAGCTAGAAGTTTCCCCTACAGTCTCTCTCAAGAAGGCCTAGGAACTAAAGCTCTGTACTGTGGGTTCAGACTACATGCCCACATACAGACAAGAAGCTGGGCCTGCCTTCCTTTCTTCCTTCCTTCCTTTCTTCCTCCCTTTTCTTCCTTCCTTCCTTCCTTCCTTCCTTCCTTCCTTCCTTCCTTCCTTCCTTCCTTCCTTTCTTTCCTTCCTTTCTTTTGAACCCTGCTGTTTCTTACTGGGGTTTCCCTTCCACTTACTGTGAGAGCCTCCCATTGGTCCACAGGGTCTATTTTCCCATGTGCTGGATAAAAACTCCAGCCAAGGAATGAGTGGTAAAAGCACTCCAGGCAAGAGAACAAGCCAGACCTGCAACCACTGTTACTGTGACATCACAATGCTCCCAGAGAAACCCCCTTTGTTACTCAACATCGGGCAGTGCAGGAGGATTCTGGGCCCTTAACCGTTGAGCAGCAGTGACAGACCTGCCCCAGGCCCTTGTGCCATCACAAATCTAAGAAAAGCCATTAACAAGATAGGCCACCTCATATGAGAGACCCCCCCCCTGCTCCCCTTTAAGAGTTTTGTTGTTGTTTGTTTGTTTCGGTTTGAGGCTGGAGAGATAATGGTTCTGAAATGACTTTCATGCTGAGGCTTTGAAGTCCCAGGTTCAGTCTCCAGCACCACCACCATAAGGCAGAGTTGATCAGAGCTCTGATTGGTCAGTCTATCTATCTATCTATCTATCTATCTATCTATCTATCTATCTATCTATCATCTATATCTGTGTCATCCTCTCTGTATCTCTCTCATTAAAGTATTAAATGCAGACATATCACAACTCAGTTTCACAAACTAAAAGTATTCTAGAGGCAGTGCCATGAGAAAAATTTGCATGATTCATACCAGTGCATTGCACTCAAAATGGATTTTTCAAAAAATCACATTGAAGACTGGTTAGTAGCTATGCAAGAAAGACTTTCATGTCTGAGTCACTAAAGGTTCCCAGTTCAAAGCCCAGTCCAACCAGAAGCCAGAGGCTGGCATGGCTTCTATTATGGTTAAAAAAATAGTCACATTGACTGATTTAGCATTGGATTGCAACACTATGCAATTTCAGGAGTCTGGCTTCACTCCTCTGTGTGTGTGTATATGCTTCTCTGCACCTACCACCAAAGTTCCAAGCTATCACACCTTCACATTGACCTCTCTTATGGCCCAGGAGGTGGCACAGTGGATAAAGCATTGGACGCTCAGGCATGAGGTCCTGAGTTCAAATCTTGCATGACATGTTCCAAAATGATGCTCTGTCTCATAAATAATTTGACAAAAATTAAACAGGAAAACTCTCCACTCCTCCCACCTCTCCCCCTTTCCCGAGAGTAATCACCATAGTTTCCACAGGATTCAGCAGTTAGTTTTGTTGTATCAGAACTGATTTTTGAGGCATAAAAGATATCGCATCATGCTAGTGAAGAGGAGTTAACATGCTTGAAACCTATAAGTTCTAGGTTCAATTGCTGGCACTAACAGAAATCAGAGCTCCATGGCTCTCTAGTCTCCCCCCACCTCTCTCTTAATTTTTTAAGTCTTTATTATTGGGTATAGACAGCCTAAAATTGAGAGGGAAGGGGGAGATAGAGAGGGAGAGAGACGGAGAGATACCTGCAGCCCTGCTTCACCACTTGCAAAGCTTTCCCCCTGGTGGTGATGACAAAGGGCTTGATCCTGGGTCCTTGCACACTGTATTGTGTGTGCTTAACCAGTGCACCAACACCCAGTCTCTCTCCCTCTCCCTCTATCTCTCTATTTCCCTCTTCTCTCATAAAAATATATTAATATTTTTAATTTAAAGTGCTTAAAAATCCTGATTATTAACCTCCCCTCCTAATTTGAATGAAATGTCCCAAGTCATGCTGAGGGACTGTAACATGCTATTACACACACACGCACACACACACACACACACACACACACACACACACACACACACAGATGGGAGATTGGAAATAAACAGGAATAGATGCAAGAAGGAGGGGGAAAATGAGGAAAGACTTAGAATGTCAGCATATAAATGAAGAACCCGAATGGAATTTTTAGTGTTTAAGGTTGATCAATCAAGAAGAATCAGCAACTTAAGAATGAATCAAGGATGGGAAAGACATGGGTACTGAGAATAATAAAACATGGATGAGAAAAATTAAAACAGAGGAATGGAAAGACACACAGTCATCATAGAATCTAAAAGTAAACACTGTTAAAAAGATCTATGTTCCCAAAAAGTGATCTACACATTTAATGCTAGCTATCTCTGTGAGAAACTGAGTGGCTTTGTGTGTATGTGGAGGGTATGTGTGTGTAGAAACAGAAAGAAACACCCTAAAATTTCTGATGTTTCTCTGGCACAGTTGAAACGTATTCTTGCTACAGGTTCCTCCTGTGCAGGTCTAATCAAAACATCTGCTATTCAAAATCTTGGGGTTAACACCCAAGGCTTAAAAGCCAACACTCTTTGGCAAATTGATGTCACCCATATACCCAACTTTGGCAAACAAAAATATGTGTTTGTCTCAATTGATAGCTTCTCTAAGTTTATGTGAACTACAGCTCAGACGGGAGAAAGCTCAAAAAAGCTTATAAGCCATATGCTCTCCTGTTTTGTTGTAATGGGCATACATCTTCAACTTAAAACTGACAATAGAGCTGATTTTACCAGAAAACAATTTAAAGATTTTTGTTCCCTCTGGAACATTACTCATACTACAGGCATTCCCTATAATCCATAGGGACAAGGCATTGTCGAAAGGGCTCATCAAACCCTTAAGGCTCAATTAAATAAATAAAAAGGGGAAATGTACCCCCCCAATATCCAGCTGGCAAAAGCCTTAACTACATTAAATCTCTTCAATATTTACAAAAACTCGGACCAACCTCCTATTATTCTTCATTGACAAACACTATCCACCCTCCCAGCTATTAAGGTCTGTTGTATGCTTTACATTGGGTTGTTCTAGCTCTCCCCCGCCAAGAAAATTGGATCAGTCCTGCTAATTTCGTGGGCCCACTTGGCCCCGCCCCAAGGAACCCCGAGAGAGTTCCATAGTTCCAGAGTTCCAGAGTTGGAGAGTAAGAGAAGTGCTTGCGCCACCGCGGGGGGAAAGAAGCAACAGAGTTCTGTTTGGTGATTAGTTTGTCTTAGTTTATAAATCGTTGATCCTGAATAAAGAAATACAGCTTCCCTGCCCAGCCGTTGTCTCCGCGTCTGTTACCCGCCCGTGAAGCTAGCCCGGCCAGCTGGAGACTCCGAATTTTAACAACAAAGGTCAAATGGAAATATTCACTCGATAAAATCTGGAAAGGGCCTGATCCCCTATTGACCATGGGGAGGGGTTTCACATGCGTTTTTCCACAGAATTACTCAAAATCTGTCTGGCTTCCTGCCTGCCATGTCCGGCAATACCCCCATGATGGCGTCGATATCCCTGAGGAACAAGAAACACTGCAAGAGGATTGGCTGCAGGATGCACCCCAGGATCCATAATACGACGTGGCAGAATCTGAAAAATCTGGTTCACAGAGCTCTCTCCCCCCTTCTCTGAATGCCTTATGCTATGACTGGCCAGTTGTGTTTTGTGAGTGAGTTGAAAAAAAAAAACATTTTGAGTGAGTTGAGTGACCAAAATTTTTGTATGACCCATTTTGCTCAGAGTACTCTGAAACATAATTGACTCTGTATAAAAATGCTGGATGCAGCCATGGTTTCTGGAGACATCCAAAAACACTCCAAGAATTGTTTTTTCCTCTTTTTGATTTCTTTTTAAGTCTTGGTATAAATATGAAATGTTTAGTCTTAAACTGTGTGAGTAAAGATGGTTCAACTATGACAGTACAGATCTAAATTTGCATTTGAAATGATATGTCTTAGTTACAAAAGTTTTCTCCTCCTGTGTGTTATAAATTACATGTTTATGTGTGTGTCTCAAGTTTTGGTAAACATTAGTTTAACGGTTAAAAGTGTAACATTGAAGCTGCATTCATACCAGACAAAGTTATATGAAGGAGTTTTTAACATGATTTTTATACAGGTAAAATTAATTCGCTAAAGTAACTGAGTATTTAAGGTAGAAGTCTAAATATTCAACGTGACAATTCATCATCTCCAAATTAAAATACAAATTCTCTATACAGGACATTTTTGGAGGGCCCCAAAAAATGCCCTGTAAACTAATCTTGTGCAAATTAACCCACAGCAAATCTGGCATCAATCTGACATTGTAAATGTTCAAAAAAATTGTCACTAACATGTGTTAACTCTCTAAGTAACCTAAGTTTGTTTATAGTCCAAAGTAAAAAATGGTTAAAATCAATATATATTTTGCCTAAATTTGGTCTGAAGATCCTGCTCTACAGAGACTGCTACACGAGGTCACATAAGATGACCTTTGACCAAAATTATAAAGATACTTAAACCAGTTATAATCAGTGTGTTATCAATCATAGTAAACTTCTAATTTGTTACAAGTTTTTTCTTCACAAGTAATTGACTACAGCTATGTCAAGCCTTCACATAAATAAGCATCTGCTCATACAGAATCCCCAGAAATTCATCTTGAATCCCTGTCCTCTGACATCACCCACAACTACAGCTGCCCCCCTGAAACCCATGATGTGACCTGACATGATCTGGAGAACCTGATTCACGGACTCCAAAGGACAAGACTTTCCTACCGCCTTTCTCTCACCCATCGCTGTCTGCCCTTCCTGCTTCTGCTTCGCCTGTCACGTTTTGGTGGTTCCAGCTCACTCTCTACAGAGAATAAAAGTTCCAGTGGCTGTCCTCCTCCATCAAGATAGACGTGCTGCATTTTTTCCCTGGTTGTTGTGACACTGGACTGACGCTTCTATCAGACTTGCTGGTACACCTTTAGACACTCCCTTTACACTGCTGGACTTCTCGAGGACTGACTGTAGCAGTCCATGGAACTTTCTGCCAGCTGTCTTGGGACCTTGCAACGCCAGATAACCCCTCTCGCCCCTTGCCCTATCAGGCCCCCACTCCTCCACCCATCAGGCAGCCCTCCTCTCCGCCTACCAGGCCTCTCTTCAGTCTCACTCTGTCCCTTGCTACTCTTACTTATCCCTCCCTGTCTTGTGCCAGTTCTTTTTAAAGATGCCTACACGATATCACTCAGGTTTCTTCCCAACAGGTTTATGTACACCCCTACACTGCTATTCCCATGATAGAAATGGAGCCTTTTACAGACATTGACCCATTTATATGTGGCCATTAAGTAAGAGGGAGATGTTGGGAAATTGTGAGGATGTGGTTGAACTTGGAAGGGCTTGAGCCTGAGGGGTGTGTCAATCCTGTTAGTCTCTCTCTCTACCGAGAGGTTGAGCAAAGAGGGACAGTAGAACCCCAAAGGTGTGCCTCCTTCTATCAGTCTCCCTGCCTCACAAAGCGCCCCACATTCCTGATAACTATGGCCATTAGATAAAAAGAAAGGGGGAGATGTTGGGCAGTATGCCAGCTCCCCTCTGCTCCAATGCTTAATGCTGTGGTCTATTTACATAATCACTGTTTTACCTGAGATCCTCCCTGCCTGCAGGGCACTAGTTTAATCCCACTGGTTTGCACTCTCTTTTCATTCTGCCCCCTCTCCTACTCACACCCTGTTTTCCACTGTTTAATCCCCACTGGTTTGCACTCTCTTTTTGCTCCACCCTCTCTTCGTCACATCCTGTTTTCCACCCTACTATTTCCTTCTTGGCAAGTATAAATACAGATTCTTTTCTGATTAAACACACTAGATTGCCTTCTGGCTCTGCGAGTCCCAGAGTCTCTCTCCTGTGATGCTAGCCCGACACGAGTTCCTGATCCCTCTCCCACACAGCAGCCTAGGTTGGCTCCAGTCAAGTTCTCTCCAACCCAGAGAGCACATGCTCGGGAAGAAGCACCCTCAGGCGATACTGGCAATGAAGCATCTCTCTCTGCAGGTGGGGAGCACGGCCTTGGACTCAGGTTCTTGCATATAGTACCTTTTAAAGATTTTTATTAATGATTCAATATTTGTTTATAAGGTATGATTACAGTGGTATAATTCCACATTGCACTCACCACAATAGTTCTGTGGCAATCCACTGCACTCAACAATAACCACCATAGTTCTCACAAAGTCTTAGAGACAATTTGTTCAATTCTTTTTGCAAGTTTATATGTTTCAATTCTCTGTATTCCATATATGAACTAAACTTTGCAGATGTTGTCTTTTGCCTCCTTACTTACTTCACTAAGCACAGTCATCTCCAGTTCCATGCATTTTGTCCTGAAGGACATTATTTCACATTTTTTATTGCAGAGTAGTATTTATTTCATGAAGTGTGTATCCCATATTTTATTTATCCAGGCATCTGAATTATCCATTTAAAGATGCCTAACAGCATCTGGGAAGGAGGAAGAATTGGGGGGGGGGACCAGTAGAGGGGTGTCTGTGGTGTGATTTTGTTATTGGAAGTTCCTGGCTTAAAGAAAGTTCAATTTTTTTTGCTAAGATAATCTTGATAATGATTATTATAGGGGTACCATGCTGGAGGGATATAGAATTGGATTTCTGAAAGTGCCATTTCAAAGAGGGAAGGCTACAGGGAGTTTCTCAAGGGGAAGGTAATGTAGATTTCCAGGTGTCAGGCAATGCAATCCAGTTTGCAGGCACAAATGGAAGCAGGCTCCTTCCATGGTCATACTTTTGGTTAAGCCTCTTTATCTCTGGGAGAGACTTGGGACAAAAAGTTTCAGACTGAACAATGGCAGCCGGTTCTGACAAACCCCCTCATGTCCTAGGTAGCTGGAAGAACGTGGCAGTGATTTTCTAGGATCAAACACTGGTCCTTCCTTCCTTCCTTCCTTCCTTCCTTCCTTCCTTCCTTCCTTCCTTCTTTTCTCTTCATTTCTTTCTCTCTTTTATATTTTATACGATCTTTTCTTCTATAATATTTATTGGAGGATTAATGGTTTACAATACAGAAGTTGACACAGGGGTACAACCTTTCATCACCCCATGATAAGTATCTGCAAAACACTCTCACTCCCAACTTAAATCCAATTCTCCCGTCATCCAGCAGGACCTCAAAATCCCCCACCCCAGCCTACTCCCTTCCCTTCTTCCCCAGTGTCTTTTGCTTTGGTGCAGCATACCCCACTGAGTTCAAGTTCTAGTATTTTCCTTTTCTGTCCTTGTTTCTTAAATTCCACCTGTGAGTCAGATCATCCTATAAAGATGAAATATTTCTGTTCAGTTTTGGCTTATGAAGGGGCTGGTGCTGGGAATTGTTCTTGCATTTTACAGTCTCAGCAGGAAAGCCTTTGGCATAACCCTTATGCCATCTCCCCAGTCCCTAAGGTTCACCCTAATCCATCCTAGGGGGCACTTTGCAGCCTAAACAGGGAGATTGTGTGTGTGTGTGGGAGGATGGAGGTGCACCTGGTTGAGGGCACATGTTACAGTGTGCAAGTACCTGGGTTTGAGCCCCTGGCCCCCACCTGCAGGGGAAAAGCTTCACAAGTGGTGAAGCAGGGCTGCTCTGTCTCTCTCCCTCTCTGTCACCCCCTTCCCTCTCGATTTCTGGATGTCTCTATCCAAATAAATAAATAAAGATAATTTTAAAAACAGGGAGATTGTGTTTATTTATACCTGGCAAAGACATCTGCACATCAAAGGTGAACTTGGGTATTGGGTCTATTGGGGCCCTAAGGGAGAAAGGGACTTTGACACACACCACATGTGAAACTATGCTCCTAATATCTTTAAATATTTCAAACCTATTTCAAACCTATGTCAAATCAAATATAAATGAATTTATTAAGAAGGAATAAACACAAGAGATACTTAAGATGGCCTACTGGCATATGTATTTTGCTGTAACTTAAAGAAATGTATTTTTGTGCATATGTATATACATTGAGATGTTGGAAAAGTAATGATACATGCTTACATAGAAAACCAGAAATAATATGTCATGACTTTTTCAACAACCCAATAAATTATATCCCCACTGTGTGTGTGGTATGTGTATATGCGTATGCTGTGTGTATGATATGTGTATGGTGTGCATGTGTGCATGTGTAGTGTGTGCTGTGTGATGATGGTGGTGGTGGTGGTGGTGGTGGTGTGTGTGTGTGTGTGTGTGTGTTCCCTCCTCTCTTCCCAGTAGCTTGAGATAAGGGGACCAGAAGGACATAGACTGGTTTATGAAGTTCTCCATGGACCATTTTAGACAAGATGGCTACCTAAAAAGTCAGCTTCTCCCAGGTGGGGAAATCCTGGTCCTGCCTCAGAGGCAAAATCTCTGGGATATATCTTTTTCAAAACAAATGTCCCTAACTCTTCTTGATGTCCCTGAGAAAAGCTGGTATATAGTGAAATGGGCCTTTGCCCACAGAACCTCCTAGACACATCCTCTTGAGAGGATGCTGAGGTGTGTGTGGTGGGGAGATGCAATGGATTGGCCCTAGGAGTGCTCCGCTGAGGAAGGCGCACCCCACAGCCTCCTGGAGCACCAGGAGCATCTACAGCTGTTTGTTTCTTTATCTTTTACTTTTAAATCGAGGTCTCATTGCATTAGAACATAATACAGGTTTTAGGTATAGATCACTGCCAATCAAAGTGTCTATCTGCCTTGCACTACCCCCACTCAGTCCCCCACCTTCCCTTTCCATTGCTCACTGCTGTGTTGTTGTTTTCAGGCCACTCTGGGTTCCCTGCTCCCCTGGCCACAAGGGACGAGGAGGGTCAGAGCAGCTCTCCAGGGAGTCCCAGGGTAACTCTGTGTGTCGGAGGTGATGTGTGTGGAGAGAATCTCAGACTCATTCAACTCCAGGGGTGGCCTCAGAAAGGTGGGCAACCCATTTATTGAAAGTAAAGGCAGGTAGATATACCCCTAACTCAGGGGGATGGTTGAGGTAACCATTAACTGAAACACAGAGCAATACAATGCATAGTCACATTTTGACCAACAGACTATTTGATCATAAGTAAAAAGTTACCATACAAGGTTTGGTCACAGGCTTTACAATGTACATTTTTCTGGAGGTAGATTGCAGGCACTTTAGGGCAGCAGGGTGGAAAAGGGAGGCCGCTGAGTAATCAGGATGTTTGCTGGCTGTTTTAAGGTTAACCACACACAGTAATCCATGGCTTTTAATTAAAAAAGGAAGGGGGAAGGTGGCATATGTAGAAAGGCACCCATGTTGGGGGTGGTGTCCAGCCATCATAAATTACAGAGACCTGCTCTTGTCTCGACCTGAAGGGAGAGCTGATGGTCAACCTGCTCGTACCTCATGGAAACAATGGCCTGGACTTTCCAGGACAGTGGGCCCATTCTCCAACAGTTGTTGTTGCCATTTTTCCTTTAATGGCAAAGCGGTTGGTAGTTATGGTAAAAACAATTTTTTTTTGCCTCCAGGGTTATCATTGGGGCTCGGTGCCTGCACTACGAATTCACTGCTCCTGTGGCCTTTTTCTTTTTGTCTTTCTTTCTTTATTCTTCTGATAGGACAGACAGAAATTGAGAGGGGAGGGGAAGATATAGAGTGATAGAGAAAGATAGATATCTAAAGACTTGCTTCGCCACTTGTGAAGCAACCCCCCTGCAGGTGGGGAGCCAGGGACTCGAACTGAACCCCTGTGTGGGTCCTTGGCATTTTGTACTATGTGCTCTTAGCCCATTGCACCAGCGCCTGGCCCCCACAAAGACTTTTTTTAAAGAAACAACCTTAGTAGACTTCTAGAACATCATTGTCTGAATGTTCAGACATACACAAAACTCAGAAAATTCATGGTTTTAAAAAATATTTTATTTATTCTTTTGATAGAGATAAAAAGAATTTGAGAAGGAAGGGGGATATAGAGAGGGAGAGAGAAAGAGACATCTACAGACTTGCTCCACCATTCATGAAGCTTCCCTCATGTAGGTGGGGAGCGGGGACTTGAACCCAGGTCCTCACACATGATAAGATGTCCACTCAACTAGGTGCAACACCAGCCTGCTCCCTTGAAACACCTCTTGAGACTCTGCATGGCAGGGGAGTGTGGACAGGAGTGGTGGCTCTTTTATCCCCAGTGAGACTGTACAGCTTGCTCACATTGTAGAGAGGCTGAAACACACAGCAGACATCTCCATAGTCCTCTCTGGTGGAGATCTCCAGGAACAGACTGGCAAGTTCATTGGATAGTTCAGTGCCTTGGTGAGTCTGCATGTGCTGGCCATGCAAAAGGTCTCTGTGCTGCCCACAATGATGATGGGGCCCTCAGAGTCTGCTCATCTCCACGAATCATATGCCTCTTGGTAAGGGGCAGACAGGCTGGTGGCTGTGATAGTCTGTGGTAGAGTAGACCAGCAGAAAGCTGCTCACCCTCTGTAGGCAGGTGACTGCATGGAGTGCATGGGGCTGTGGAGAGTATGAGCCTGGGATCACAGACCATGGGGCTATGAGGGGCTGGGGCCTGTTTACATTCTTTAACCTAGCTTTTGTCTGGCTGGCAGCCTAAACAGCAAAGCTGAGCAAATATACCATCACACATTTATGTTCTGACTTATGCTGTTATGTGGATTCAACCTGGGACCTCGGAGCCTCAGACAATGACAGTTTGTTTGCAGAACCATTACGCTATTTCTCTCCGGCTTAGAGGTTTATTGAGTTCATCTCTCACTTTTTACTACATACCCAGTATGGGTCAAGTCATAGACTGTTTGCCTCTCTTTCTTTCCTTCTTTTTTTTTTTTTTTTTTTTTTTTACCATAGCACTGATTAGCTCTGGTTTATGGTAGTGCGTGGGATTGAACCTGGGACTTTAGAGCCTCAGGCATTAGAGTTTCTTTGCATAACCGTTATGCTATCTATCCCCACTCCTACTTGTCTTTCTTCACCTGAAAGATTATACTCAGCATGAGTCTCTCTCTGCCTATCTGTGCTTTTGCAGATGGCAGGGTTTCCTCTTCACAGCTGAGTAGTATTCCCCTGCATGTATCCAATAGCCCACATCTTCTAGATCCATCTGTCAGTAGCTGGACACTTAGTCTGTTTCCACCTCTTGGCCAGTGTAAGTAGTGCCACACAGCTGAATGCCAGACTTGCTGATCCAAAGCAGGACACCTTAGAGAGCTTGATTCCTCATGATCCTGGCACAACAGGCAGAGGTGGGCACTGTCCTGGTGCCCGGATGTGGGATGGCACCCAAGCAAAGCTCTGACAACGTTGCAAGGAGCCTTCGGGGTCAGAGTTAACAGCCAGGTTGTGTGATTGCATCTAGTCTTCAAGTACTGTCCTTTCTATGTTGCTCAGGATGAAGTGTTTTCTGTTTATTTGCTGCTTTCCCATCCATATCATAATGAAATGATGGTCATTAAGGTCACGCTGTGCCACATACTGAATATGTTAAACCACACACATGGGAGCGCTGGCTGGTGGTGTATCCAATTAAGCACATTTATTACCAAGCACGTCCAGGTTCAAGCTTCCACTCCCCGCCACTTCACAAGCACTAGAGCGGGTCTGCAGGTATCTGTTTCTCTCTCCTTCCCTATATCTGCTTCCTCTCTCACTTTTGTTTTGCCCTATCTAATAAAACTTAGCAGAATAAAAAAGATGCTGGGAGCAGTGGATTCATAGTGCCAGAACTGAGTCCCAGAGATAATGCTGGTGGCAATAAAAATATATAGACAGGGTTAAGCGCAGGTGGTGCAAAGTGCAAGGACTGGCATAAGGATCCCGGTTTAAGCCCCCAGCTCCCTACCTTCAGGGGAGTTGCTTCACAGGTGATGAAGCAGGTCTGCAGGTGTCTACCTTTCTCTCCCTTCCTCTGTCTTCCCCTCCTTTCTCCATTTCTCTCTGTCCTAACAATGATGACATAATCAACAACAACAATAATAACTACAACAACAATAAAAAACAAGGGCAACAAAAGGGTAAATAAATTTTAAAAAGAATATATATATATATATATA